>NC_142354.1:18414644-18757144 GCF_059441175.1 Urocampus carinirostris
TGAAAACCCAAAAGCAACATATGGAAAAGTAATGGTCAGTGATTGTTTAAAAATAGGTGATATTTTTTGTGTTTTTGTTTTTGTTTTCGACAGAGGCAGCAAAGAGTTCTCAAGCCAAAAGGGAAATTTCACTTAGCAAGGTGGTTTGTTGTGGACTAAGCTTTCTTTTTGTGCAACCTTGGGATGTTGGTTCAACTGGATGCAAATCTCCCGTGCGTGTGATGCATCGGTAGCAAAACAACCAAAGTTTTTTGTTTTTCCTCTTGATGCACACTAATGCTAGCAACTGCTGTGCCTTTTTAACTACACGGTCAAAAATGACATCGAGACGACAGAATTTCACATTTTCAGTTTCCCTATCAGGGTTTGGTTTAAATGTCTCACCCGTGTCGTATTAAAACAAGGGTGGCAACTCGTTTTTGGCTCATCCAAATATTGTCCTTTTTCATAGGCTGTTTTCTAAACTTTGCTTTTGTACTAATCAAGAGGACTAAGTCCACCTTTCGTCTGCTGTGCACCAACTAACCTCATTCATTTACACTTTTTACTTGAAACTACTTGTGCTCAAGCGGCCTTTTTACCAAACCGAGCGAAGCCTTAGTTAGAATTGGACACAAAGCATTGCAAAGCTATGTTACGTTTTTAAAATTAAATTTTAGTAGTTGTCGGCTGTTACATCTGATGGTGTCGTTTTTTGGTTCTCCTCTCAAATGTGACCACATGCCAGCTCAATGTTAGACATATGACTTTTATTCATGCATGTATTTTGGAGTAACTAAATATTTTCAACCAGCAAATCGTCTCCATTATTTGGCGTTTCTTGTCGGCATTCAATTGTCGTTCATAATTGTTTCTTCGTCTGTGTTCACCCAGATGCAAGGTTTCAATAAGTGAAAATGCACAACTTCACAATATAATCGAAACGCAAACTGAAAGGAAAGAATGATTGTGCGCCATTAGAGCATCACACGTGGTGAGATGCAAAACCTTTTTTTGGCTGGTTAATTAGCACAAGAATGGAAAACAGTAAGACCGAGTCCAAACGGAGACTACAATCATGAAATGGAAGTCAGGTGGGTTAAAAGTGCCACAGGAAAGTCACAATAAAATCTCAACATTTGACATGCACATATGTATAATGAATAACATTCTTTGTCCAGATGGGCTGCTACTTCAGCAAAACTGGAGGGGTCAAGTCACCTTCTTGGCATTTATCGCACATGTAGGGTAACCTACCTGGCAGCCTTTGGTGTCTTTGGTGTTGACATTAAATATCGTATTGGCCTGGGAAAGTGGAATGTCTTTTGGGCAAAAACGCTGAATCAACGTTTTCTGTTGCATTTTTCACATCTAAAGAAAACCACCTGAATCTCGGCTCCTCCGTGTTACATGTTGAAGTGTCCTTGGGTAAGACACTGAAACCCTAATGCCCCCAATAAGCAGGTTGGCGCCTTGCATGGCTGCACGGCCGCTATAGGTGTGTGAGTGTGTGTGTGTGTGAGAATGGGTAAATGTGAAGCACATTGTAAGGCGCTTTGGGAGGTCTATTGACTTGAAAAGCGCTATACAAATGCAGACCCCTTTCTTAAGTGGACCGACACATAGTCCAACAAAAATATATACACAGATAAAAAGGGGATTTTGGGGAACAAGCTCACTCATTTTGGTTCCATCCCTTTCACTCTCTTGACACTTTTTCACATTAGTATATTTAAGACAAAATTATAATGGGAATATTAAGAAAAAAATAACTGTTGAGTCGTATCATTTCTTCCTTCTTATGCAAACGTCTCAAAATACAGTAGAAAAGGGTCTCAACAATTATATACAGTTTTATTAATGCTATCATATATATGCTACTAACCTTTTAAGGGTGGATGCAAAATGTTAGCGATCTATGAGTAGTCGGCAGCCCCGTACCAGCTACACGTAGAAATACGTAGATTCAGGATATGAGAGATAATGGTATATAGAGGATCTACAACCCCTAGCAAAAAGTGCGGAATCACCAGTCTTGTGAGCACACTCTTTCAGACATTTTATTCTGCAGAAAAAACTCTGATCACAAACATGAAACCATCGTAAAATCATTCCAAAGTGCAACATATTAGCATTCAGAAACGCTACTGTCCTTTGTGTCTTTGTTTCCTTATCTTCACTGTAAATGTGGAACTGGAGTCGTCCAATTTCGTTGTCACAGCATATCCCATGTTGTAACAATGACAACAAAGGCATATTCTATTCTATTGTATTCTATTCTAAAAGAAATTGAGAAAAAACATTGCTGTGGTGAGTAAATGTTACATTTGTTGAGCAAGTGCAGGAAAATAAATATGAAATCGCTCAATTCTGAGGAATTAATATCGAATTGGTGCATTTTGAGTAGAAAATAAGGACACACCCAGTCAATTTCCTTTCCTTAATTGGGCACCTGGCTTACTCTGCTCGTTAGTCAGCAGTTAAAAATAGTGCAGTTATCACACCTTGGAGGGCTCCTTGACTAAGTGGATTAGCAAGAATCATGGCTCCAACAAGAGAGATGTATTTTGGCACCAAAGACATGATAGTCAAACTTCTTAAAGAAGGTAACTACTTGTATGGTTGCCAAAGATGTGGGCTGTACACAGTCAGCTGTATCGAAGATTTGGACCAAGTACAAATGGCATGAGACGGTTGTTAGTCAAGCCTACTAGTAGGCCAAAGAAAAAATGTCGGCGTCGACAAAAAAAAAATCAAAGGCCATGTGTCTTGAAAACAGTAAATGTACAATAAGACAAATGAAGAGGATATGGGAGGAAGTTGGAGTCTATTCATGTCACAGAACTGTGCAAGATTGCTTAAAAGAAATGGGATTCTCAAATTCAAAGTGTTTATTGTCATCTGCACAGTAAAGAACCAAAAATACAAGATTAACTCATCTTGAGTTAAGGCAATAAGACAAAAATAATATATAACACAGTTGGAAGTGATTGTAGTGCAAGAATAGTCCAAGTATGGTCCAGTTTAAAGTGTCAGTAGTGTGATGAACGTGTCTGAAGTTAGCTCAGCAGCTGTTTAAGAGAGGCAAGAAGAATTCTTTAGCATTTAGCATTTCACGGCCCTGTACCTCCGTTCTGAGGGCAGAAGTGTGAACCGTCCGTGTTGTGTAGGTGGGGTCTTTAATGATGGAAGCTGCCCCTGTGAACTCTCTGCAGAGGGCAGTGGAGTCCTGGTGATCTTAACCACTCACTGCTGGCGTTTGCGCTCCATGGCTGTGATGCTGCTGTACCAAAAAGGGATGCAGCTGGTCAGGATGCTCTCCACAATGATCTGTAGAAGTTGCTGAGGATCTTGCTCGATATTCCAAATTTTCTCCGCCTCCTGCAAATTTTAATTTGCAGTGCTCTTATTAATTTATGAAATATACTCCTTTTGGGTGCTGCATGGCAGCACGGTGACACAGTGGTTAGCGAGTGTGCGGCACAGTTCTGAGGTCATGAGATCGAACCTTCCTGTGTGGAGTTTGCATGTTCTCCCTGTGCTTGCGTAGGTTTCCTCCGGGCACTCCGGTTTCCTCCCACATTTCAAAAACATGAATGTTCAGGTTAATTGGCCGGTCCAAATTTTCCCTAGGTGTGAATAAGCGAGTGAGTTGTCTGTCTCTGTGTGCCCTGTGACTAGCTGGCAACCAGTTAAGGGTGTCCCCTGCCCACTGCCAGAAGATAGCTGGAATGGGCTCCAGCACCCCCGCAACCCTACTGAGGATAAGCGGTGCAGATAATTGATGGATGGATGGGTGGTGCATGAAACAATTAGTTCTTAACAATATTATTTTTCTAAATTATTCAACACCACAAAAAAGGAAACGCCATGTCCATATTTTATCCTCTCATACTGTGCTTTTTCATGAGAGCGTTCCTCAGAAAATTAAGATACTGTTTATAAAGTAGAAAAAAAATATAAAACAAGATTAAAAATGACGAATAATGAGGTGGGGTTTTTTTTCACGGAGGACCAATCCTACCATGTGTTGAAATATATACATAAATACCTACAAATATATCTGGAATGATCAAATAAATCACATAATACTGAAGTATACGATATAAATACAATTTATTTAAAAGTATGTATTTTGATATTTATTTGGTCACTTATCTATTTGTGTATTTATTTCGTTATTTATGTATTTCGTCATGCACTTGGTCACAACAAAATGCTATTTGAATGAGGAGGTGTTTTAAGTTTGCCTTAGTGTTCGATCAGTGATTAACCAATCAGCTGTTATTGCAGTTGATTGCGTACTTGTCGATCAACCAATGGGTGAAAAGCTCCGCCAGTTTGACCTGCCCCCTCATTTGAATGAAAATTTGTGACCAAGTACACGACTAAATACATAGCCAAATACATGACGAAATACACGACAAAATATATCAATGAAAAAACAAAACAATACACGACAAAATACACAACAAGATAAAAGCTCGGCCAATTTGACTCTTGTTTCAACTGGACATCTGACTGTGAGTGAATGCAACATGCTATACACATGATCATTTCAGCTAAAGTAGACAGACAACCTCTTATTTTAACCGGACATCTGGCTGTTGAGTTAATATCACATGCTTTACACATGATCATTTCAGCTAAAGTAGATAAACAACCTCTTGTTTCAACCGGACATATGACTGTGAGTGAATGCAACATGCTATACACATAATCATTTCAGCTAAAGTAGACAACCTCTTGTTCCAACTGGACATCTGACTGTGTGAGTGAATGCAACATGCCTTACACATGATCATTTCAGCTAAAAAAGACAGACAACCTCTTGTTTCAACCGGACATCTGGCTGTTGAGTGAATATCACATGCTTTACACATGATAATTTCAGATAAAGTAAACAGATAACCTCTTGTTTCAACCAGATGTCTGACTGTGTGAGTGAATATCACATGCTTTACTCATGATCATTTCAACTTAAGTAGACGGACAACTTCTTGTTTCAACCAGACATCTGACTGTGTGAGTGAATGCAACATGCTATACACATGATCATTTCAGCTAAAGTTGACAGACAACCTCTTGTTTCAACTGGACATCTGGCTGTTGAGTGAATATCACATGCTTTACACATGATCATTTCAGCTAAAGCAGACAGACAACCTCTTGTTTCAACCGGACATCTGACTGTGTGAGTGAATGCAACATGCTATACACGTGATCATTTCATCTAAAGTAGACAGACAACCTCTTGTTTCAACCAGGCATCTGGCTGTTGAGTGAATATCACATGCATTAAACATGATAACTTCAATAGTGATGAATTTTTTCACACATTTATATCTTTTTATTGCAGGATCGGCCCTTGATGGTACGTGAATTTATTTGATGCAATTGTAGCAGTACTGTACTTCGTGTATTACACCTGGCTACACCTAGTTTTTTTCAGGAATGTTGTTGGGTGACTAGGCTATTGGTGGGACTGACTCAAACACACACCTACACACGTAGACACACACGGGACGTGTTAAAGTCCTTTTTAGTGTGTGTCCGCTCTTCGTGGTGATGTTGTCGACGGTTTTGACCAATCTCCTGTTTGCGTTTTGTTTCCTCTTTCTGACACTGGCCTGGGGTGAGTTATCATTCGTGTAGGAAATATCATGGAACACTCTCTATTGTATTGTGTATATTTCCTGAGCACAGTGTCGCTAAAACAAACTGAAAGAAAATGTTTGCTATTCTTTGGTACTGATATGCTTTGCAGCCGATGAGAGTTTTCGTCAGGGTAAATGGGACCATCGGGTACCTTCAGTTTCCAAACAGCGGAGCAGTTGGCCTTTTCCATCGAAGCAGGCGGCGCAAAACCTTTTCGGTCATTCATCAAACGATGACGAGTAAGTTCATGACTGAAAATGCAGCTTTACCTAAACTCGGGCATCTCTTTCAGGAGATACAATAATTTTGCCCAAAATGTAGATGTATACATGGGTAAAAACAACACACCTTTCTTTCCCAAAATCACCAACATGCAACATTAATTGGGTATGGGCAAGTATCAATGCCATGTATTGGTATCCGTGCCGATATAAGCCTTTTTCTCTTATTGCTGGGAAATACCAGTATTTTCAGCCTTGTACTGGCTATTTAACGATTAAAAACCTGCAATTAAAGGGACAGTGTGCGCTATTTAAAGATTAAAATATATTTAAATGTCCTACTGAACCAACTGAAACCAAAGCTAGCTGAATATTTTTTATTCTGCGCATCAAACATGGGATAATTCATCAACACCAGAGAAACCGCCATGACGTTTTCGAGGAATTCAGAAAGGAGTTTGACTAGCCCCCTTGTGGGCCATCATGTGTTAGTAAAACTGGGGCCAGAAACTAGTTCAGACCATTAAACAGTTGTACGCCAATGCCAACAAAGTGTTTTTTTTTTTTCCATTATCCATTATCAGTCAAATCATGATACACTTCACAGCCAACAGGCCGAGACACTTGATCCTAGCCAAGAGGCTAAGCCAAGATCCTAGCCAAAAGGCCAAGAAGCGATCAGTGAGAATGCACCGTTCCCGGAGGTACTGCAACACCGGGCCGATGCGTGGAGTGGACGGAGCAAGCTCCTATTCCATCTCCCTGTTACAAAAATCAATCCAATGTTAGCCAAAAGGCTACTGATCAATGGGAGCAACTTTATTTATCATTTACCGGGAGAGGATCATGATTGAATCTCTGGATAAAACTGGAGGTACAGTCAGCATAACGTCGCTAATCTCTGTTTTGCTGAATATATTGCCGGACTAGCAGGAGCAGAACAGGAACTCGGATCTGGTCAATAGCTTGGACAAAGCATCAATCTCGACTGGGATAGAAATGAGCATTGATAAAACAGATTTAATGACCAACAACCCTAACTTCGGAAAATAATTGGAATATACCCATGCCATATATTTACATTTTCTATTTTAGAATTTGGTTAATCCTTTAAGGAAGCTGTAAACCGTGAGCCTCTAGTTTAGCCTCATGTTATGTAAAATAAATATAAATGACTAAACCTAGGAGTATTTATAATAGTCCATATACCTTTTTTCAATGAGATGATGTTTTTTACTATTAGGATGTGCTAAATAATACACAGTCCCATTAAAGTAGGGGTGTCAAACAGACGGCCCGTTGGCCGGATCAAGCCCGCTAAGCGATTGAATCCGGCTCGCGAGACAACGCTCAGAGAAGCGCTAGGGAAAAATGAGCTGCGGGTTGAAATATGTCCACTTGGTGTTGCCATAGTCAGGTGCCTCTCACAAAGACGCTGTAGTCATTTCTTTCTCACTCTCTCTCTCTCTCTCTCCTTCACTGTTTCTCTCTTTCTCTCATTCGCTCTCCGTGTCTTTTCACCTTCTTTTGCTCTTTCTTCCTTTTTTCCCTTTCTCTTTTCTTTTTCTCTCTCTCTTGCTTTCCACTTCTCTCTTTCTACCCTTCTCTCCTCTTTCTCTTTGGGTTTCTTTCTTTCTCTTTTTTTTTCTTTAGTTCGCTTTTTATTTTGTTTTTTCACCTTCTCTTTCTCTATCCTGCTCTTTCCTCCTTTCTCTTTCCTTGTCCCACTCTCTTGTTTTCTCATATTTCTTTCTTTCTCTTTCTCTTCAATCTACTATACTGGCCCCCGAGAGAATGTTTGTTCTATCGTGTGGCCCGCGAGTTAAAATGAGTTTGACACCCCTCCTTTAAAGGTTTCATTATAACCATAATTTTGGTGCAAGTGCTTTTGTTAATAAAATCCACTGCTTTTTTGGCACAGGACTGCCAAGACTGCCCTCATTGTGGGTGGCGTCCTGGGCACAGTCATTCCCCTCATCTTCTGCGTGGGTCTCATCACCTGCTGTGTGGCGCCGTGTTGCCTTTTATACAAAAAGTGCAGGAAACGGCAGCATCAAAGTAAAACTGTTTCCCTTTTTTTCTTTCCTGATCTTTATGAGGGAGGTGAAAATTAAAAAAAAAAAATTGTCTGTACAATGAGACCTTTACAGACGAGATAACTACGTGTCTGATCCAGCTCCTATCTAGAATTGCTCGTATTATGAACAAATTTTCCTGATATACTATAATTGAAAATAAATGAATCTATTCCTGGCCTCCCAAAATCTTCTAAGTTAGCTAAATAGCTATAAAACACATCTTTCTGAACACTAAAAACATATTCAAAAAGTAATTAAATATAAAAATACAGTAATCTTATCTTATTGGTCAGTCCGTCTGTCTGTATGTGTACTTTAGGCCCAGCAAGATGAATAACATGTTCATAACAAAATAAAATGTGCTTTTTTTCTGAGCACTTATTATGGAGGAAGTCGACAATTGCTAACCCTAATGTTGGGAATGTTAATGAAAAACTGCGATTAGTTGGTTACCTGTTACTTCATTTAAAACATAATTCCATTACCCCCCCTATAGAAAGCAATGATCCAACAGCTTCTGCTGGTGGCACTGTCATTATATACAAGATTTCCCATGAGGGTCAGGTGTAGGTGATGAAAGGCAGGTGTGGGGATCTTCCCTTCCATCAGCCCACTTTCATTCTCCAGAGGATAGTGTCGTACTGGATCCTAACATATAAATCCATTATTTATCCATTATCTGGACAGCTTATCCTCAGTAGGGTCGCGGGGGTGCTGGAGTGCATCCCAGCTATCTTCAGGCAGTGGGCAGGGGACACCCTGAACTGGTTGCCAGCCAGTCACAGGGCACACAGAGACAGACAACTCACTCACTCATTTGCACTTAGGGTGATTTGGACCAGCCAATTGACCTGAAATGCATGTTTTTGGGAATGTGGGAGGAAACCGGAGTGCAGGAGGAAACCCACGCAAGCACGGGGAGAACATGCAAACTCCCCACAGAAAGGTTGTTAGCTGGATTTGATCCCATGACCTCAGAACTGTGCCGCAGACGCGCTAACTCAGCCGCCGTGCCGCCCTAATAACATATACACCTCTATCAAAATACCAGGAAAATCAATTTTTTCTGCAAAAGATAAAGAACATTTAAATTTGGATCATCGTTGGCTATTTTCACCCACATCTTCTTGAAACCTCTCTCCTCCTGTCTAGATGCAACCACCACTTTTGTGGCCACACCACTTCACCCGGCCCCCACGCCTCAGAATCCGGGCTACCAGGCCGTGCCCGTTCCGCCTCCTTACGACAGCGTCGAGCCCACAGCACCGATGGCACCACCGCCATACTCACAAGACGGTAGTGTCAATGTCATCAACCTCATTTATTTTTTGTGGGAATAACTTTTTCATTCAAGATAAAAAAACATATATATGATTTTTCAAAGATTCTCATTTAAGCCTCAGTTTGAATCTATACTATATGTGCATTTTTTTCTTTTATAAAAGGGGCAGTGTGTATAATTTAGTAAAGGGGTGGGCAAACTCCGGCCCAAGGTCCACATGCGGCCCGTCATACGTTTTAACCATAATACGCTTTCTCCCAATTGTCTCGAATGTGTGTGCTTCAAAAACCCACTAGCGAAATACTACAAAAATATAGCAAAAGTCCTTCAAAACTAAACGTCAAATGTAGTGCTTAAAACAGCAATCTTGCATATCATTTTGTGTTCATTCTGAATTAAAATGAAAAACCAAATAAATACTTTAAAAATACTAATCTTATAATACAAAAAAATGACAGTAATACTACAAAAAACGACTACAGCGATACCACAAAATACTCAAGAAATGCGACAAAAATCCGACTGCAGAATTTCTACAAAAAACCCTACCACTGAAATACTACAAAAATACAACTAAAATAAATTTCGGACCAAAGAGCGCACCGGGTTATAAGCTGCAGCCGGAACATTGTCAAAGGAAAACACATTTTGTACATACATAAACCGCATTTGACTGTAAGCCTCATGTGCACACATTCAAACATGAGATAAAGAAAGACAGTACATAGAAAGAGTTTTAATAATATACTGTACCTTAACCCCTTAACGTTCCCCCGGCCCAAGATATGAAAAATATACTCATCAGTGAAACATCACGATAGGTCTGAAACAGGATAACTCTCCATTACGTCCCCTTCTTTCAATGTCCACAAAAATGGCTTTGTTACATCAGGGACAATCCATAGAATCCAAGCTATTTACTCCAAAACACACAATAATGCTAACAGACAGATATACGCCTGAAACAATTCTGCATCGTTGGACGTTGTTTCTTGAAATCCATTTGTTTCACTACATTATTTCCGTTGCAAATAAAATAAACAGACTCGTAAAATTACTCCCAATATGGTAGTTAGCGCTCACCTTTCGATTGAATTCCTTCCCATGATGAAGGTCTGTTCATGCTAATTTTATTCATGCACAAAACACGAAAATACATAAAACTTCCTCAACACACATATTCCATCTCTCTCACTCTTACCTTTACTGCTCAGGCGCCCCTGGTGGCCGTCCGTAAAAAAAACATACATTAGCCGCATCATTGCATTAGCCGCAGGGTTGAAAGCTTGGGAAAAGAGTCACAGCTTATAGTCCGAATTTCAGGGTACAGTAATACTAACAATACTACATTTAAGTGGTTAAAACAACAATTACTTTGCCTTAATAAAATGACCACCATTGATGGACCTATCCATCCCTTCTCTTCACCACTTATCTTCACGAGCATCGCAGGGGTGCCAGCCAGCCAGGAAACCCATGTAGGCACAGGGAGAACATGCAAACTCCGCAAAGGGAGGCCAGTAGCTGGAATTAAACCCTGGACTTCAGCACTATGGAGTGACACTTAACCGCTGTGCCGAGATGAAACTAGTTTGATATGAAAAAAAAACATAAATAGAAATATAACATGTATATTTATTCATTCCAGGACAAACCCCTTGGCAAAATGTTTTAACCCAATGCGGCCTGCATTTCACAACTTTGCCTACCCCTGGTTAAGCGCCTCCTAGTGCTCAAAATGTTTTAATTCATTCATTAAAAGAAGCCAGTATTGATTTAAATAATAACTAATCTATATACCAAAGCCATATCCCCTTGTGGGAGGTGGATACAGTCAAGAACACACTCACATTCACCAAATATTCATTCTCCATCGCTCTTCCCAACCTGACACCGAACATTGAGCCCACAGCACAACAAGGGGTGAGCTGCTGTGCCATGCAAGCCTTCATCAGCAGCGAGGCCCGACACGATACGCTGGTTTACTGGTTTATTTTAGAAGCAAAAATACAAAAATACCATATGAACATGTACTTTTAAAATGACTCGGTTGAGAAATTTGGAGTTGATATAATTGTCCATCTAGCTGCTACGGGTACCCAAAATCCTCAAAAAGGTTGGGCAAACAAATGAGAAGTAAAATGGTGTGTTTTGGTCTTTTTGACGCTCCGTAGTTTGTAGTCTTCCTTTCAGTTGCACTACACCGTAAAGCAACATCTAGCTGTCTAATAATACACACTGTCCCTTTAAAATCACGGGTTACATATTATCTTAATTAGATTCGAGCTCGCATGTTATTTTCTTAAGTGCTCTTTTTTTTTTCATTTTAGCACCTCCAGTGTGCTCCCCTGGCCTCCCGCCACGTCCTGATCAACATTCGCAACCACCTTATAACCCTGCGTATGGATTCAAGATGTGAAAAACACTTGGCTTTGTTTTTTTCCAATTCTTTATCAATTAGAATTTGGTTAATTAGTTAGCTGATTGCACACCAATTGCTTTTAAATGTTTAAAAATCTCATGAATCTCGTTTCCATTGCGACAAGGTGGACTCATTGTAAATAAATCAGTGTTTCTAAATTTTCGTACCCAAAAGAAGAGCAAAGTTTTTATTCAGCTGAATTATTTTTGGGAAGGAAAACAGCATTTTAGAGATATTATGTCCGGTTTTAGGATCAACCACAGTCCAGAGACGACTCTTTCAAAGAGTTTAATTGGAATTAGGTTTAATATTATTTGAACAAACACAAAGTTCTGGTTCTACTGGATCCCAGTGTTGCCTTTGACACAGTACATCACCGATTTTATGAATTGGACTCAGAAACCTGGGGGGCATCTCTTGTACTGTTTTAAATTGGTTTTGTTCCTTTGTCACAGGCAGACATTTTTTAGTAGCTATTGATGCATGTTCCTCCAAAACCCATGAAGTTACATGCGGGGTTCCCCAAGGTTCAATTTTAGGCCCAGTACTTTTTAATCTATATATGCTTCCACTTGGGGATGTCATCAGGAGACACTGAATCAACTTCCATAATTTTGCTGATGACATCCAACTCTACATCGTGTCCCCTGAGGAAACACAGGGCCGATAGATACCCTTTTAAAATGCATTTCAGATATTAAGTCATGCAGAGAATTTCTTACAGCTCCGCCCACGATCCGGTGTTCGCTGGATGCGGGAAGCTAGTCCGTCTCGTACTCGGATTGTGATCCGAACACGGAAGTGGATCTTCCGTAGCGAGCGATGGCGGTGTCAGGGATGGAAAAACGGGTCGGTAGCCGGGACTGCGAGAGCAAGGCGTGGTAAGGGTCGGAAACGAGTCGTAAGCCAGAATGGGAGAGTAGACGTAGTCAAGGACAAAAAGATGTCGTAAGCAGACGTGGTCAGGATCAAAACGGGTCGACCCCGAGACAGATGGGAGCAAAAACGGGACAAGTGGGAGTCAGGGTTGAAAAAGGCTTGCCTAGTATACACTGAGGTTCACAGACGGACTGACAACAGGGGACTGACAGGACTGGATTCAAATAGTGACAGGGAGCCAATCAGAACCCGCGGTGGATGGCGCCAAATGAGCGGGCACAGGTGCTTCACATCAGTAATCATGACACGCCCGGGACAAAACTGAGGTCTTTGTGTATGGTCCTGAAAATCAGAGAGAAACTTTTACCATAACTTCTGCACTCAATTTTATTCTACATATCAAAAATATAACCAAAATTGTTTTTTATCATCTCTAGAATATAGCCAGAGTCCGCCCATTTCTCTCTCAGGCAAACTCGGAGGTACTTAAGCACGCGTTTAAATATTTTCATTTAGATTATTGTAATGTCCTGCTCTCCGGTCTTCACATTTTTATATTTAAGTGTTTCCTTATTTGGGGGACCACACTGGTAGAGTGTGGTTCAATGGATGAAAATCCTGATGCAATCTGCTGCTGTCCCTATCAGTGTGGATAACCCTCCCTCAGGTCCATTTCTTCACCTGGTTAGTCTGTGCCTCGCCATAATCATATTTTCTTTCTATTACTATTTCAACCATTGTGTGTGTCTGTGTATGTGTTTTGGGGTTGTCGGGTGGGAGGGGAGCGGACATTTTAATGTCTTGTTGTATGCTGAATGCTTTTATTTACAGCACTTTGTTGTGCAAAATTTTGTTGTAAAGGTGTTTTACAAATACATTTGATTTGAAAGCACTCAAAGGTGTACTGTATATTCTAATAATATTTTAACCCATCTATTTTTTTTGGGTCCAATGACCCAGCACTGTGTTGTTACAAACTACAATAATCCCCTAAATACGAGGTTTCAAACCCGTTTTAACGATAGATAAAACATTCTGTGGGGGCCGGACTCGTGGATTAGAGAGAAAGAAAAATAGGGAAAGAAATGAGAGAGTGAGAGAGATAGGGTGAGAGAAAGAGGGAGAAAGAAAGAGAGAAAGAGGGAAGGAAAGAAAAGTAGAGCGGGTAATAAAAACAGAAACAGAGAGGCGGAAAGAAAGAGGGAGAAATAAAGAAATCCAAAGTCACAAAGGGGGGGGGCGAGAGTGGGTGGGACAAAGAAAGAGAGAAAGGTAAGAGAGAGAGAGAGAGAGACAGAGAGAGAAGAGAGAGAGAGAGAATGTGAGAAATAAAATGAATAAAAACAGAAACAGTGAGAGAGGGGGAAAGAAAGAGGGAGACAGAAAGAAATCCAAAGACAAATAGAGAGAGAGAAAGAGAGGAGAGAAAAGTTGAGCGGGTGGGACAAAGAAAGTGAAAAAGGGAAAAAGAGAGAGAGGGAGAGAAAGAAAGATAGAGAAGAGAGAGAGAGAGAGAGAGAGAGAGAGAGAGAGAGAGAGAGAAAAGAGAGAGAATGTTCGAAAAAATATATAAAAACAAACAATGAGAGAGGGGGAAAGAGTGAGAGAAGAAAGAAATCTAAAGAGAAATAGAAAGAGAGAAAGTCAGAAGGAGAGAAAAGAGGAGGGGAGAAAGAGAGAAGGGGAAAGCTAAAGAGTGAGAGAGAAAAATAAAAAAGAGCGCAAAATAAGGTAAAAAGACACAGAGCGAGACAGAGACAAAGAGGAACAAAGCAAGAGAAAAGGAGAGACAGAGGGAGTGAAAGAGAGAAACAGAGAGTGAGAGTAAAGAGAGGAAGAGAGGGAGAGAGAGCAGAGAGAGAGAGAGAGAGAGAGAGAGAGAGAGAGAGAGAGAGAGAGAGAGAGAGAGAGAGAGAGAGAGAGAGAGAGAGAGAGAGAGAGAGAGAGAGAGAGAGAGAGAGAGAGAGAGAGAGAGAGAGAGAGAGAGAGAGAGAGAGAGAAAAAAAATACACAAGTACAGCGTCTTTATGAGAGGCAACATCAACTGGACACATTTCGACCTGCGGCTCATTTTTCTCTCGCATGCCTTTTTGGGAAGAGATGTTTGCCTTGCAGTTCTCAGGGAGCAAGTCCAGATTCTTTTTTTTTTCTTCCCTTGAACCTGCCACAAATCTAATGCAGCTTGAAGTATTTCGGGCAACCTCGGCCATGTCTTGAATATTTCAGTGTTCTAATCGGACGTGCTGTCGTAGTGTTGTCGCTAGGAAACGTCATCATTGCCATCTGGCCTGATAGTTCTTAGCTACTTTTATTGGCTGCCAGTGCTATGATAATGTGGAACCAGTGATATAGTTTGTTATCAGTGTCGGGTATCTTCCACACTGAGGTAAATCGGATTACTACGCTCACCCCCCCAAAAATAGCTTTTTGCCGTATATTTTTCATATGTATTGAGCACTGGACCATAAGGCGCATTCATTTAAAACCACAGTCGGTGTATTTAGAATGATCAATCAAAAAATATCGCAGACCAAAATTGCAAAACATTGTATGCAACGGGAATCAAACCTGGGTCGCAGTAGTGAGGGTGCCAGAACTTAACCACTAGACCACCAGTGACACAGATGACCTATGAAAATGTATTTTATTGTTCTCATTTACACAATGTTTCTACTTTTAGTGCCAGAAAAGGATATGGGGGAATGAATCATTCGTCTTAATTCCCGTGAATAAAAACAAAATGATGATAAGATGAAATCGAATGCCTTTTCGTAGGTCTTTTGTATAACTAGTGGTTTTGTGGTTCGGTTTTGGCGCTTTCACCTCTGCGACCCAAGTTTGATTCCAGTTGCATTCAACATTTTGCAATCTTGGTGAGCGACGTTTTCCGATTGATAATTCATTGCACAAATAGTATTTTGCAGTATGTCGGATGCCTGCGGTTATAAGGCACGCTTTCAAATTTCTGTTCAATCTGTGAATTTTAGGTGCGCCTTTTACAGAGATCCCTCGGTTTTCGCAGTTAATAGGGACATGAACCACCACTAATGTTTGAAAACTAACAGGTCAACAAATAATAAAACACAACACATAATAGCAGTTGAATCAATTGATTTACTGTCATTATACAAAATTATAATCAAATTGGATGACCTTTGTCAAAAGCCTGAGCAGCTTCAGGTATGAGCAAAGAGCCCACATTTACTTCGAGCACGCTCCAGGCTCTTATACTCTGCCCCCACGCTTGGACCTTCGCTATATCGTCATGGTTGCTTGTGTGGGTACGGCACCAAATGGCTGGCTAGTTGCGCGCTAGCATTGGGGTGATTAGCCTAGTTGAGCAGTAGGCCAGACCTGCAGTCAGGCTATTGCTTTCGATTTCCGGACCCGATAACAGTCCACAGTTGACCAGAATGCGTGATTGGACCAAGAGTGCAAAGAAAAGCCAATTTAATTGATTAATTTCTTTTCAATGTAATGAGCCGCTAAAGCTAGCAGACGCTTTCCTTTCCAGTTTGTTTTGATTCGGAAGACACGTTGACTGCGCATGCTGACCCTTGCGGTCCGACTTGACGGTATAAACCAGCCTATCACAGTCGCGCAGCCACCGTTACACCCACCCACCACAGAGCAGCCTTTCTAATCAGTCTACGCCGTTTATTAGAAACAATACACAATACATTCATTGGTATCAATGACAAGACAATTCAATTAAAAATCAGTGAAGGAGTGAACCAGCGATAACCGAAGCGCGAAGTAGCGAGGGGGCTCTGTCGCCCGTAAACTCGGTAATTCTCGCATAACATGTGGTCAGTATCCAAATGACAAAGCCTTTTGGGGTTTTCAAAGTGTGGGACAGCGAGAAAACTATGAAAGATGCATTCAAAATGGTCTTATCTAGGACCAAAAGACAAGTCCAAGCTTTTTTTGCACAAAACTAAAAGGGAATTTCAGGATGACGTTTCACACCCCAACCGGACTAAGTTATTTTCCGACCTACAGATTACTCGCTGAACCAGTTCATCAATTTTGGGTGACAGTAGTTGCCGTAACAATTTGGCATTGTATATGAAACATTTTTATATGTTTTATGTGAAAATGACAAACGCTTACTCTCAAGTTCAGGTTCCTATCTATCAAGGCTGAACGGCTGTAAAACTTCAATATTTAGCTCCGTCTTTCTACGTGCGGGTAAAACTTTGATCATGAATTGTGTGTGTTTGGACATAAAAACACAAGAAAGTGCTGTTCATCTTATTACCTAGGCTGTCAAAATTTTCTTCGGGTAGAAGTGAACTTAAAACGAAACTATGCAAATTCATTTCACTGAATATATATATATATATATATATATATATAATGTCCAAACATTACACTGAAACCAAGTTTTGATAATTCTGGTCTTGTCTTCTTAAGTCATCATTTTTGTTTTGTATTATTTTTGGTTTAAAGCAACGGTTGGCAACCAAGCGGCTCTAGAGCTGCACGGGGCTCTTTGGCGCTTCCTAGTGGCCCTCTGTTGCTTTTTCAAATAGGTTAATAATGGAGAATAGTAGTTTCCGTAGGACGACAAATGAGGCACAAATATTCTTAATGTTTCCATATATATAGGTATATACATTTACAATTTTGTTACTTTCCTCAGAAGGCATTTATAAAGCTTTTTTTTTTTGACGCCCAATACATGTTTTTTTTTTTTTTTTCCCTGTCCAATATTGCGCAACATTTTGGGTTGTCAAACCCTGGTTAAAAGTGACTTTTTTTTCCCAGATGCTGGTAAAGTGACGTGCTTCACACTTTGAAAACCCAAAAGCAACATATGGAAAAGTAATGGTCAGTGATTGTTTAAAAATAGGTGATATTTTTTGTGTTTTTGTTTTTGTTTTCGACAGAGGCAGCAAAGAGTTCTCAAGCCAAAAGGGAAATTTCACTTAGCAAGGTGGTTTGTTGTGGACTAAGCTTTCTTTTTGTGCAACCTTGGGATGTTGGTTCAACTGGATGCAAATCTCCCGTGCGTGTGATGCATCGGTAGCAAAACAACCAAAGTTTTTTGTTTTTCCTCTTGATGCACACTAATGCTAGCAACTGCTGTGCCTTTTTAACTACATGGTCAAAAATGACATCGAGACGACAGAATTTCACATTTTCAGTTTCCCTATCAGGGTTTGGTTTAAATGTCTCACCCGTGTCGTATTAAAACAAGGGTGGCAACTCGTTTTTGGCTCATCCAAATATTGTCCTTTTTCATAAGCTGTTTTCTAAACTTTGCTTTTGTACTAATCAAGAGGACTAAGTCCACCTTTCGTCTGCTGTGCACCAACTAACCTCATTCATTTACACTTTTTACTTGAAACTACTTGTGCTCAAGCGGCCTTTTTACCAAACCGAGCGAAGCCTTAGTTAGAATTGGACACAAAGCATTGCAAAGCTATGTTACGTTTTTAAAATTAAATTTTAGTAGTTGTCGGCTGTTACATCTGATGGTGTCGTTTTTTGGTTCTCCTCTCAAATGTGACCACATGCCAGCTCAATGTTAGACATATGACTTTTATTCATGCATGTATTTTGGAGTAACTAAATATTTTCAACCAGCAAATCGTCTCCATTATTTGGCGTTTCTTGTCGGCATTCAATTGTCGTTCATAATTGTTTCTTCGTCTGTGTTCACCCAGATGCAAGGTTTCAATAAGTGAAAATGCACAACTTCACAATATAATCGAAACGCAAACTGAAAGGAAAGAATGATTGTGCGCCATTAGAGCATCACACGTGGTGAGATGCAAAACCTTTTTTTGGCTGGTTAATTAGCACAAGAATGGAAAACAGTAAGACCGAGTCCAAACGGAGACTACAATCATGAAATGGAAGTCAGGTGGGTTAAAAGTGCCACAGGAAAGTCACAATAAAATCTCAACATTTGACATGCACATATGTATAATGAATAACATTCTTTGTCCAGATGGGCTGCTACTTCAGCAAAACTGGAGGGGTCAAGTCACCTTCTTGGCATTTATCGCACATGTAGGGTAACCTACCTGGCAGCCTTTGGTGTCTTTGGTGTTGACATTAAATATCGTATTGGCCTGGGAAAGTGGAATGTCTTTTGGGCAAAAACGCTGAATCAACGTTTTCTGTTGCATTTTTCACATCTAAAGAAAACCACCTGAATCTCGGCTCCTCCGTGTTACATGTTGAAGTGTCCTTGGGTAAGACACTGAAACCCTAATGCCCCCAATAAGCAGGTTGGCGCCTTGCATGGCTGCACGGCCGCTATAGGTGTGTGAGTGTGTGTGTGTGTGAGAATGGGTAAATGTGAAGCACATTGTAAAGCGCTTTGGGAGGTCTTTATTGACTTGAAAAGCGCTATACAAATGCAGACCCCTTTCTTAAGTGGACCGACACATAGTCCAACAAAAATATATACACAGATAAAAAGGGGATTTTGGGGAACAAGCTCACTCATTTTGGTTCCATCCCTTTCACTCTCTTGACACTTTTTCACATTAGTATATTTAAGACAAAATTATAATGGGAATATTAAGAAAAAAATAACTGTTGAGTCGTATCATTTCTTCCTTCTTATGCAAACGTCTCAAAATACAGTAGAAAAGGGTCTCAACAATTATATACAGTTTTATTAATGCTATCATATATATGCTACTAACCTTTTAAGGGTGGATGCAAAATGTTAGCGATCTATGAGTAGTCGGCAGCCCCGTACCAGCTACACGTAGAAATACGTAGATTCAGGATATGAGAGATAATGGTATATAGAGGATCTACAACCCCTAGCAAAAAGTGCGGAATCACCAGTCTTGTGAGCACACTCTTTCAGACATTTTATTCTGCAGAAAAAACTCTGATCACAAACATGAAACCATCGTAAAATCATTCCAAAGGGCAACATATTAGCATTCAGAAACGCTACTGTCCTTTGTGTCTTTGTTTCCTTATCTTCACTGTAAATGTGGAACTGGAGTCGTCCAATTTCGTTGTCACAGCATATCCCATGTTGTAACAATGACAACAAAGGCATATTCTATTCTATTGTATTCTATTCTAAAAGAAATTGAGAAAAAACATTGCTGTGGTGAGTAAATGTTACATTTGTTGAGCAAGTGCAGGAAAATAAATATGAAATCGCTCAATTCTGAGGAATTAATATCGAATTGGTGCATTTTGAGTAGAAAATAAGGACACACCCAGTCAATTTCCTTTCCTTAATTGGGCACCTGGCTTACTCTGCTCGTTAGTCAGCAGTTAAAAATAGTGCAGTTATCACACCTTGGAGGGCTCCTTGACTAAGTGGATTAGCAAGAATCATGGCTCCAACAAGAGAGATGTATTTTGGCACCAAAGACATGATAGTCAAACTTCTTAAAGAAGGTAACTACTTGTATGGTTGCCAAAGATGTGGGCTGTACACAGTCAGCTGTATCGAAGATTTGGACCAAGTACAAATGGCATGAGACGGTTGTTAGTCAAGCCTACTAGTAGGCCAAAGAAAAAATGTCGGCGTCGACAAAAAAAAAATCAAAGGCCATGTGTCTTGAAAACAGTAAATGTACAATAAGACAAATAAAGAGGATATGGGAGGAAGTTGGAGTCTATTCATGTCACAGAACTGTGCAAGATTGCTTAAAAGAAATGGGATTCTCAAATTCAAAGTGTTTATTGTCATCTGCACAGTAAAGAACCAAAAATACAAGATTAACTCATCTTGAGTTAAGGCAATAAGACAAAAATAATATATAACACAGTTGGAAGTGATTGTAGTGCAAGAATAGTCCAAGTATGGTCCAGTTTAAAGTGTCAGTAGTGTGATGAACGTGTCTGAAGTTAGCTCAGCAGCTGTTTAAGAGAGGCAAGAAGAATTCTTTAGCATTTAGCATTTCACGGCCCTGTACCTCCGTTCTGAGGGCAGAAGTGTGAACCGTCCGTGTTGTGTAGGTGGGGTCTTTAATGATGGAAGCTGCCCCTGTGAACTCTCTGCAGAGGGCAGTGGAGTCCTGGTGATCTTAACCACTCACTGCTGGCGTTTGCGCTCCATGGCTGTGATGCTGCTGTACCAAAAAGGGATGCAGCTGGTCAGGATGCTCTCCACAATGATCTGTAGAAGTTGCTGAGGATCTTGCTCGATATTCCAAATTTTCTCCGCCTCCTGCAAATTTTAATTTGCAGTGCTCTTATTAATTTATGAAATATACTCCTTTTGGGTGCTGCATGGCAGCACGGTGACACAGTGGTTAGCGAGTGTGCGGCACAGTTCTGAGGTCATGAGATCGAACCTTCCTGTGTGGAGTTTGCATGTTCTCCCTGTGCTTGCGTAGGTTTCCTCCGGGCACTCCGGTTTCCTCCCACATTTCAAAAACATGAATGTTCAGGTTAATTGGCCGGTCCAAATTTTCCCTAGGTGTGAATAAGCGAGTGAGTTGTCTGTCTCTGTGTGCCCTGTGACTAGCTGGCAACCAGTTAAGGGTGTCCCCTGCCCACTGCCAGAAGATAGCTGGAATGGGCTCCAGCACCCCCGCAACCCTACTGAGGATAAGCGGTGCAGATAATTGATGGATGGATGGGTGGTGCATGAAACAATTAGTTCTTAACAATATTATTTTTCTAAATTATTCAACACCACAAAAAAGGAAACGCCATGTCCATATTTTATCCTCTCATACTGTGCTTTTTCATGAGAGCGTTCCTCAGAAAATTAAGATACTGTTTATAAAGTAGAAAAAAAATATAAAACAAGATTAAAAATGACGAATAATGAGGTGGGGTTTTTTTTCACGGAGGACCAATCCTACCATGTGTTGAAATATATACATAAATACCTACAAATATATCTGGAATGATCAAATAAATCACATAATACTGAAGTATACGATATAAATACAATTTATTTAAAAGTATGTATTTTGATATTTATTTGGTCACTTATCTATTTGTGTATTTATTTCGTTATTTATGTATTTCGTCATGCACTTGGTCACAACAAAATGCTATTTGAATGAGGAGGTGTTTTAAGTTTGCCTTAGTGTTCGATCAGTGATTAACCAATCAGCTGTTATTGCAGTTGATTGCGTACTTGTCGATCAACCAATGGGTGAAAAGCTCCGCCAGTTTGACCTGCCCCCTCATTTGAATGAAAATTTGTGACCAAGTACACGACTAAATACATAGCCAAATACATGACGAAATACACGACAAAATATATCAATGAAAAAACAAAACAATACACGACAAAATACACAACAAGATAAAAGCTCGGCCAATTTGACTCTTGTTTCAACTGGACATCTGACTGTGAGTGAATGCAACATGCTATACACATGATCATTTCAGCTAAAGTAGACAGACAACCTCTTATTTTAACCGGACATCTGGCTGTTGAGTTAATATCACATGCTTTACACATGATCATTTCAGCTAAAGTAGATAAACAACCTCTTGTTTCAACCGGACATATGACTGTGAGTGAATGCAACATGCTATACACATAATCATTTCAGCTAAAGTAGACAACCTCTTGTTCCAACTGGACATCTGACTGTGTGAGTGAATGCAACATGCCTTACACATGATCATTTCAGCTAAAAAAGACAGACAACCTCTTGTTTCAACCGGACATCTGGCTGTTGAGTGAATATCACATGCTTTACACATGATAATTTCAGATAAAGTAAACAGATAACCTCTTGTTTCAACCAGATGTCTGACTGTGTGAGTGAATATCACATGCTTTACTCATGATCATTTCAACTTAAGTAGACGGACAACTTCTTGTTTCAACCAGACATCTGACTGTGTGAGTGAATGCAACATGCTATACACATGATCATTTCAGCTAAAGTTGACAGACAACCTCTTGTTTCAACTGGACATCTGGCTGTTGAGTGAATATCACATGCTTTACACATGATCATTTCAGCTAAAGCAGACAGACAACCTCTTGTTTCAACCAGACATCTGACTGTGTGGGTGAATGCAACATGCTATACACATGATCATTTCAGCTAAAGTAGACAACCTCTTGTTTCAACCGGACATCTGACTGTGTGAGTGAATGCAACATGCCTTACACATGATCATTTCAGCTAAAAAAGACAGACAACCTCTTGTTTCAACCGGACATCTGGCTGTTGAGTGAATATCACATGCTTTACACATGATAATTTCAGATAAAGTAAACAGATAACCTCTTGTTTCAACCAGATGTCTGACTGTGTGAGTGAATATCACATGCTTTACTCATGATCATTTCAACTTAAGTAGACGGACAACTTCTTGTTTCAACCAGACATCTGACTGTGTGAGTGAATGCAACATGCTATACACATGATCATTTCAGCTAAAGTTGACAGACAACCTCTTGTTTCAACTGGACATCTGGCTGTTGAGTGAATATCACATGCTTTACACATGATCATTTCAGCTAAAGCAGACAGACAACCTCTTGTTTCAACCAGACATCTGACTGTGTGGGTGAATGCAACATGCTATACACATGATCATTTCAGCTAAAGTAGACAACCTCTTGTTTCAACCGGACATCTGACTGTGTGAGTGAATGCAACATGCTATACACGTGATCATTTCATCTAAAGTAGACAGACAACCTCTTGTTTCAACCAGGCATCTGGCTGTTGAGTGAATATCACATGCATTAAACATGATAACTTCAATAGTGATGAATTTTTTCACACATTTATATCTTTTTATTGCAGGATCGGCCCTTGATGGTACGTGAATTTATTTGATGCAATTGTAGCAGTACTGTACTTCGTGTATTACACCTGGCTACACCTAGTTTTTTTCAGGAATGTTGTTGGGTGACTAGGCTATTGGTGGGACTGACTCAAACACACACCTACACACGTAGACACACACGGGACGTGTTAAAGTCCTTTTTAGTGTGTGTCCGCTCTTCGTGGTGATGTTGTCGACGGTTTTGACCAATCTCCTGTTTGCGTTTTGTTTCCTCTTTCTGACACTGGCCTGGGGTGAGTTATCATTCGTGTAGGAAATATCATGGAACACTCTCTATTGTATTGTGTATATTTCCTGAGCACAGTGTCGCTAAAACAAACTGAAAGAAAATGTTTGCTATTCTTTGGTACTGATATGCTTTGCAGCCGATGAGAGTTTTCGTCAGGGTAAATGGGACCATCGGGTACCTTCAGTTTCCAAACAGCGGAGCAGTTGGCATTTTCCATCGAAGCAGGCGGCGCAAAACCTTTTCGGTCATTCATCAAACGATGACGAGTAAGTTCATGACTGAAAATGCAGCGTTACCTAAACTCGGGCATCTCTTTCAGGAGATACAATAATTTTGCCCAAAATGTAGATGTATACATGGGTAAAAACAACACACCTTTCTTTCCCAAAATCACCAACATGCAACATTAATTGGGTATGGGCAAGTATCAATGCCATGTATTGGTATCCGTGCCGATATAAGCCTTTTTCTCTTATTGCTGGGAAATACCAGTATTTTCAGCCTTGTACTGGCTATTTAACGATTAAAAACCTGCAATTAAAGGGACAGTGTGCGCTATTTAAAGATTAAAATATATTTAAAGGTCCTACTGAACCAACTGAAACCAAAGCTAGCTGAATATTTTTAATTCTGCGCATCAAACATGGGATAATTCATCAACACCAGAGAAACCGCCATGACGTTTTCGAGGAATTCAGAAAGGAGTTTGACTAGCCCCCTTGTGGGCCATCATGTGTTAGTAAAACTGGGGCCAGAAACTAGTTCAGACCATTAAACAGTTGTACGCCAATGCCAACAAAGTTTTTTTTTTTTTTTCCATTATCCATTATCAGTCAAATCATGATACACTTCACAGCCAACAGGCCGAGACACTTGATCCTAGCCAAGAGGCTAAGCCAAGATCCTAGCCAAAAGGCCAAGAAGCGATCAGTGAGAATGCACCGTTCCCGGAGGTACTGCAATACCGGGCCGATGCGTGGAGTGGACGGAGCAAGCTCCTATTCCATCTCCCTGTTACAAAAATCAATCCAATGTTGGCCAAAAGGCTACTGATCAACGGGAGCATCGGTGTAGGAGAAGGATGCAACTTTATTTAACATTTTCTGGGAGAGGATCATGATTGAATCTCTGGATCAAACTGGAGGTACGGTCAGCATAACGTCGCTAATCTCTGTTTTGCTGAATATATTGCCGGACTAGCAAGAGCAGAACAGGAACTCGGATCTGGTCAATAGCCTGGACAAAGCATCAACCTAGAATGGGATTGAAATGAGCATTGATAAAACAGATGTAATGACCAACAACCCTAATTTCAGAAAATAATTGGAATATACCCATGCCATATATTTACATTTTCTATTTTAGAATTTGGTTAATCCTTTAAGGAAGCTGTAAACCGTGAGCCTCTAGTTTAGCCTCATGTTATGTAAAATAAATATAAATGACTAAACCTAGGATTATTTATAATAGTTAGTTTATAATAGCTTTTTTTCAATGAGATGATGTTTTTTACTATTAGGATGTGCTAAATAATACACTGTCCCATTAAAGTAGGGGTGTCAAACAGACGGCCCGTTGGCCGGATCAAGCCCGCTAAGCGATTGAATCCGGCCCGCGAAACAACGCTCAGTGAAGCGCTAGAGAAAAATGAGCTGCGGGTTGAAATATGTCCACTTGGTGTTGCCAAAGTCAGGTGCCTCTCACAAAGACGCTGTAGTCATTTCTTTCTCTCTCTCTCTCTCTCTCCTTCACTGTTTCTCTCTTTCTCTCATTCGCTCTCCGTGTCTTTTCACCTTCTTTTGCTCTCTCTTCCTTTTTTCCCTTTCTCTTTTCTTTTTCTCTCTCTCTTGCTTTCCACTTCTCTCTTTCTACCCTTCTCTCCTCTTTCTCTTTGGGTTTCTTTCTTTCTCTTTTTTTTTTCTTTATTTCGCTTTTTATTTTGTTTTTTCACCTTCTCTTTCTCTATCCCGCTCTTTCCTCCTTTCTCTTTCCTTGTCCCACTCTCTCTTTTTCTCATATTTCTTTCTCTCTCTTTCTCCTCAATCTACTATACTGGCCCCCGAGAGAATGTTTGTTCTATCGTGTGGCCCGCGAGTTAAAATGAGTTTGACACCCCTCCTTTAAAGGTTTCATTATAACCATAATTTTGGTGCAAGTGCTTTTGTTAATAAAATCCACTGCTTTTTTGGCACAGGACTGCCAAGACTGCCCTCATTGTGGGTGGCGTCCTGGGCACAGTCATTCCCCTCATCTTCTGCGTGGGTCTCATCACCTGCTGTGTGGCGCCGTGTTGCCTTTTATACAAAAAGTGCAGGAAACGGCAGCATCAAAGTAAAACTGTTTCCCTTTTTTTCTTTCCTGATCTTTATGAGGGAGGTGAAAATTAAAAAAAAATAGTCTGTACAATGAGACCTTTACAGACGAGATAACTACGTGTCTGATCCAGCTTCTATCTAGAATTGCTCGTATTATGAACAAATTTCTCCTGATATACTACAATTGAAAATAAATGAATCTATTCCTGGCCTCCCAAAATCTTCTAAGTTAGCTAAATAGCTATAAAACACATCTTTTTGAACACTAAAAACATATTCAAATAGTAATTAAATATAAAAATACAGTAATCTTATCTTATTGGTCAGTCCGTCTGTCTGTATGTGTACTTTAGGCCCAGCAAGATGAATAACATGTTCATAACAAAATAAAATGTGCTTTTTTTCTGAGCACTTATCATGGAGGAAGTCGGCAATTGCTAACGCTAATGTTGGGAATGTTAATGAAAAACTGCAATTAGTTACAGTTACCTGTTACTTCATTTAAAAGATAATTCCATTACCCCCCCTATAGAAAGCAATGATCCAACAGCTTCTGCTGGTGGCACTGTCATTATATACAAGATTTCCCATGAGGGTCAGGTGTAGGTGATGAAAGGCAGGTGTGGGGATCTTCCCTTCCATCAGCCCACTTTCATTCTCCAGAGGATAGTGTCGTACTGGATCCTAACATATAAATCCATTATTTATCCATTATCTGGACAGCTTATCCTCAGTAGGGTCGCGGGGGTGCTGGAGTGCATCCCAGCTATCTTCAGGCAGTGGGCAGGGGACACCCTGAACTGGTTGCCAGCCAGTCACAGGGCACACAGAGACGGACAACTCACTCACTCATTTGCACTTAGGGTGATTTGGACCAGCCAATTGACCTGAAATGCATGTTTTTGGGAATATGGGAGGAAACCGGAGTGCAGGAGGAAACCCACGCAAGCACGGGGAGAACATGCAAACTCCCCACAGAAAGGTTGTTAGCTGGATTTGATCCCATGACCTCAGAACTGTGCCGCAGACGCGCTAACTCAGCCGCCGTGCCGCCCTACTAACATATACACCTCTATCAAAATACCAGGAAAATCAATTTTTTCTGCAAAAGACAAAGAACATTTAAATTTGGATCATCGTTGGCTATTTTCACCCACATCTTCTTGAAACCTCTCTCCTCCTGTCTAGATGCAACCACCACTTTTGTGGCCACGCCACTTCACCCGGCCCCCACGCCTCAGAATCCCGGCTACCAGGCCGTGCCCGTTCCGCCTCCTTACGACAGCGTCGAGCCCACAGCACCGATGGCACCACCGCCATACTCACAAGACGGTAGTGTCAATGTCATCAACCTCATTTATTTTTTGTGGGAATAACTTTTTCATTCAAGAAAAAAAAACATATATATGATTTTTCAAAGATTCTCATTTAAGCCTCAGTTTGAATCTATACTATATGTGCATTTTTTTCTTTTATAAAAGGGGCAGTGTGTATAATTTAGTAAAGGGGTGGGCAAACTCCGGCCCAAGGTCCACATATGTTTTAACCATAATACGGTGACAATATATATAATAGTAACAAACGACAAACAAATACTGATTTTAAAAAAATCTGGGTTCCTGCTTTCTCCCAATTGTCTCGAATGTGTGTGCTTCAAAAACCCACTAGCAAAATACTACAAAAATATAGCAAAAGTCCTTCAAAACTAAACGTCAAATTTAGTGCCTAAAACAGCAATCTTGCATATCATTTTGTGTTCATTCTGAATTAAAATGAAAAACCAAATAAATACTTTAAAAATACTAATCTTATAATACAAAAAAAATGACAGTAATACTACAAAAAACGACTACAGCGATACCACAAAATACTCAAGAAATGCGACAAAAATCCGACTGCAGAATTTCTACAAAAAACCCTACCACTGAAATACTACAAAAATACAACTAAAATAAATTTCGGACCAAAGAGCGCACCGGGTTATAAGCCGCAGCCGGAACATTGTCAAAGGAAAACACATTTTGTACATACATAAACCGCATTTGACTGTAAGCCTCATGTGCACACATTCAAACATGAGATAAAGAAAGACAGTACATAGAAAGAGTTTTAATAATATACTGTACCTTAACCCCTTAACGTTCCCCCGGCCCAAGATATGAAAAATATACTCATCAGTGAAACATCACGATAGGTCTGAAACAGGATAACTCTCCATTACGTCCCCTTCTTTCAATGTCCACAAAAATGGCTTTGTTACATCAGGGACAATCCATAGAATCCAAGCTATTTACTCCAAAACACACAATAATGCTAACAGACAGATATACGCCTGAAACAATTCTGCATCGTTGGACGTTGTTTCTTGAAATCCATTTGTTTCACTACATTATTTCCGTTGCAAATAAAATAAACAGACTCGTAAAATTACTCCCAATATGGTAGTTAGCGCTCACCTTTCGATTGAATTCCTTCCCATGATGAAGGTCTGTTCATGCTAATTTTATTCATGCACAAAACACGAAAATACATAAAACTTCCTCAACACACATATTCCATCTCTCTCACTCTTACCTTTACTGCTCAGGCGCCCCTGGTGGCCGTCCGTAAAAAAAACACACATTAGCCGCATCATCGCATTAGCCGCAGGGTTGAAAGCTTGGGAAAAGAGTCGCAGCTTATAGTCCGAATTTTAGGGTACAGTAATACTAACAATACTACATTTAAGTGGTTAAAACAACAATTACTTTGCCTTAATAAAATGACCACCATTGATGGACCTATCCATCCCTTCTCTTCACCACTTATCTTCACGAGCATCGCAGGGGTGCCAGCCAGCCAGGAAACCCATGTAGGCACAGGGAGAACATGCAAACTCCGCAAAGGGAGGCCAGTAGCTGGAATTAAACCCTGGACTTCAGCACTATGGAGTGACACTTAACCGCTGTGCCGAGATGAAACTAGTTTGATATGAAAAAAAAAACATAAATAGAAATCTAACATGTATATTTATTCATTCCAGGACAAACCCCTTGGCAAAATGTTTTAACCCAATGCGGCCTGCATTTCACAACTTTGCCTACCCCTGGTTAAGCGCCTCCTAGTGCTCAAAATGTTTTAATTCATTCATTAAAAGAAGCCAGTATTGATTTAAATAATAACTAATCTATATACCAAAGCCATATCCCCTTGTGGGAGGTGGATACAGTCAAGAACACACTCACATTCACCAAATATTCATTCTCCATCGCTCTTCCCAACCTGACACCGAACATTGAGCCCACAGCACAACAAGGGGTGAGCTGCTGTGCCATGCAAGCCTTCATCAGCAGCGAGGCCCGACACGATACGCTGGTTTACTGGTTTATTTTAGAAGCAAAAATACAAGAATACCATATGAACATGTACCTTTAAAATGACTCGGTTGAGAAATTTGGAGTAGATATAATTGTCCATCTAGCTGCTACGGGTACCCAAAATCCTCAAAAAGGTTGGGCAAACAAATGAGAAGTAAAATGGTGTGTTTTGGTCTTTTTGACGCTCCGTAGTTTGTAGTCTTCCTTTCAGTTGCACTACACCGTAAAGCAACATCTAGCTGTCTAATAATACACACTGTCCCTTTAAAATCACGGGTTACATATTATCTTAATTAGATTCGAGCTCGCATGTTATTTTCTTAAGTGCTCTTTTTTTTTTCATTTTAGCACCTCCAGTGTGCTCCCCTGGCCTCCCGCCACGTCCTGATCAACATTCGCAACCACCTTATAACCCTGCGTATGGATTCAAGATGTGAAAAACACTTGGCTTTGTTTTTTTCCAATTCTTTATCAATTAGAATTTGGTTAATTAGTTAACTGATTGCACACCAATTGCTTTTGAATGTTTAAAAATCTCATGAATCTCGTTTCCATTGCGACAAGGTGGACTCATTGTAAATAAATCAGTGTTTCTAAATTTTCGTACCCAAAAGAAGAGCAAAGTTTTTATTCAGCTGAATTATTTTTGGGAAGGAAAACAGCATTTTAGAGATATTATGTCCGGTTTTAGGATCAACCACAGTCCAGAGACGACTCTTTTAAAGAGTTTAATTGGAATTAGGTTTAATATTATTTGAACAAACACAAAGTTCTGGTTCTACTGGATCCCAGTGTTGCCTTTGACACAGTACATCACCGATTTTATGAATTGGACTCAGAAACCTGGGGGGCATCTCTTGTACTGTTTTAAATTGGTTTTGTTCCTTTCTCACAGGCAGACATTTTTTAGTAGCTATTGATGCATGTTCCTCCAAAACCCATGAAGTTACATGCGGGGTTCCCCAAGGTTCAATTTTAGGCCCAGTACTTTTTAATCTATATATGCTTCCACTTGGGGATGTCATCAGGAGACACTGAATCAACTTCCATAATTTTGCTGATGACATCCAACTCTACATCGTGTCCCCTGAGGAAACACAGGGCCGATAGATACCCTTTTAAAATGCATTTCAGATATTAAGTCATGCAGAGAATTTCTTACAGCTCCGCCCACGATCCGGTGTTCGCTGGATGCGGGAAGCTAGTCCGTCTCGTACTCGGATTGTGATCCGAACACGGAAGTGGATCTTCCGTAGCGAGCGATGGCGGTGTCAGGGATGGAAAAACGGGTCGGTAGCCGGGACTGCGAGAGCAAGGCGTGGTAAGGGTCGGAAACGAGTCGTAAGCCAGAATGGGAGAGTAGACGTAGTCAAGGACAAAAAGATGTCGTAAGCAGACGTGGTCAGGATCAAAACGGGTCGACCCCGAGACAGATGGGAGCAAAAACGGGACAAGTGGGAGTCAGGGTTGAAAAAGGCTTGCCTAGTATACACTGAGGTTCACAGACGGACTGACAACAGGGGACTGACAGGACTGGATTCAAATAGTGACAGGGAGCCAATCAGAACCCGCGGTGGATGGCGCCAAATGAGCGGGCACAGGTGCTTCACATCAGTAATCATGACACGCCCGGGACAAAACTGAGGTCTTTGTGTATGGTCCTGAAAATCAGAGAGAAACTTTTACCATAACTTCTGCACTCAATTTTATTCTACATATCAAAAATATAACCAAAATTGTTTTTTATCATCTCTAGAATATAGCCAGAGTCCGCCCATTTCTCTCTCAGGCAAACTCGGAGGTACTTAAGCACGCGTTTAAATATTTTCATTTAGATTATTGTAATGTCCTGCTCTCCGGTCTTCACATTTTTATATTTAAGTGTTTCCTTATTTGGGGGACCACACTGGTAGAGTGTGGTTCAATGGATGAAAATCCTGATGCAATCTGCTGCTGTCCCTATCAGTGTGGATAACCCTCCCTCAGGTCCATTTCTTCACCTGGTTAGTCTGTGCCTCGCCATAATCATATTTTCTTTCTATTACTATTTCAACCATTGTGTGTGTCTGTGTATGTGTTTTGGGGTTGTCGGGTGGGAGGGGAGCGGACATTTTAATGTCTTGTTGTATGCTGAATGCTTTTATTTACAGCACTTTGTTGTGCAAAATTTTGTTGTAAAGGTGTTTTACAAATACATTTGATTTGAAAGCACTCAAAGGTGTACTGTATATTCTAATAATATTTTAACCCATCTATTTTTTTTGGGTCCAATGACCCAGCACTGTGTTGTTACAAACTACAATAATCCCCTAAATACGAGGTTTCAAACCCGTTTTAACGATAGATAAAACATTCTGTGGGGGCCGGACTCGTGGATTAGAGAGAAAGAAAAATAGGGAAAGAAATGAGAGAGTGAGAGAGATAGGGTGAGAGAAAGAGGGAGAAAGTAAGAGAGAAAGAGGGAAGGAAAGAAAAGTAGAGCGGGTAATAAAAACAGAAACAGAGAGGCGGAAAGAAAGAGGGAGAAATAAAGAAATCCAAAGTCACAAAGGGGGGGGGCGAGAGTGGGTGGGACAAAGAAAGAGAGAAAGGTAAGAGAGAGAGAGAGAGAGACAGAGAGAGAAGAGAGAGAGAGAATGTGAGAAATAAAATGAATAAAAACAGAAACAGTGAGAGAGGGGGAAAGAAAGAGGGAGACAGAAAGAAATCCAAAGACAAATAGAGAGAGAGAAAGAGAGGAGAGAAAAGTTGAGCGGGTGGGACAAAGAAAGTGAAAAAGGGAAAAAGAGAGAGAGGGAGAGAAAGAAAGATAGAGAAGAGAGAGAGAGAGAGAGAGAGAGAGAGAGAGAGAAAAGAGAGAGAATGTTCGAAAAAATATATAAAAACAAACAATGAGAGAGGGGGAAAGAGTGAGAGAAGAAAGAAATCTAAAGAGAAATAGAAAGAGAGAAAGTCAGAAGGAGAGAAAAGAGGAGGGGAGAAAGAGAGAAGGGGAAAGCTAAAGAGTGAGAGAGAAAAATAAAAAAGAGCGCAAAATAAGGTAAAAAGACACAGAGCGAGACAGAGACAAAGAGGAACAAAGCAAGAGAAAAGGAGAGACAGAGGGAGTGAAAGAGAGAAACAGAGAGTGAGAGTAAAGAGAGGAAGAGAGGGAGAGAGAGCAGAGAGAGAGAGAGAGAGAGAGAGAGAGAGAGAGAGAGAGAGAGAGAGAGAGAGAGAGAGAGAGAGAGAGAGAGAGAGAGAGAGAGAGAGAGAGAGAGAGAGAGAGAGAGAGAGAGAGAGAGAGAGAGAGAGAGAGAGAGAGAGAGAGAGAGAAAAAAAATACACAAGTACAGCGTCTTTATGAGAGGCAACATCAACTGGACACATTTCGACCTGCGGCTCATTTTTCTCTCGCCCTTCTCTTTTTCTGCTGCTGGCCAGATGCAATCCCTTAGCGGGCCTTCTTCTCTTTGATATAAACTGGAAAAATCTTGTCCCACTATTATTGACAGATTTACAAGTCAAGGGTCAAATGATATTTTTCTTATTTGACTGTATGGTTATGATATTTTATGAACAAATATGAGAAATTAAGTTTAAAATGATGAGCTAATTTAGCTCATTTTGAATAAGAATAATTGAGTGTTTTTTATGAGAAATTTGATGAAAGTACTTGAATTTCAACCTAAATATTTGTTCAATAATATTTTTATTTTTTATTTTATTCATTCATTTTTTGGGACTGTGTAATGTCAAAGAGCCTCGTTTTTTTTAAAAACTCAGACACTGAGATTGGCTTCATTATATTATATAAAATGCCCGCAAATGCCTTTTTTACACTGCTGCTATTCACTGTTTATTGTTTTAGCATCAATTAAAGTAAATATGGGGGAACAAAATACACGACGGAGATTACGCGTAACTGTAAATCTACCTGCAACACACTTAATACACCAGCAGAGGTCGCTGTTTATGCACTTTAAGGACACGAGCCGAGAGAGTCGTATAATAATGATGTTAAATTTGTTATCTGCGATTACGTCATGATGTTTATTTTTCTTAATCTACTTTTTGTCCATCATGTTTGCACAAAGGCCAATCTAAATTGCATAATAATGATACACAACTTTTCCTTCTCGATCCCAAATTGAGCTAACAATGTGGGAAAACGGCGTCCCTCAGCTCAACCTCATTTAAGGAAGTGTCATTAAAGGGACAGTGTGTATTATTTGACGACTAGTTGTCACAGTATAGTGTACAGTAGGGTGCGTTACTAAAAATAGTAATGAGTTACAGCTACTTGATACTTCATTTAAAAAGTATTTCAGTTACCCCTCAAATTACTGACACCAAAAATTATTGCGTTACTCTAAAAGTAACTATCCAGTTACAAATTACAGTATACACCCACATCAAAGCCGACTCCTAGAAAACTGCTTTAAAATGGCCACGTAATAAAAGAAAACGAGTACAGCCGTCGTATTTCCTGGCTTGTGCAATCTCGAGAGCTCGCAAACAAGACACTCCATATCCATTTTGTGTCTGAGCTTCAAACTACTCGAAGATCTCCTCCATTCCTGGTTACTGTCAGGGACGTTTTCTTTTTTTCCCTGCAATGATGAATTGCAAAATAGTTTTTTTTACTTTACTGTAAATTCTGTGCTCGCAATTGCCCCATTGATTTCCCTTTGGTTTATTGTTCCTGTGTAAGCCACGCTTCCCTTCACACGCATTGCATACCATTCAAATATAATACAACCCCCTGATTTGAGTTGTTTGTTTTACAGATGTAAATTCGTCTATGATGCGAGTATATGTACCGTAAATTCTGGACTATAAGCCGCTACTTTTTCCCCAAACTTTCAACCCTGCGGCTTATTCAGTGATGCGGCCAATTTATGTAATTTTACGATAGAATAGATAGAACAAAAATTCTGTCGGGCCGTACTAGTAGATTAAAGAGAAAGAAAAAGAGGGATAAAGAAATAAGAGAAAGAGGGAGGGAAAAGGAGAGAGGGCGGGACAAAGAAAGAAAAAGAGAGAGGGAGAGAGCGTGAAAAACAAAACAGATACAAAGAGAAGTTGTGAGAGAGAGGGAAAGAGGGGGAGAGGGAGAAAGAACTCCAAAGAGAAATAGAAAGACAGAAGGAGAGAAAAGAGAAAAGAAAGCACGAAGGATAGGAAGAGAAAAAGAGAAAAGAGAGAAAAGGAAAAAAGGAAGTTAGAGCAAAAGAAGTTAAAAAGACACAGAGGGAGAAAGAGACAAAGAGCAACAAAGGAAGAGAAAAAGAGAGACACAGAGTGAAAGAGACAGAGACAGAGTGGGAGAATAGGGGGTGGAAAAGAGAGAGAGAGAGAGAGAGAGAGAGAGAGGGAGAGAGAGAGAGAGAGAGAGAGAGAGAGAGGGGGAGAGAGAGAGAAATAAATACAAGTACAATGTCTTTGTGAGAGGCACCTGGGTTTGGCAACATCAAGTTGACATATTTCAACCTGCAGCTTGTTTTTCTCTTGCGCTTCTCTGAGTGTTGTCTCGCGGGCCGGAATTAATACCTTAGCGGGCCTAATTTGGTCCGTGGGCCGCCTGTTTGACACCTGTGATTTAAAGGATTATTTAGCGATTTAAAATCAAAACTAGGTTTGTTGGTGTGACACCTCAACTGTAAACTGTATTTAAAATGTTGTCCCTATTCATACTGGACCAAACCTATTTAAACAATTAGTTATGTTTTGGTTTCCCACACGCAACAATCAGCGATGCTTATAAAATGACATTAAATAATTGCGCTATTTCCATTTTATCTCCGTCCCATACGTAGTCATGAAAAGAGCCATATATGACTCGTGAGCCATAGCTTCCCGACTCGGCTTTAAGTAGCTGCCAAGGATGTGCTAGGATTCAATCTAGTAATAAGAGGCACCAGGCCCCTCCTTACAGCATTTCCCCCCTTTAAAGTCGATGAATCAATACAGTAATAGTGCTGACTATGGACGGGCCTGAAGGTGGTGCTAAAACAGGAAAAATGACCCTGCGGCATGTGCCGCCTGCTTGAGCTCTAAAATAAGATCTCTCCTTGAGACCGTGCTTGGACTGCTAATGAGTTTTCGCATCATAATCCTGCCGTCTTGTAGCTGCAGTTTCTCGACACCGGTATTTCTCATATACTTAGAATTTAACTTGATTTGTTTTCATTGGAAATGTGCTAAGCGCATACCTGTCGCGCTCCAGGGCTCCATGCCCTTACAAACGGTCGTATTTTCCCTTACTAAATACAAAATACTCTTAAACCGTATTTTTTTTCAAACGTGTTTGTTTATGTAGTTTAACACGTTATATTGTACATGTGTTTCGTTATATCATATATATTTTTAATTAACATTTTGTTGCTTGACATGAATGAGGTTTATTATGAAAAAGTTCAAAAATGAAGTAGCTTGGACGTTCACTGTAGAAGGAAAAAATACATGCAAATATAATTAAGTAGAATAATACATTTTCTTATTCAAATTATTAATTCATTTTCTGCATGAAATTATTGTTGGTAATACACTGATTAAAGGGATAACCACAAACCTGTCGTTTTTCATGTTGTCCTTTTATACTACCTTTTTTTCTTAACTTCTTTATACAACAGTAATTATTCGTAATATAATGCATCAAAGCAAGTGAGCCGTTTGAGAGCCATCTCTCTTTAATGAGTTGAGTCGAAAAAGCCATTTCTCTAAAAAGAGACAGACTTTCACTACGCTACTACTATGGAACGATGCGTGATGAGAAATCCCCAGGCGGCAGACGCATGCGCACAGTAGCATCAAACAGCTCGCTTCGTTTGTAACGAAAAAAACGATACCGAGATAGAGGCTACCGCGGCGAACTCGTTTGACTTGATTGATTTGCCGTTTCGTGATAGTCGGTGTATACCGGATGGTACCCATAATTGACAAATTTGCGTTTTTCCGTACAAATTTTCTTGTACGTCGTACACGCCCTAAAATGCATAATAAACGTACTTTGTACAGCATAAACGTACAGGTTGACAGGTATGCGTGCGGTTTGCGAAGCATGAGAGCATTTTTACCACCTACATGACTTTGAACACATTCTGTGCCACTGACGGATATACACGTCAGTGTGTTGTTGTTATTTATCCTGAATGCATTACAAGTATTGCAAGGCTTCCTGATTATTGACAAGCAATTTCAGAAAACTGATAAGATAGACAAACAAATGAGAAGGCTACATAAACCATAAATCTTTTTTTGTGTTTGGATCATATTTTGGGTAGGACATTTGTGTCTTTATTATTCAATCCCAACAAAAGTTGTTTTTATCAAAATATACATTTTCAATCAAAGAAAAAAAGTGCAAATGCAAAAAGAAAATACAAAATAAAAATAGAGCATCTTGCCACAAACATCCCGCAGTGGGCAGATGCTTCCCCATTGGTCAGTTGTGTTGGAGTGACAAATGTCTGCATCAACGATGTCTTTCTGACAAGGAAAATCACGATTGCCACCACGTGGTGGTGGAGTTGTTGGTAAGTACTGTGGTACCTCGCTGATTAACCATAAAGCATTCCTGGTTGTTTGTTGAGTGCCCAAATTCTTTTCCCCATAGGAAACAATGGTAAATATTTTAATCCGTTCCACCCATAAAAAAATACCTAAAATATTAAGAAAACGTGATTTAAACAATAAGTGTTGTATAAGGATAGTGGGATGTTTAGACGCATTCTAAGGGATGCGCAGGGCACCTTTATGATGCGGCAGGGGTAAACCAGTGAAAGCTGTCGGGCTCTCAGGGTGTGTTGTGTCACCCTGACCCGAGTGACATGGCCGCTTTCTTGTGTCCCGTTTCATCCTGATAGAATGCTGGGATAACTACCGCCGCGGCTCCACTCGGATCCACTCGTTACATGCCAAATCTCATTCCATTAGACTATTTTCAGCTATTTTGACTCGGCTATTTTCAGTTGGGGACTGAATTCCGTGTCGAGCATCGAAACATTTTTTGCACACATTTTTTGGTCGTATTTGGTTGAGCATTGAGGCAGATGAGGACCTGGGTACCATTGTACATACAATTGTATTAATACGATTGGTGTCATGTTAATATCGTAATATACAGCTTGCTATCTTATGTCACGTTGACTATTTTGTGTGATTCAAATGAAATTTTTCGAGTGTCAAGTCAAGTCATGTTTATTTGTGACGCCCTTAATCACAAAGAGTCTCAAAGGGCTGCACAAACCACACATTATTCCAAACTACAGACTATCATTACACCATCCCCTGATCTAAAACCTACATGAGAGCAAGGAAAAACTCAAAATCCTCAACATGAGGAAAATGAAGAAACCTTAAAGGGGCCGCACATGAGGTAATCCCCCATCCAGGATGACCAGGCTGCAATGGATGTTTCAATAACAAATAATACACCGATATTGTCAATATAAAACACAGGTTATTCATATGCTTTAGAATAGAAGGTTTTTTAAGCCTAGATTTGAACATTTCCACTCGGGTTGCAGATCAAATCTCAGGGGGAAGAGCATTCCACAGCACTGGGGCCCGAATGGACGCTTTCGATCCTGCGGATCTCTTCTTGGCTCTTGGAATCACTAGTAAACCAGCATTTTCAGAGCAAAGGCTTCAAACCGGAACATATAGCGAAATTAAATCTGAAAGATATGCGGGAGCAATTCCATGCATGATTTTGTATAATACCAACAGAACCTTAAAATCACATGTTAAGCTAAGAGGGAATCATTGCAGGTTAGCTAAAATGGGGGTAATGTGATCAAACTTTCTTGTCTTAGTTAAAAACCTCGCTGCAACATTTTGTACCAGCTGCAGGCTCTTGATTTTGGACTTCGGGAGACCGGAGAGTAGTGCATTACAGTAATCGAGACGGGAGGTAACAAACGCATGAATTATAATCTCCGCATCCGACTGAGAAAGCATAGGGCGAATTTTAGCAGTGTTGCGAAGATCGAATATGTCTTTTTTTTTGATTGACGTAATTTTTTTTTTCGTCTCAAAGTTTGTTGTTTGTTTGAAACAACTTTTTTTATTGAATGATAAAGACACAAACCTACCTCCATAAATTATACATTCCCCTGACTTTAAACCAACAAAATAATCTGGCATCACGAGCCGGCAATGTACTCCAGACTGGGCAGGGAGCAGCCAATTATCTTTTCCCTGTCCTCCCAGCAAACTATATTGTGACAATGCATGCGAGAAGTCAAGTCAAGCCATGTTTATTTGTGATGCCCTTAATCACAAAGAGTCTCAAAGCGCTGCACAGACCACAGATTATTGCAAACCACAGACTATTATTACACCATCCCCTGATCTAAAACCTACATGAGGGCAAGGAAAAACTCAAAAACCTCAACATGAGGAAAAACTCAAAACCTCAACACGAGGAAAAATGAAACCTTGAGAAGGGTCTTCACAGGTGGTAATCCCTCTTCCAGGATGACCAGGGTGCAATAGATTTAGCATTGGGTAACAGTACACAAAACATACTGAACATCAATAAAAGAAACAATAGGTAACATGTTGAAATTTGTTCAGAAAGTGCATATATATATATCTATATATCTATATATATATATATATATATATATATATATATATATATATATATATATATATATATATATATATATATATATATATATATATATATATATATATATATATATACCTACATACAACTAGATCTCTCTGCCTCTCGTTATTGTGCCATATTAATATATGAATCAAATTCCCTATTAATTAATTATAGTCATTCTCCTTTTTTTCTGGTAATAACCTTTTTTTTTGGCCTAATACATGATAATTGCGGTTTGATATTGCTGTTTAGCAATTTATATATTTTATATATTATATATTTACGTTTTATGTCCAACTACTCGGTAACACTTAATTTCTAAACAGCCAAATCAAATTTCGGCAACTCAGTGCATTCAGGCATGTAGACAAGTTCAAGACAATCTCCTGCAGGTCAAACCGAGCATCAGAAGGGGTAGAAAGGTGATTTGAGTGACTTTGAACATGGCATGGTTGTTGGTGCCAGAAGGACTGGTCTGAGTATCTCAGAAATTGCTAATCCACTGGGATTTTCACGCACAACCATCTCTAGGGTTTCCAGATAATGGTCAGAAAAAGAAGAAATATCCAGTGAGCAGCAGTTCTGTGGGCGGAAATGCCTTGTTGATGCTAGAGGTCAGAGAAGAATGGCCAAGCTAATAGATTGGCAACAGTGACTCAAATAACCACCCATTACAACTAAGGCAGGCATAAGTCAAGTCAAGTCAAGTCACATTTATTCATATAACCCTTAATCACAAAAATGTCTCAAAGGACTGCACAGAAATACAATGACACAATTACCTATTCTTAAACCAAGGAACAACTCAAAACCTCAGCGTGAGGAAAAAGAGAAACCTTAAGAAGGGGCCTCACAAGTGGTAATCCCCCTTCCAGGATGACCAGGGTGAAATAGATTTAGCATTACAGTACAAAAACATAGTAAACACTAGGTAACATGTTGAGAAGACCATCTCTAAACAAACAGTACGTTGAACTTTGAGGTGGATGAGCTACAGCAGCAGAAGACCAAGGTGCTACTCCTTTCAGCTAAGAACAATAAACTGAGGCTACCATTTATACAAGCTCATCGAAATTGGACAATAGAATATTGGAAAACGTTGCCTGGTCTGATGAGTCTCGATTTTGATGGTACGGTCAGAATTTGGCGTCAACAACATGAACGCGTGGATCCATCCTGCCTTGTATCAATGGTTCAGGGCTGGTGGTGGTAGTGCGGGTAATACTATTTTGGCACTCTTTGGGTCCCTTGCTACTCATTGAGTATTGTTGCTGACCATATCCATCCCTCTATGACCACAATGTACCCAACTTCTGATGGTTTCTGATATACAAAAGCTGGAATCATCTCAAACTGGTTTCTTGAAGCCCTGCGACTGGCAACCAGTCCTGGGTGTCCCCTGCCCACCTCCCGAAGATAACTGGGATGGGCTCCAGCACCCCCGCGACCCTACTGAGGATAAGCGGTGCAGATAATGGATGAATGGATGGTTTCTTGAACATGACAATTAGTTCACTATACTCAAATGGCTTCCAAAGTTACCAGATCACAACCCAATAGAGCATCTTTGGGATGTGGTGGAATGAGAGATTGGCATCATGGATGTGCAGCCGACAAATCTGCGCCAAATGTGTGATGCCGTCTTGTCAATCTGGATCAAACTCTCTGAGGAATGCTTCCAGCACCTTGTTAAATCCATACTACGAAGAATTGAGGCAGTTCTAAAGGCAAAAGGGGTCCAACCTGTTACGAGCATGGTGTACCTAATAAAGTGTCAGGTGAGTGTTTATTCTGCTACACAGGACGGAATCTTAAAAAATTAATAATACGGTCATTTTTTTATTGCTTTGATCAAATCATCAAATATCACACAGGGAAATAAAATGCGCTGAAGAATTAGCTTTTGTCTGGAGAGCGGGTTTGGCGGTTTTGTTGATTTTTGTCTTGAAATCAAAATATTTGTGCTTTTATGGCTCTTTAGCTCGAAAAGCTTCCCGATTAATAATTTAACCTTAAAAAAAAACATAACACTCCACTTATTGAAACATGAATATTTTGTTTGTTTGTTTGTTTGTACATGATTCAATTGTTTGTTTGTTTGTACATGATTCAAATTGAATCTTTTCTTCCGGCGCCGTCACGAATGGCAGCCACTCCAGCAGCTCCCGTGTTATTTTCGATTGTTCTCGATTGTTCTCAGCTCAGGGATGCTGCTGGAAATGTGAATTTCCCTTCGGGGATGAACAAAGTATCTATCTATCTATCTATCTATCTATCTATCTATCTATATAATGAGTGCTGGGAATTTATCTCAAATCATTTCCGACAGACAGGTGTTTTTATGGAAAAATGTGCGCTTTTGCTCAAGCACCGGGGCCCGAATGGAGAACGCTCTCAAACCTGCAGATCTCTTCTTGGCTCTTGGGATCACTAGTACACCAGCATTTTCAGAGCAACAGCTATGGACCGGAACATAGGAGGAAATTAAACCTGAAAGATATGAGGGAACAAGTGTCATGATTGCCGATTCAGAGCACCTGTGACTGCTCAATTAGCGCCAACAGCCCTGAGAGCTGATTGGCTAATGGACTCTTTTTAAACCCCCGGCTTTCAAGAGATCCCTGTCAGATCGTTACGTATCGATGCTCCCAGCTCGGCAAGCTCTCACGTTCAGACTCTGTTTCTGCCCTATTTTTTCTCTGCCTGATACCCGTTGTCAACCTGTTTGCAGACCTGACTACTCCCGTTCTGTCTTCCCGATATCCGACCTGTTTTGCCCCGCTACCTGCCTGACACCTGTTGCTGACCTTGTTTCCGAACTTGACACCGCCCTTGCTCTCTCGTTCTGGCTAACGACTTGTATTTCCTACCAATCTTCGATCATCCTCGCTCGGCAGGAAAGTGCCACTTCCACGTCTCCAGCCACTTGCTACCCTTGTCCGTCAACCCTCAGATCGTGGAAGCTAGCCCTTCTCTCCCTCTAATCAATAAAACTGAGTAAACGAACGCTACTGGGTCCTGTCTTTGTTCCTGGCATGTGACAGCAAGTCCATGCATGATTTTGTATACTACCAAGAGAACCTTAAAATCACATCTTAAGTTAACAGGGAGTGAATGCAGGTTAGCTAAAATCGGGTTAATGTGATCAATTTTCCTTGTCTCAGTCAAAAGCCTTACTGCAGCATTTTGTACCAGCTTCAGGCTATTAATTCTGGACTTGACTGGAGAGTAGTACTCTTGAGGTTTTGAGTTTTTCCTTGCCCTCATGTTGGTTTTAGATCAAGGGATAGTTTAGTAATAATCTGTGGTCTGTGCAGCCCTTTGAGACTCCTTGTGATTAAGCGCTATACAAATAAACATGACTCGACTTGACTCTAAACAATCCCAAACGTGAAGCTATATTACAAACGCCACAAGTGAGAGTTTATTGCACGCAACAGTTGAGGGGACAGCTGCACAGCAGTCGTCATCAGGTGCTGCACATGCAGCTGACAACACACAACTGGGATCATGTAAGTAGCTACAAAAGTTTGGACAGATCTTTCCCACCATTCTCTCCTCTCATAGGAAATAAAAAAATGCAACATTTTGGGACTCTGTGTAGACTCCAGAAGACTTTCTAATCCATTCCAGATTGTTTCTGTGCACAAGGGTGTGTTCCTGATATACTTCCTGTTCACCATTTATTGTATTCTGAACATGAGAAGTGCAGATATGTTTGGTGATGTTCTGATGGAATTTCACAAACTGCCATGAGAAAATAGAAAGTCCGAATATTGAGTAACGGAGCCAATCTGAAATCCAGATTGCGATATGGTTTGCGTCATTATCGGCCAAACAGTCATGGATAACTAACTGCTAAAATTTGATAAATGGATTTAAAATAAAACTCAAAACGACCTCCACTTAAATAAATAGATAATGAATACAGAGATAAATGGATAAGGTACCTACATAATCTAGGCTTAAAACAACCTTCTATTCTCTAGTTAATGAATGACCTTAATTTCCTGTTGATAATATCTGTATTGTTTGTTATTGCAACATCCGTTGCAGCCTGGTCATCCTGGAAAGGGGATTAACTCATGTGCAGTCCCTTCAAGGTATCCTTATTTTCCTCATGTTGAGGTTTTTGAGTTTTTCCTTGCCCTCATGTAGGTTTTAGATCAAGGGATGGTGTCATAATAGTCTGTAGTTTGCAATAATCTGTAGTCTGTGTATCCTTTTGAGACTTCTTGTGATTAAGGGTGTCGCAAATAAACCTTAGTGGTTGGCTGAGTCTTTTTTACCATTTAGACGCTACCCTAAGTGTGTTTAAGGCTTGTATAAGTAACCTGTATTGTTTTTTTTTACAAAAAAAAAGACATTAAATAAAATAATATGCTCTATAAAGATAAATCAAGTTAAGTTAAACTTACTTTTGGAAGATGAGCTTCAAAAGTTATGCGACTTCCTCCTCCGTTGCAAAAAGTGGCCGAAAAAAAGCTTTCCGACCATTTTCTCAACCGCATCAAGCTTTCTTATTCCACTTTCCTTTCAAAAGAAACAACTCGCCTCTCCTTTACACTTCACACCAACCATATTGAATGGATGCACGAGATATTAAACAATAAAAACAAGTTCACTATTTTTCTTCCCCCTTTCATTTCAGGGTCCGTAATTCATCTTCAAGTGACGGTGGTGTGATCACTTTAGTCTATTACTGCCCTCTGGCCAATCATACTTTGCGCTGATGTTTCCCTTGGCCTTCTAGAAGGCCCTGGCTTTGCCAACTTGAAGTCTGATTGGCTAAAGCAACAGCTTCATCGATAGAACTGATTGTAGAGGCCTTCCAGGTAAATTTCCGCCCCCTGGCAAGAACTAATGACTGAATAAGAGATGCAGTTTGTGATCCAGTGTATCGGGTTTGCGAGGCTTGTGATGAAGTTTGCATATGTTCCTCGCCGGAGAGTTATAACGGGTGGCGATGGCACCACTTGTTTCGTGAATTTGATGTGTTGGGTCATTCATTTGTATATCCTCTAAATAACCATTATCTCTCACATATCTGCATCTGTTTTCATGTGTAGTTGATACGAGGTTTCTGACTTCCTTATAGATCGCCAACATTTTGCATCCACCCTTAAATGTTATTGGGATCTTTGGACACCTTGGATGGTGTCATAATAGTCTGTAATAATAGTTTGCAATAGTCTTTGATCTGTGCAGCCCTTTGAGACTCTTTGTGATTAAGGGCTATACAAATAAACATGACTTGACTTCACTTGACTTGAAATGCTTCCTCCCACATTCCAAAGACATGCATTTCAGGTGGATTGGCCGGTTCAAATTGTCCCTAGGTGAGAATGAGCGAGCGAATTGTCTGTCCCTGTGTGCCCTACGATTGGCTAGCAACCAGTTCAGGATGTCTCCTGCCCACTGCCCGATTATTGCTGGGATGGGCTCCAGCACCCCCGCGACCCTACTGAGGATAGGCGGGGCAGCCAATGAGATGAGATGAGATGAGATGAAAGCACACACCTGGAAGCAGCACAACCAGGGGTAAAGCAATAATGGGAAGCTGAGAGATGAATTGGAATTAATCAATACGTATTCATGGAGAAAATATAATCAACGTCACATGATTCAGATGGTTAATTGGTTGGTCCAAATTGTCCCTACGTGTGAATAAGCGAGTGAGTTTTCTGTCTCTGAGTGCCCTGCGACTGGCTGGTAACCAGTTCAGGGTGTCCCCTGCCCTCTGCCCGATGATAGCTGGGATGGGCTCCAGCACCCCCGCAACCCTACTGAGGATAAGCGGTGCAGGTAATGGATGGATGGAGGAATTAAACAATGAAAGTTATAGATTTGGCGGCACAGTGGATGGGTGATTAGCGTGTAGCCTCAAGGTGGAGTGGTTGAGGGTTCAACTACCGCAACCTCCCCATGTGGAGTTTGCATGTTCTCCCCATGCCTGCATGGGTTTCCCCCAGGCACTCTGGTTTCCTTACGCATTCCCAAAAACATGCATGTCAGGTTGATTGGCCGGTCCAAATTGTCCCTAGGTGTGAATGAGTGAACGAATTGTCTGTTCCTGTGTGCCCTGCGACTGGCTGGCAACCAGTTCAGGGTGTCCCGTGCCCACTGCCCTAAGAAAGCTGGGATGGGCTCCGGCACCCCCGCGACCCTGCTGAGAATAAGCGTTGCAGATAATGGATAGATTGATGATTCAGATATATTTAGGCCAGCAGAGAAGGCCTTGCAGGCCCAGATGGACTGTCAAAGATCTTGTTTCCTCAAAAAAGTCAGACCGTGTGAATCCAGCAGATAAATAAAACAGCCTGATGTATTTATATATATAAATATATATATATTTCCTTCAGACACTGTGTTTCTATTCAACTGCCTCCAAGTACCTTGACAACCTTGCTTGGTATTTTGGCAGCAGTCTTTTGAGTGTTGCTGTCAGCTGAGAGAGGGTGTGTGTGCGTCCTTGTGTATCTGTGTGTGAGAGTATGTGAGAGAGAGAGAGGATGGAGGGGGGAAGAGAGAGCAGGGCTATTCAGGGCACTTGTCCTCCCTCGTCTCCCCCGGGTGCACAGAGCAGGAGGAGAGGGGAGGAGGCGTATTACACACTTGCACTCTGGAAGCCGACGGGAGCGCACCGAACCCAGCCTGCTCCCCCTCTTACCTCAAACCCCTCCAAACTCACCCCACTTTCTCTGTGATTGCAACGAAAAGCCACAACAAGAGGATTTCCCGCCGCGGGACCAGGATTTCCTCCACCGGAGATCTTTTCCCTAATCTTCAGCATGGCAGGTTTTGGTGGAGGTTTGAGGAGCAGCAGGTTGGGTCTCCTGTTGGGTCTCCTTGTGTTGCAGCACGTGGGGGCTTTCAACCTGGATACTACTCACGCGCTGCATAAGCTGGGGGACCGAGGGACTTTTTTCGGGTTCTCGCTCGCTCTGCATCAGCAGCTCACACCAGAACCTCGGAGCTGGTGAGTTTACGACTTGCGCCTGCACCTGTTTCAACCCTGCAGTGTTTTTTTCTCTTCTTTTACAACTTGGTCTCAGATGGAACTCACTAAAGTGATTTAGTAGTCAGGGTGAAGGTCTGTATAGAGTCATTACAAAGATTTCAGAAACCAAAATGCTCGTGCACCATGGGAGCATCATCCGGGTTTAGACGTGGAACCATTTTTGAGTGTCCTTTCCCTTTTTGGCCGGGTCATTGGCATATGAGAATGGAAAACCCAAAGACTGAGTTCAGATGGAGAACTAAAATCTTGAAATGGTGTTGGTATTCAATGTGGTTCTGGCCTGGGAGAGTGGAATGTCTTTCTGGGGGAAAAAAAGGATAAGTCAACAATACCAAAAGTGCTGTGTCAGCTTTTTTGGCATTTTTCACATCTAGGGTAACCTAACTAACTTCCTTTCAAAGATGGTGATCGGATCTCAACTCCTTTCCTTAAGTATGTTTATATATATATATATATATATATATATATATATATATATATATATATATATATATATATATATATATATATATATATATATATATATATATATATATATATATTATAAAATAAAATAATAATAAAAATTGTTTTTTTTAATCTACCAGGTTTATCAGGTTAACAGTCTGAAAGATCTTTGACAGTGGTGGGCCATCGGGGCTTGCAAGGCTTTCTCTGCTGGCCTTAAAAATATCTGAATCATGTGATGTTAATTATTTTTTGTCCATTCATATATATACTTAGATCATTATCTAAGTAAATGCTGTATGTATTTATATAAATAATATTATCACCACCCTCGTTTTGCTTGGAGAAACAGGTTTGGAAAATAAGAACAGTGGAGGGAAAGAAAATTTTAACATGGTAAAAAAGAAATACATTTAAGGTGGATGGTTTTATGTTATCTCATTTTTCTGTTAAATGCTCCTTAGCAGCTTTGTTACAATTACAATGACATGGTCAGAGGCACTGCGGCTAGGTGGTTAGCACATCTGCGGCACAGTTCTGAAATGGCTAACTAGCTGTCTCGCTTTCTATGGAGCTAGCCATCCAGCTAAATGCTGAGTTAATTTGGTATCATCATACACCCTCCATCTTTAATGTCAATGTTAATGTTTTGCATTTATATAGTGATTTTCAGGTCAATGAAGACCTCCCTAAGCTCTTCACACTTTCCCTTTTACACTAACCGATGGCAGCGTCAGCCATGCAAGACAGTCAACTATGTGCTCATCGAGGGCATTCGAGATTCAGTGTCTTGCCCAAGGACACTTCACCATATAACACGAAGGGGCCAGGAATCGAACCTGCGACCTCTTGATCCCGAGAGGAGCGCTTTACCTGAGCTACTGCCGCCCCATCCTTCCATCCTTCCATCCATCCATCCATTCATCCATCCACTGAGTATGGTAGCTAACTGGGTATCATCATCCATCCTTCCACCCTTCAATCCATCCACCCTTCCATCCATCCATCCATCCATCCATCCATCCATCAATACATCTTAAATATCCCTTGTCCACCCAGCCATCTGTCTTTTATATGCCTTGTCCATCCATCAATCCTTCTTAAATATCCTTTGTCCATCCAGCCATGTGTCTTCTATATCCCTTGTCCAATCATCCATCCATCCATCCATCCATCCATCCATCCATCCATCCATCCATCCATCCATCCATCCATCCATCCATCCATCCATTCATCTTAGATATCCCTTGTTCATCCAGCCATCTGTCTTCTATATCACTTGTCTATCCATCGATCCATCCATCCATCCATCCATCCATCCATCTGAGATAACCCTTGTCCATCCAGCCATCTGTCTTCTATATCCCTTGTCCATCCATCCATCCATCCATCCATCCATCCATCCATCCATCCATCCATCCATCCATCCATCCATCCATCCATCTATCCATCCATCCATCCATCCATCCATCCATCCAAAAATATTCTAAAATATTAATTTATCATATTATTACAATTTTGTTACTAAGTTATTACAAAGTTCATTCTAGAAAGTAGGGTTAAAAAGAACCTCTAAAAAATTGTTTTACTAGATAAATATACTGCGACTGGCTGGAAACCAGGTCAGGGTATCCCCGCCCATCGCCCGAAGATGGCAGGGATGGTCTCCAGAACCCCCACGAGCCTGGTGAGAATAAACGGGAAACTAAAAATGGATAGATTGATAATAACAATGACCCAGCACTGGTGGGCTCTTTTCAGAACAGGTCCTCATGCACCTCCGCTGTCCTTAAGAGGAACGCTGGTGGCCGCAGGCACCACATTGGAGACCCCTGTTCTGCGCTATTTCATTGCAGCACCAAGTGTGTTTTCTCAACTTGTCTTGCTTTGGTGCATTGTTGTGCCAAGCGATTGTCAGGGCCATAATTCAAGCGGGTGCGCCGCCATTCGGCTAATAGACAGAACGGGAAGTCAAGGGCGTATGGGAACATATGTGATGAATCAGCAGCCATCGGCGATTGTTTCATTAAACGCGTCTTTGAGTTTTATTGATCGTCATCGGGATTCCCGCAACCGAAAGTTGACGTGTAATTCGTCCTAACATCAGATTTTTTTTCAACTCGTTTCCGACTGCTTTTCACAGCCGACCTTCGGTTCTTTTCTCTTTCGCTACACTTTCAAAGCTAGCGCTGTGAAGAGATATGATTGTGAACGTCCATTAAGTGGTGTATTGATTTGAAGTATGCGTATTCTAAATGTGCTCTTCTCTCATCTGGTTTCAAGATAAGAAAAGCAAATTCATGATCTTACAAACTCATTTCAAAGTCACGGTACAACTTTGATGACTGTTCCTTTTCTAAATTTCTAATGAGACAATTTAGGCCCCTCCTATTTCTCTTTCGGCTAGCTGCAGCTAAGCAAAGCAATTGCCCTTAATTCATCAACATGATCAGAATTCTCAGTTGAATTCAGTTTATATCGTGATATCATCACTCCCAAATGACATTTTCACTAAAGGAATACAGGACTGTCTCAGAAAATGACAATATTTTTCTGTATTTTCTATAATACAATCAAAAACATGAATGTCATATATTCTAGATTCAGTACAAGTCAACTGAAATATTGAAGTCTTTCATTTCCGATATTTTAACATTGTTGACTACGGAAAAAACTAAAATACACCATTTCAAATTTCATGAAGAGGTATACTGGTAAATTGTAAGCCTTATTGAACATCTCATCTCATCTCATTAGCCGTACCGCTTATCCTTATTAGGGTCGCGGGGGGCCGATCCCAGCCATCTCCGGGCAGTGGGCAGGGGACACCCTGAACTGGTTGCCAACCAATCGCAGGGCACACAAGGACAGACAAGTCACTCGCTCAGTCACACCTAGGGACAATTTAGACCGGCCAATTCACCTGAGATGCATGTCTTTGGAATGTGGGAGGAAACCAGAGTGCCCGGAGGAAACCCACGCAAGCACGGGGAGAACATACAAACTCCGCACAGTAAGGCCGGTAGCTGGATTTGAACCCACGCAGGAGGTTCGCACGACCTCAGAACTGTGCCGCACACGCGCTAACCACTGCGCCGCCGTGCTGCCTCCTTATTGAACAATATTGAAATAATAAAAAGCTTGTATGTGTGAGATTTCTGTTTAATTGCATTACATAAAATGAAGTACTCAATACTATCAGGACTGGAACGGAGACAGGACCGACTTGCGTAGCGTTTCTCACAAGTTTTATTAGAAGAAAGGGAAAGGGTTGCGCCCACAATCCGGGGATTGCTGGACGCGGGAAGCAGGTCGCTCTGAAAGCGGAAGTGGGACTTCCGTGGCGAGCGATGGCGGTGTCAGAAACGGAAAAACGGGTCACAGTGGCCGGGATAGAAGAGCAAAAACATGGTCGGGATCGAAAACAAGTTGAAAGCCAGGAGAGGGGAGTAGACCTGGTCGAGATAAAAAACGGATCATTATTCAGGACTGGAGAACAGACGGGGTCGAGATCAAAACAGGTCCTAATTCGGGACGGGAGAGCAGACGTGGTCGAGATCAAAACAGATCATAGCCGGAGACAAACAGGAGCAAAAGAACGGGACAGGCGAAAAAGGGCTTGCCTTGCAAAAACAGAGATTCGCAAACGGACCGACAAAAGGGGACTGACAGGACAGAGTGTAAATACTGACAGGGAGCCAATCCGTCAACAAGCTGCAGCTGGCGCCACACGGGTGGGGCCAATTGGGCCCCATGGCAACAGTGACAAATACTAAAAACATTATAGTCTAATTTACCAACTAAGTCCTGTAGTAAAATTACCTGATATTGTATACATTTAACCATCTTACATTGATAAATTCTGTTATTATTGCTAATGGATAAATGCAAAACAATTCAAAACATAGCTAATAACCCTTTTTAGACAAAATTAAGACAGCAAAACATAAAGACTGACAAAACTACTGTAGATTTACAATAACTAGAAATAGAATAGAATAGAATAGAATAGAATAGAATAGAATAGAATAGAATATGCCTTTATTGTCATTGTTACAACATGGGATATATTGTAACAACGAAATTGGATGACTCCAGTTACACAAGTGTGCGTAAAATGATATTTAATTGTTCCAAAATTGCGCTGGAATAATATTGGGTTTTAAAATTTTGGTTTTCTTCATTGATAAATGAATTGCATTAATTATTAATGATTAATTGAAACTAAAACATTAATTGTATTTCAGATATAGTTACTTTCCCAATGTAGAGTGACAGTATATAGAGACAAGTAATAGTTTGCCAGGGATAAATAAATAAAACTGGAAATAACAACTTTGAGATGATTCTAACATACCAAAATGTTTTTCAGTGATGCACACCTCCACCTTTAAGGAGACATAACCAGCTAATTAACATTTTCGGAGTATTGACCATCCTAAAATGCAGATTCCTCATCTGTTTTTAAGAATTCAACCACATTCTTGTGCACCCTCCCATCTTGTTAAAACATCTGGGTACGTACAACCGTGGGCACTTTTCTTTATGGATTTGTTTTCTCAGGCATGCATGTGATAGCGATACAATTAACGATAAAATGACAATGAGAAAAACACAATTACAATGGAAAACATCGATATTGAACATGTAGACCCTAATTGACAAAAAAAACAACATTAATCTCCAGATCAATGTCTTGGAATGTATGAACATTACGACTTTGTGTCTGGTCACATCCTTGGTTGTGTTGCATGGGAGAAGCTTGATTGAAACCATAAAGAGAGTCATCAACACAGCCCAGAACATAATTAGCTACTCTCTACCCAGTTTGAAAGATACAGCCACAATAGAGCCAAGGACATTATAAAGGAGTCTTCTCCCCCCTGCTGCCACCTGTTTCTCCAGGCGCAAACACCACCCTCACAAGCCTTCGAGACGGTGAAAAATATATATCTTGATAGTTGCAAATGGTCTGCATTTATATAGCGCTTTTCAAGTCAATGAAGAGCTCCAAAAGCGCACACACACTCACACACCAATGGGGAGTCAGCCATGCAAGGCGCGTACCAACTTATTTGGGGCATTAGGGATTCAGTGTCTTGCCCAAGGAGACTTCGACATATAACACGGAGGAGCCAGGAATCGGACCTGCGACCTCTTGATCCCAAGACGAGCGCTCGATCTCCTGAGCTAATGCCGCTAAACATCTTATTAATCGACTTATTAGGGAATATATGTTGCTGCTCAATGTTATTGCACTACATTACAATGCACTACTATTAGAACTTAGGGCAGTATCCGATTACTACTTTGTAAATATTTCAGCCTATTTATTCCGACAATCTTTATCTTATTTTCCCTATTAGGTCTTTATTACATGTTTATGTTTAAAGTTCACTGTTTTGTTATCAATTACACTAAAAAATAGTAATTTTAATTCTTATTTTTATCAGCTCAGCATTTGTTTACCCAAACCCAAACTAGAAAAACGTAATTTTTAAGAAAAGCCAACATTTCTGCATCAATCCTATCATATAATCTTATTAATTCCTAAAGTTTGGTATGAAAGCGCATAAAATCACAAGAAATGTGCCTTTGAGTATTCCTCTATTTTCAACTGTCAACTGGCCCCCTTTAGCTAGGCTGTAGTCTTGCTGTCGCATACTCAGACCAAGATAACTTTGAAAAACAATCTTACCGGTAATATTTTATATATATATCGTACCGCAACATGGTTCCATCTTATTTTAAACAGTGTCTCGAGTCGAAGGTGTCGTATTGCCGTGCCGAGGGAGGTCCTGGCGTGAGTCAAGGAAGCGATGGCATGGACGGGGCGTAACATGGCCGCTCGTAACATCACTCCATTGCTATGTAAGGAAGGCTGGACTATATTTTTAGCTAAAATATTGTTGGTGAATGCTTGACTGTGTGTGTTTATTCCAAGAGTCTAAAATATAAGGCAAACAATGGAATGGATGCAATTACCATCGCGCAAACGTAACCGCACTAGTCAAAAAAGGTTTTATTTGGTTAATATCTTTGTGGGCAATGTTCCCTCTAATTTTCCACGGGTCTGAGCGTTCACACAAAGTCGGTGAGCAGCGCTTGAAACAACAGTGAGCCACCATAATCCTAAGTGTGGCAAGATAATTAATTATCAAACATGTCCAAAACTTGACATCAAGTTACATTTTGCTGAGTTTCCGCCAATGCAAAATGATTTTTCTCTTTTGAATGAATTGACTCATGTACTATTGCAAAGGTTGTACGGCCTACAAACGTCGTTTGTTCTTACAATTCTTTCACAAGATATCCATTTCTTTTTATTCCCTGATATATTTTGTTGCATAATATTAACATTTTTGGGGGCTTATTTAGTCGGTTGTAAGATACAGAACTGTACTTAATCACATTTTTTAGTGGAAGTACAATGTTGGCAACAAGATTCACTTGATATAACTGGAAATTATTTGAATGCAACACAAACCTTTTTTTCTTTTTTCCGTGTTTTTTTTTCTACTTTTTAAAAAATTCCTTTAAAAAAAATCTCATTGTGTTTATTTTTTCCGAGCTGTTACTTTTTCTTTTTGTTCTCTATTTACTTTTTTCCTACATTTCTTTCTTTTCTTTTTTCTGTCTTTTTTCTAAATTTTTCCTTCTTTTTTTTCTTCCTTTTGTTTCTTTTTTTCTCAGCTTTTCACTACTTTTTCATTTTGGTATTTTTTTTCTTTTTTGTTCGATTCCCCCCTTCCTTTAAGTCATTTTGTGCATAATTTTACATAATATTTGGTCATGTTGGGATTAAAGAAGCAAAAACAACCAGAAAAGCCGTTTAGGACTCGAAAGAGCCGGTTCCTTTTAGTGAGCCGAACCGAAGAAGCCGGTTCCCTGACAAACTCTACTAACTTTACTCAACTTAGTTCTACTTCGACTCGACTTAAAAATACCGCATTTAGGACACAGCGTCAGGGGAACCCGTGTATTTTTACCTTCATGCACTGTAACTTTGACTTGAGTCGCTTCTTAATTAGTAATTTTAACCCCTTCATTTTTGTGCGCTGGCTAGATTTTCTTGTGCGCTGAGAATGTGCGAGCAGTGCGCAATTGTGCGAGCAGTGCGCAACTGCGCACGAGCGCAGCTTAGAGGGAACACTGTTTGTGGGTTGAGCTAAGTGACAAAAAACGTTTGTTTTTGTGTTATACCACTTGTCATTGATTGAAATTACATCACAGTTTAAGCCGAACCATACCTGGTTGTCACCTAAACAGATATCAGGTATTATTGACTAAACTACCGTATTTTCACGACCATAGGGCAGTAACACGGCACACCACACGATTGGGCGCGGGTGCCCTCCGCTGTAGCCGCTGTTGTGAAATATCTGGGGGGCAACTCTGTTTAGCCTCCGGTAGCACAATATATCAAATTGCTAGATAGGCTACGTTGTTAGTATCCATGAGCACTTCCGCAAACAATGCACTGAGTGTGATGTCACGTGTCTTCTTCCGTGCAACCAGGATATAGTGGCATTCACACAAAAGATGGCACAAAAGTTACAGGAGATCGCATACAAGTCCCATTTAGTTGGAATTGTGAACAATCTTACAAAACATCGCAATCCGAGACTTTTATGCGCACCTTATGGTCGTGAAAATACGGTAAGCGGCAAAATGACTGAATTCCAAGATGCATAAAACAGTTGGATTTAACCGAAAAATGGAAACCATAGTCAATACTAACAAATGGTAAATGAATTGCATTTCTACGGTGCTCTAACAAGTCACTGAAGACCTCCCGAAGCGTTTTTCAATGTACTTCACACCCATTCACACACACACACACGCCGATAGCAGTCATCCATGCAAGGCGCCCACTTGCTTGTCGGGGGCATTATAGGCTACTGTCTTGCCCAAGGACACTTTGAAATTGAACTCGGAGGAGCCGGGACTCAAACCTTCAACCGCTTGGTTCCAAAACAAGCGCTTTACCTCCTGAGCTCCAGGCATTCCAGAACATTTTCAATTGACTCTCTTTTTCACTTTGGTTGGAATACAAAACTAAAACACTTATGCTGCATTCAAGAATGATAGAAAGTTTGACTTTTCTGATTCAATACCAGGAAATAAGCCCGGGAACACCACAGACTTCACTTAACGGCGGACTGATCGATACGATTATCGATATTATCGATACCGAGCGAGTATTTGGATTGGATCAATACTAATGTTTTGGGGTCCATACTGACATCTTATTCTAACTATCGATGTATAATTTTGGTAGGGGGTTGTAAGATTGTGAAAAAGTTTTATTAGGGTTGTTTTTATTCAGTTAACGGTACTTTTACATTTTATTGTTTAGTCTGTTTGAAATGAAGGTATAATTGTCATTTTGACTTTGTTATATTTCTACTTTTGTTACATCGTTACTTTTTTTGGTTTGGCTCTCCTGACTTTTCTACTGAAACAGTTGTAATGCAAATACTTATGTTCATATTTCGACGGTCAAAATTTGCATTGTACTCATTTTATAAAAAATATCATCATTTTAGTGTCTAAAGTCTTTGTGCTGTGTTTATCAAAATTGTAAACTAACTCAAGAGGGAGGGTTTTGATTATTTAATGATAATGATAGTATCTGTCATGTCCTGCACGGTTGTCATGGCGCCCAGCTGGCCCCGCCCCTTGACACCGGCTGAGACACATTGGACTGATTGCTCTTGGAGTACTTAAGCGTGCGTTTTGGAACTGCCCGCTGCCAGATCATTGCTTAGCCTTGTTGAAAACCTGTTCATGCCTGTTTGATCTGAGTAATGCCTAGATTGTAAATTTGCCTGCCTTTGAACCTGCTTTGTTTTGTTTTGATTTTGGTCCGTTTGTGTGTTGGACAACTTTATTTTCTCAATTAAAGTGACAGATTGTCTACGCAAATGAGTTCCGACTTCCTGCTCCCTGGCCCGTTTCGTGACAGTATCAGCATCGGTTTTGTATCGGACAATTACGAAAATTACCAGCCCACCCCTACTGATTACGAAAGGAAAAATGTAGTAAATATTTTTTTCTATTTTTAATAATTATTTTTCTGATTATTTGTTCTGCTTCGGTTCATTCATACAGAACAACATTATTTGGAAAATCCCAAGTTAACTATTTTTACATTTTATGTTTCCATGGAACGCTTTGTGGTCAGTATTATGGCAATCCCAAAAATCTGAATTCTTCTTCTTTAAACGCAGTGGAGGTAAATTTGAACAAAAGTAAGCTGATAAGACATGAGAAATCAGCTCTACACAGAACACCAATAACTAAGGGAGCCAATTGGTTTCCGATGAACATAATCAGGTGGACATAAAGCTTCGAATCCAGGGGTCACCAATATTACTGAAATCGAGAGCTAGTTTCGTTACCGATTGGCGTGAAGGGTACCAGTTTGAAATGAATGGTTTAAATAACACCTAATCATGTTACCACTATGTTTTACTATGTTATTAGCAGGTTACAGTTATTGGAGGCAGAATTAAAATAGGCACAGTCAACGACAAAAAACTTTATTTATTAGAAATCTAATTTCCTAAAAAATTGCAATGACTTATTATGAAATGAAATGAAATGATCTGCATTTATATAGCGCTTTTCAAGTCAAGACTCCCCAAAGCGCTTTACAGTGTGCTTCACATTTCCCAATAGCGGCCGTGCAGCCATGTAAGGTGCTAACCTGCTTATTGGGGGTATTAGGGGTTCAGTGTCTTACCCAAGGACACTTCGACATGTAACACGGAGGAGCCGGGAATCGAACCTGCGATCTCTTGATCCAAAGACGAGCGCGCTACCTCCTGAGCCACTGCCGCAGGTGAACTATTTTCAGAATTTGTCCGTGGGTTACTCAGATGCCTGTGGGCACCATGTTGTAAACCTCTGATCTTTAAAGACCAATGAGACATAAGAAAACGTAAATGTTTTTTGTTTTTATTATAGTTTTATTGTAGTTTTATGTTCTGTGTAGAATGAGCTTGGGTGTCCTGAAAGCTGCTTTGAAATTAAATACTTCTTCTTTTCTTCTTTATCCTCTTCTCCTTCTTCGTCTTCTTCTTCGTCGTCGTCGTCATAGTTGTCATCATCATTGTCGTCATCATTGTCGTCATCATTGTCGTCATCATTGTCTTCTTCTTCTTCTTCTTCTACTTTATCTTCTTCATCTTCATCCTCTATATTCTTCTTCTCCATCTTCTTTAGCATCTTCTTCATCTTGAACTTCTTCATCTTCTTCATGTTCTTTATCATCTTCATCTTCTTTTTCTTTTTTGTTTATCCTCTTCTTCTTTATCACATTATTCTTCATCTTCTTCTTCTTCATATTCATTTTCTTCATATTCTTCTTCATCTTCATATTTTTCTTCTTCTTTATCTTCTTCATCTTCTTTATCGTCTTCATCTTCTTCCTCATCTTCTTTTTCTTCATCTTTTTCAACTTTTTCATCTTCTTCTTCCTTTCTTTTTTTTATTCATCCTTCCATTCATCCATTATCTGTACCGCTTATCCTCAGTAGGGTCACGGGGGGTGCTGAAGCCCATCCCAGCCATCTCCGGGCAGTGGGCAGGGGACACTCTTCTTCTTATTTTTATTATGTTTTCTTTTTCTTTTTCTTCTTCTTCTTCTTCTTCTTCTCTTTCTATTATCATTATAAAGTAAACACATCAAAGAGTCCGATTTCCCAAATCCCAATCCTAGAATCAAAATCTCAACATTCATTAAATAGTTTCTATTCTAAAAGCTTAGTTTCACCAAACAAATATATGGAAACCGACTCCCTTGTATGAATAATACATTTCCATTAAGCAGTTTCGGATGACACTTTCTAAAAAGCTCCATGATGAGACATCTCGCCCCAAAGCGTTGTAATTAGATGCTGCAGTGACTCATCTGTTCTTTGGAAATAGCCGAGCTTTGTGTGTGTCTTGAGCCTGAGGTCGCGCTTGCACCCAACTTGCTGATTGTGATATCACAATATCTGCTTTAAAGTCCCAGAACACTTCATTCTTTCACGCTATCTAACACGAAACCCTACATTCTTTTTGGACATTTCACTGGGTCTTTTGCCACTCCAGATCTATAGAGGGCAGTGATGAGCATGGGAAAGGCAGATTTGTTTTCACCAATTTTGTATCCCCCCCTCGGTTGAATGTATACAAAGTTGACGTTTCCGTGCATAAGGAGGACCGATCCTTCCGTATGTGGAAATAAATGTATAAATAAATAGCTACAAAATATGCTATATAAATAAATGAACAGACAAATAAAACACGTAGTTTCTAAAAACGTCATGTATGTAATTCATTTATTTATGCATTTTGTCAGTTTTTGTCATTTATTTGTTTTTGGATTTACAAAATGTTATTCAAACGAGGGGATGGGTTCATTTCCCTGATGTTTTCACGTATTGGTTGATCAGTTATTAACAAATACTTTTTTATTGTTACAAAGTACATGACAAAATAAATGACAAAATACACAACAAAATAAATAAATATCAAAATTAATAAATGATAAACTATAAGACAAAATTCATGATAAAATAAATCCAGAAATAAATAAATGCCTAAAAACATAATAAAATCAAAAGTAAATAAATGACTAAGTATGTGGCAAAATACAGCAAAGTAAATGACAAAAAAAACCATGACAAAATATATACCGAAAAAATAAAGAACAGAACAGATAAATAAAAGAATGAATTGCATGTATGTCATATATTTAGGTATTAATATGTATGTATTTGTAGGTATTTATTAATCCTTTTTACATTTATTTTCAACATATAGCCGGATTGAATCCCCATGCGACAATAGACATTCCTTTCTGATATCTCACTGGGTGCTTTCCTACTCCAGACCTATAGACAGCAGTAGTGAGCATTGTTTTCAATTTCTTATTCCCACATTTTCGAACAGTCAAATGCAAACAAAGTTTCCGTGTGGAGCAAATCAACATCACAAAGACGTTTTCTAAAATTCAAAGCAGCTTTGTTGTGGTCAAGATGGCCACCGGCAGAAGCCCACGCCCATGCAGTGGTGGTGATGAACTACTGTACTGTCTTTGTGCCGCAAGACATACAATCAATCGGCTTCTGTTGCGCGGCCTTGGCGGAGGTCCGCTGGCATCCCAGCGCAACACGACAATCTGAAAATCTGCGGCTAGGATCTGACAGACGAACGGGGGCATTGGAGTGCGAGTTATGCGTCTATCTGCTATTTATACTGACATGACAAGTGCTTCCACTAATAGTAGAGCGCATGGCAAAAACAGGAAACTCCCTGTGTTCAAGCTCACAGCTGTCCATCACGACAGCAAATTCGAACAAATATCATACATTCCCTGTAGCAAAAATTGAGACGTTTGTAAAAATTGCATTTGAATGCTGAAAACATACGTCATGTCAGACGGACCCAAACACAGAACACAAAGAGTCGAAAAACGTTGATGCAATCAAACCCCAACAGGAGGCATTTATTTGATTAAAAATATGAGACTGCTAACTGACAAAAGGAATGAGATCGGTACTGCGGAGGAGGCAAGTCCTGGGAGAGTAACTCGAGGATCTTATCTTGGTGCGGAGACTTTCTTAAGGAGAATACTTTTAGTAGAATAACCTTGAAGAGAATAACCCTGAGGAGAATAACCTTGAGGAGTATAGCATTGAAGAGAATATACTTGAGGAGAATGTCCTGAGATTAAGCGCTTGGGGAGAATATCTCGAGGAGGATGCATTGACAACTCAACAACATGAAGTGAAAGACCAGAGTATTTATAGCAGATGCTGGCTAATGATGATGACGTCCCTTGGACCAGAGGGCACATGGACCTCTCCTTTCACAAATCACCACAAAAGAGAATGGTGTGAAATCTGGAGACCTGAGTGTGATCACTCTGTCCAGACTGCCCAATCTTTTTGTCTGGCAGTGTTGTGTTCAGAAACTGTCTAAACCCAGGTCTCCAGTGCAATGGCGCCCGATCCTGTTGGAAAATAAAGTCACCAGACTCGTACTCACTTAGTTTATTCATTAACCATTTCCCCAGCCTGTCGAGGTACGTCTCACCATTGACTGTTGCTCTTTCTAGGAAGAATGGTTGTTAAGACAGCTTTCTTCGATATAGCACAAAATAAGTCACCTTTAGGGAATTTTGCTGATGCTCAAGAAGTTTATGTGGGTTCTCCTTACAACATATGGGAGTGTTATGCTAATTAACTTTGCCGTTTACGTGGAACCATGCCTCACTGCTAAAAAGAATCGAGGCATTATATCCATCATCTTCATCTTCTATTGCATTGCAATGCAATTGTCACGTCGAGCTGGTTCATCAGTTTCCTTCAAGTGTTGGACAAACTTTACCTTGTAAGGTGTCATGTGCAGTCAGTTTCCTAAGACACGCCAAACAGTTGTCATAGGACCCCAGAGCTCCCTACTGGCTCTTCTGATCAATTCACAGGGGCTACACTGGAAAGCAGTTCCAACTTGTTTAACCACACCTTCTGAAGTTGAGGGACATCCCGTTCCTTTAGCTGGACATAAGCACCCATCCGATATGAATTGACCATGCCATTTCACCATGGACTTCCTCTCTAGTGGCTGTTGGAATTATTACTTTATCAATACACACTTACATTAGTAATCTGACTCCAATTTCTGACCTTCCCCAAACACCACTCATCCAACAATACGCGTGCTCGTTCTGCAATAGAAGGGTATCAGGAAACCGGAATTTCACACACGAGTGGATTTATTCCTAACACACAAATCTAATACAAGCAACAGGGTCTCGGGTCCCTCTCAATACAATCTTGTGAGTCTCTGTTCCCACCAGCAGGCGCACCCCCCATTCGAGTAGCCCAGCATTAATTTATACTATACAATATGCAAATAGCACAGCAACAAAACATTCTAGCATAATTCTATTGGCTATGTGTATACTGAATTCATCCTTAGCTCGCTCTGATGGGTCTTTCCTCCACAGCAGGATAACGTGTTGGCCCCTCCTGGTTGTGGTTGCGGGCCTCTGAGTCATCAACCTGTTCGGGTAGTCACCGTTTTGTTCTAGAACGGTTTGTTCTAGTTCTTGCACCACACATCCTGTTTCATCCGTCACGCGCTCATGCAGATAAGCAGCATCCTCTAACAAAACACTCTATGCTTATATTTTGATTCCCCTTAATGCTTGTATTTTGATTTTCCTTTATGGCTCCTTCCTGAATTTTCTACGAAATGCACGATTCCTTACTTGCAAATTTAACCAAGCAGAACCCTTTTTCTGGTTGAGCAAACGCCTCTGATGGGTCTGAAAAGAATACAAAATATCAGTAGTCTTACTAAAAAAAACAGATTATGTTTAAAATGCCACAACTTGCCCTGCAACTGGCTGGCAACTGGTTCAGGGTGTCCCCTGCACACTGCCTGAATATAGCTGGGATGGGCTCCAGCACACCCGCTACCCGACTGAGGATAAACTATGCCGATAATAAATGGATGGATGGATGGATGTCACAACTTTAATCTTGCTACCATTCATAGTTAAGGAGATATGGGGACTTCAAATATGCCCAAGACGGTTGAAATACACTGCGGTCCATCCATCCATCTTGTCTATTATGCTTGTTGTTTTGAGGATAGTGGGCAAGATGACCCAGGCGAGACCTGGACCCGTACCGGTCAACGTGGGCGGGCTCTTGTGGACAATCTACTATTCATCCATACGTTCCCACTTCCTTGTACTCGAGGAGAACATGCAAAATTTTCACAGGCAGACTCGAATCTCAGAAATGTGTGACATACATGCTAACCGCCAACCTACTAAACTGCTTTTTGTTGGAAGTAATTCACAAAAGTCTTCTTCCTGAGACATTCCGAATGCAGCACTTCTTTTTGTCTATGCAATCAAGCTATTACAGTTCTACCGGAGCACTTACGTTTTAATGTCAATGCTGATCTACATAACCGTGGCATCATGATCTATAGAGCTCACCCTTCTCCATAGATGTGTTTGGCTCACTGCCACAGCTCGGGATTATACGTATGCTGGATCCGATCCAATGAAAGTGTCGCGTCCTTTTTCCTGCCTGCTTGTTTAGATGGAAATGAAAGCACGGGCGATGCCGCGTCTTTCCGCAGATCACAAATCATCAGCTCTATTTTGTCTGTGAGGCCTTCAAAGACGTCTATTGTTGTGTTGCTTTGTCGGCATTCGCTGGGGTCTTCAGGTCAGTTTAATTTTCTCCTTCAAGGAAGCCATTTCCACCCACAGTCATCTTAGCACACGAAAATGGTAGGTAATTTGGTTGGATTTAGCATGGATCAAATACAGACAATATAGAGCACCTGTGTCAAACTCATGGCCCGTGGGCCAAATGCAGCCCGCACATAATTTCATGTGGCCAAGAACTATTAAACTGTTAAAATGTTAGAGTTTCTAGAATAAATCGGTCAACAGAATCCTTTGAACCAAAAACAAATTTCCCACAATGCCTGTCGAGTACAAAAAACGCGCCATTAAACGGCAGTGTTTCCATATGATTGCCAAAGAGTGCAATTGAGAACTAAATCATCCCGAAAATGTCCAAAGAGATAAAAGTCAATGCAGATGGAAGACACTTTTAAGGAGAAAAAAGCTATTACTTGTTTGTGCTTCAAGGAGAAAAACTGTTGTGTCTTTTGTTTTACAAGGTGGTGACGTTTTACAAAGTGTACTGTCTATGCCAGGTTTTTGACGCTAAACGCCAAGCTAAGTACGGTAAAGCAAGAAATTGCAAGAATTGAAAGGCAGAATACAATTGCAGCAAAACATGTCCACGAAATCCACAGGTAGAAACAATGTGGCATTAAAAGCGAACTTTATGATGGATAAAGAAATCGTCAACGGGCGGCACGACATCTGGGTGGTGAGCGCGCACCCCCCGGGTGGGAGGTTCAGGGTTCAAGTCCAGCTACCGCAGCTTCCCTGCGTGGAGTTTGCATGTTTTCCCCGTGCCTGTTTGGATTTCCCCTGGGCACTCTGGTTTCCTCCAGGCACTCCGGTTTCCTCCCACAGGTGTGAATGAGTGAGTTGTCTGTCTTTGTGTGCCCTGCGACTGGCTGGCAACCAGTTGAGGGTGTCCAGCACTACCCCGACCCTACTGAGGATAAGCGGTGTAGAAAATGGATGGATAATGGAAATCGCCAAAGCTTCTAAGGCTCTTTCGGAAGATCATTTATGTATGATTTAAGGCAATTCATTCAAGAAAATCTCGAAGTCACTATTATATTTATAAACTGAGTCAATCTTTATGTTTTATATATATATATATATATATATATATATATATATATATATATATATATATATATATATATATATAGTTTATAACAGATTGTGCATGTGTAGCTAAATATTTTTTTCAATGAAACTGATCTAAACTGTAATGTTTGTGACTTGAATAAGAAATTCCTCTTTGAGTTATTTTACCATGAAGAGTAATTAACTTATTTTACATACCAATCACATTTTAGTCACATTTCCAAGTTAAATCAGGCCATTTAAAGACAGCAATTACGCTAATGTGGCCCCTCTGAGAAAACAAATTTGACACCCTTGATATAAAGCAGTGGTTCCCAAAGTGGGCGGTAGCGCCCCCCAGGGGGGCGGTGAGGAAAAAGGAGGCTCTAGGGGATCGGTAGGGGAGCGGCAGTCCGAAGTCGAAGTCAGAAGTTTGAACATTTGTTTGACCATTTGTACACAACACGTGAGGGCTGCACGATTAACCGAAATAGAATCGACATCACAATGTGACGCAGTGCAGTTGTGAGACAGCTAAGCACTGCGTTTTTTTAAAGGTTTAGTAGTGAGTGATGGAGTTTTGGCCAACCACAATTATTTCTGTTTGAGTTTTAAAAGCGCCGACCAATCAGAGCCAAGTTTTAAAAATAGCACAAGCCAATAAACGCGATTCAGTTTGCAAGCGCCACACTATGCCACACCCACCCATGTGCGCTCATTGAGTGTCATGGCGGACTTCGTAAACATAGTCCCAGAGTCAACAAACGAGAAGGAAACAAAGCTTGCAACGAAAAATGGCGGTACATCATTTGTTTGGACGTATTTTGGTTTTGACGAAGCGGAGGTGGAACGGAAGAAAAACACCCGTTGCAGAATTTGCTTTCGCCTAAACGCTAAGTCCAGGGGAAACACAAGTAATTTGTACCAGCACCTTAAAAATTCACATATTAAAATACACGGCATGTCAAAAAGGATTCCAAGTAAAAGACGAGAAGGTGCATCTACAAGTGGACTGGGAGGTAAACAAACCTCCTTCAAAGCAGCATTCGCGATTCTCACGCCGTACGAAAAAGGTTCGCAAAGGCCAACCAATGCTGTGACTCTGGCTAGGAATTCACCGGGGAACTAAGGGGGCGGCAGCCTGCAAAAGTTTGGGACCCATTGACATAAAGCCTATTTTTAGATAAGTGTTGTACGATGTAAGTGATTGTTTTCCAAATTTGTTTTACGGTATAAAAATCATGCATTCTCACTATTTTTAGTAATTTGCTCACTAAGAGGTTTAAAGAGGTAAAAAAAAACTTCATTCATTAAACAAAACAATATTGAATGGAATGATAAGCATAAATACGAAAAATATCATATGAACGTGATTTTTTTTAAATACTCGTAGGTTGAGAATATTTGTATCAGGGTGTCCCCTGCCCACTGCCCGATGACTGCTGGGATGGGCTCCAGCACCCCTGCGACCCTACTTAGGATAAGCGGTGCAGCAGATGAGATGAGATGATGAGATGAGATATGAAAATCATCTTAAGCAGGGGTCTCCAACTCACTTTACCTGTGAACCGCCTGAGCGGGTGTCTCTGTGAGGTTTTTTCACAAAAAAGTTCATATAAAAACATTTCACTGTTTTCAAATATTATTTTCTGAAATAGTAGTAACAATATAAAGACATCATTTTCCCAATTTCAAGTATAACTTTTCTTAATTTACCTGAGAACCTATTTAAATACATTGTGCGTCTTTACGTTTTCCAGAATATTGCCAATAACTCTTCTTTTGAGTATTTCTTTATCTTCCTCATCAACGTTCTTTGGAACGAATCAAATATAATATGGCAACGAGAGAATATTTAAAAAGAGAAAAAATACTCTGGCATTACGAGCCGGCAATGTACTCCAGACTGGGCAGGGAGCAGCCAATTATCTTTTTCCTGTCCTCCCAGCATACTATATTGTGACAATGCATGCGAGAAGTCAAGTCAAGCCATGTTTATTTGTGATGCCCTTAATCACAGAGTCTCAAAGCGCTCCACAGACCACAGATTATTGCAAACCACAGACTATTATGACACCATCCCCTGATCTAAAACCTACATGAGGGCAAAGAAAAACTCAAAAACGTCAACATGAGGAAAATGAAGACACCTTGAGAAGGTACTGCACATGAGATAATCCCCCTTCCAGGCTGACCAGGCTGCAATGGATATTGCAATAACAAATAATACACATATATTCTCAACGTGAAATATAGGTCATTAATAAGCTATAGAATAGAAGTGTGTTTTAAGACTAGATTTAAACAGTCCCACTGAGGCTGTAGATCGAATCTCAGGGGGAAGAGCATTACACAGCACTGGGGCCCGAATGTAGAATGCTCTTGAACCTGCTGATCTCTTCTTGGCTCTTGGGATCACTAGTAGACTAGCATTTTCAGAGCAAAGGCTCCAGACCGGAACATAGGTGGAAATTAAATCTGAAAGATATGAGGGAGCAAGTCAGAACAGAACCTTAAAATCACATCTTAAGCTAACAGGGAGCCAATGCAGGTTAGCTAAAATCGGGTTAACGTCATCAAACTTTCTTGTCTTGAAAAAAGCCTCGCTGCAGCATCTTGTACCAGCTGCAGGCTCTTAATTTTGGACTTCGGGAGACCGGAGAGTAGTTCATTACAGTAATCGAGACGGGAGGTAACAAACGCATGAATTAAAATCTCCGCATCCAACTGAGATAGCATAGGGCGAATTTTAGCAATGTTGTGAATATGGAAAAAAACTGTTCTAGTGATATTCTCAACGTGTGTTTGAAAGGACAGATTGGGGTCAAATATGACACCGAAAGGTTCGTTTGAATCCGTTTTGGTTTTGATGGACAGTTTGTCGTTTATTTTTTTATAAATTTGAGTATATTCCACTATCTCTGGCTCAGACTGCACAATCCTTTAATGTAACAAATCTGAAAAGCGGAAATTTGTTCTTGATTTGGGCCTGTTGAGAACCACCGTTTTTAAATAGTGCCTAGAATCGCAATATAGATTGCATTTCACATATTTGTTTGACAAAGGATGTGTTGAGATACAACTTTAGGGAATTAAACTCCAAATTAACTTCTAAAATAAAACTAATGAGGCAATTATCCATTTTTTATTGTATCACAGTCATAACAAACCTCTCAGGGAAACCATAACGACCGAGTGGTCTGTGACAAGAATGAGTTTGACACCCCTTTTAAATGTGTGTCACTTTGTCCCTGCACCATTCCTTCACACACAGAATAGACTTGTTGATTAGCATGACAAAAGCATGATAAAATCTCCCCGCTGACCCTCACCCGTTTTCCTCTGGTTAAGAACAGCTCCCCTCCTTTATCCTCCATTCCCAAACTCGATTCCTGATCTTCCTACAGTAGCTCTTGTCAATAAATCTCCTTGGACCCATTCGAATGAAAGCCTCAGTAGTGCTTCCGAGTCGTTTTTTCCCATTACTTTTGGAGTAATCAGACTCTCCACAAATACTCTTTGCCGGCTGTCTATTTAGCACTCTGCCGGCTCGCCGTGACCCATACAAAAGCTCGACGGGACGCATCGCTTCCAGACTCCGAAAGCTTTCAGGAATATTAACCCAGCCGGAGCGGGAAAACGTGCGCCGTCAGCAAAAGCTCAGTTCCAGTATTGTTGATGTAACCCCTGTTAAAAAGCGAGTCAGTAATAAATACATAAAAGTATAAAGTATTAAAAAGTATTAAAATTTAATCTGAAACATTTTGTTGTAGATATTTTATCATCTAACTTAAATTATCGAATGAAATAATTTTTTTGATTGGCAGACACTGATTTATTATTTCTTGTTTCAATAAAGTTTTGTTGAAAAAAATGTACCATGGATATCGTAGCGAGACCCATTAACACGGCTTTCATCACTGCTCATTGTGGTCGGAACACGCAAGACAATGTAGGCGACAGAACGGACCTATGATTATCATGGCAATCGATAGCAAAACATCGCATGAAAAAAAAATCTATTTTTTTTTCAAACAATACCTTCCTTTTGACTCCACCTGGTGACAGTGTGAATAACAAAAGACGAAAAAACAAAACTACACTGGCTTTTGCCAAAGTTTTTTTCCTGGAAAAAATCTTTGATTCCTTGGATGATTGGGAAGTGGAGAGCTACCGCAGACCAGGAATCCAACAAGGATCTGATTCATCATAGAACTCCACATCAAGGTTGCGGGAAGAATTTGATTATTTCTTTGCTTGACTTGGATTGCTGAACTTTGAGAAACCATGAATTTAGGATTCCCTAAACTGGCGAACAACAAAAGTCAGAAAAAAATCAGAAAAATTTGAAGTGTATTATTGTTTTATTGTAAATTCTGACGGAAAACAAGATTTAGTTTGATTCCTTGCGGATAATAACACACTTTGTGACTAATAACAGGTTTATCATTTGAAATTTGAGTAAATGACCGGTCAGTAAAACAAAATAGAAATAAAACCGGGTTAGTAAATCAATATCAACCATAGCTAGGATTTCTCATCCAACACCTTAAACAGAATAAGTGTCCATTGTTCATTGAATTTACTTTTTTTCATGTTAATTTTGGTTCTGGTGTATGCTCTTTTTTGGCGGCTTGGTGGATGAGTGGTTAGCGCGTCCGGGGCACAGTTCTGAGGTCATGGGATCAAATACAGTTACCAGCTTTCCTGTGCAGAGTTTGCATGTTCTCCCCGTGCTTGCGTGGGTTTTTTCTGGCCACTCTGGTTTCCTCCCATATCCCAAAATTCTGATTAATTGGCTGGTCAAAATTGTCCCTAGGTGTGAATGGCTGAGTGAGTTGTCTGTCCCTGTGTGGCCTGCAACTAGCTGGCAACCAGTTTGGGGTCTCCCCTGCCCACTGCCCGAAGATAGCTGGGTTGGGCCCCTGCAACCCCGCGACCCTACTGAGGATAAGCCACGCAAATAATGGATTTATCCTCTATTTATTTTATCAAACATTGAACTACATACCTGTCAACCTGTACGGTTTTGCCGTACAAAGTACGTTTTTTATGCATTTTAAGACGAGTACGACGTACAAGGAAATCTGTACGGAAAAACGCAAATTTGTCAAACGCATGCGTCTGCCGCCTGGGGATTTCCCATCATGCATCATTACGAAAAAAAAAAAAAAATATGGTGTACGATTATTTTGTATTTTGTACGGGAAAATACGACAGTTTTTACGGGCATGGAACCGTGGAGGTTGACAGGTATGGAACTAGCCCAGTAGCTTTTCTTACCTCTGCCTAACACCATAGGTGCTACACTGAGAACAGGAAAACGTGGAGATTTCACATCGAGATGGTCCGATAGTTCTTCTCAGTGTTTAATTTTTCAGTTGTCATCATGGTCGTTTGAGGAGAAAGTGAGAGGTTGACCCCGGCAGTCGCATTCTCTTACCATGGGGGAGGGTATTACACAAACACGAGCTGCGGGGATGAATAAGCCATGACCGGCTTCACCTTCTGATTAAATGCGTTTTCTGTGTCTTTGTGTCCCTGCAGTTGAATCAATAAAATGATAGCATCTCCATACAGTAGCAGATATAAACCAGGAAATTAGAATATTTTATATGACAGGTTTGTTTTGAAGTCAAGTAATAAATATTCCCTTTGGATTTTTGTTTTACCATCGATCTATCTGTGAGGGAAAAAGACATGCTTTTGAGCGGAACAGTTCAACACTATTGCGAATGTTTGAACCAGAAGATTGTGAATTAAATTGAACCAAAGCGTTCCACTTTGAAATCTCTCAAGATTAAGGAATCAGCCAGCATTAAAACCCGGGTTTGATTTGATACCAGCCTTTGCTAAGGTAGAGGTTCTCGCGATGGTTGCCGATACCATGCTCTTCTGTGGCCATACAACATTCAAGAATCTAATATCAAAGGAATGGTAAAATCAGTTAAAACAAACCTTTTATGCATCCATTTAAACATATTCCTTTTTACCTAAAATATATTCTTTTGCATAAAGTAGGGAATTTCAAAGGTATCGGTGTGTGGTATCAAGTTTTGATGACTACTCAAGATCTATGCGTCAGTATTAGTCTAAAAATGTTGTTTTCAACATCCTGAATTAAAAAAAATGTCAAGTCAAGTCATGTTTATTTGTATAGCCCTTTATCACAAGGAGTCTCACAGTCCACAGACTATAGCAAACCACAGACTATTATTACACCATCCCCTGATTTAAAACCTATATGAAGGCAAGGAAAAACTCAAATATCAGTATCAGGTAAATGAAGAAACCTTGAGAAGGGACCGCACACGAAGAAATCCCCCTTCCAGGATGACCAGGCTGCAATGGATGTTCCAATAACAAATAATACACATATATTGTCAACGTGAAATATAGGTCATTAATAAGCTATAGAATAGAAGTGTGTTTTAAGCCTGGATTTAAACAGTTCCACTGAAGTTGTAGATCGAATCTCAGTGGGGTACCCTTGCGAACTGAATTTCATAATTTTATATTCAATTGTAATCCCACTGAGTCGAGCTAAATAATCGTTTTTCCATTTGAACCATCATTGGTGGTTTTCTTACGCAATGTATCGAACCCCACGTGTAATCAGCCTTCAAGGAGAGGTGTGTACAACAGCTTGTGTTACATTAATAGTAGGTACTTTATATTGCATTTTTTTTTCAGATCACCGAAGTTTTCTCCAATGACTGAGACTGATTTTTTACTTTGTTGCTGACTAAATTAGGGAATCTCCAGGAATAGTCCCTGAAAAGTGCTTATTTATATGATTATGTTCCAAATTTCAGTTACACTCTACCTCAATATCAATCAAATGGTTTTACATTTGCAGTACAGCTTTGGCTTTTTCCTCGTTACAAAAACATACATTTTAGGTTGGCTCAAGATCAAACAAGTGAGAATGCTAGACTGATCATTTTGTTCTTTAATCTCTGTTCCAGAATCTTAACTCGACCTACTCGTCACAAAAAGGGCAGAAACACACTGGATAGATAGATGTCATCCATCTTAAGCACATCTACCTTTTAGTGTTGTATTGTTCCTATTGAAAATCATCTAAATAGGCTGATCAATTGATTGATAAGTGTAAGACTGACAATAGATCTTACACAGCAGATGTGAATATCATCCTTAAGGCCCAATGATTACCCCGTCAATGGCCCGGAAATGGTCATTCATCTATCTGATAATCAATAGAGGGCCAGATGGAGAGGCGATAGGCTAAGTTAAAGATGTTTTCTACTTGTGATAGATATCAACAAAATGAATAGTCTCCAATTCTCTACAAAGGATTGTGGTGGTGCCCCAGTCATTATCTGGACCAAGAGGCCAACATTCAAATAGAATTTTCACTTTGACAAATGTTTCTTTGAAATAAGTCATTGCTTTCTGTCACCTCCCCTGCTTGTGAGCCGCAGTGTCCCAAAGGGGTTTTTGCACTCACTGTCAGCTGTTTTTGTCTCTCCTTTTCTTATTTTATGACGCATTAGCCGTGCCCCGTATTTTTGCCCACATTATGATTCACTGCCCATCATTCCCAGCTGTTGTTATCAGTAGATTTCCCCGAAATGGGATTTATAGGATAGGCAAATGGGATATGCAGACTTCTGGTTTTGTACGTCTGTGAATAGAGATGCAGGTACATGATCATGTCTGCATGCCTGCACATGTGTGCCTTTTTCTGTGTGTTTGTGTATCCAGATCAGAGGTCGCAGTCTTGCTTCGGGACAATAAGATGAGGGCCAAAAAGAGTCCCACACCCCCCTGCTGATCTAGCAGTTTTGTCTATCAGAGGATCCTCTCTATCCAACACGTTTTGAGTTTGGAAAAAGTACCCACTTGGAATTTTGGTGGAAAATGTTGACAGTGTAAATGTTGTAATTGCAACTGGTTGCCGAAAACAATGAATATCCATCCATCCATCCATCCACCCAAGGCAACTGTCTGTTTTCCCCTTCCCCAAAAATTATTTTGTGGAATTAATAGGCATGGTTAAGGACTTTTAAACCAATCTTGTATGAAAAGAGATGTTTTTCAGTTGTTCAGTTTTTGACCATAAGAAAAAATATACTGGATACAAGCAGCTGAAAGTCTTTCCTCCGCAGGGTGTTCCGACTCTCTCAGTCATACGGGAGCGATTTAGTTTAGAGCGGCTACCCTCTGCATTGAGAGTAGTCTGTAGAGTGACTTAGGCATCTGGTAAGGGTGCATCCGTCAGGGCTCCTTCAGGAGGTGTTCCAATAATGGACCACCGGGGAATAAACCAAGACCCGCTGGAGAGACTATGTCTCTAGGCTGGCCTGGGAACTCTTCGGAGTCCCATCGGATTAGGTGGAGGAAGTGGATAGGGACAGGATATCTGGGCTTCCTTGTTGAGGCTGCTAGCCCTGAACCCGACTCTGGATATCCAGAAAATAAATTAATGAATGGATGGATATATGGATAAATAGAGATATTAGGCCGGCAGTCCATCCAAAATCCCTTTGATAAACAGTAAAACTTACATTTTCTCTTCAATCGATCAGACATTTCCACAGAAAACCGACTATTGTAACCACGTCGACATTTTAAATATGGTTTTGTCAATGAATTAATCCGTGATCCAGAAAAAATTGGTAGTTTATCAGAAGCAACTCGTTGTTATATAAATTCATGCCCACCCATCAGAAGACCATTAATAGATAATTGGTAATAAGGGGAGAGTTGTGGGTTAAAATCAATGAGCAATGCGGTAATGAGGGAAACACAACAAAATTCTGGTCTGTTAGTAGTTTTTACCCAGAAGCATGTCTGTCAATTTTTACGGTCTTAGACAAAAACACTTAACCTTAATGAAGCTAACTGCTTGAGTCCCGGTTAATGATTAGTGATTGAAACCGGTTTCCTTTGTTTGAACACCAGGTGACAGGTCTTGATATCAACTGTCTGATAAAAGATAACAAACCATTTTTAGCGGCTGTTAAGTTGTTGCCTTTGGTGGAAATCTATTTCAACAACAACAGCAACAAGGAGTGACCTTATTATCTTCATCCAACAGATGTTTGAACGTGGTAAAAAATACTGTACAAGGGAAGAAGAAGAAAACAGGTTTGTGTTCTTCACAGTGTTCTTCTTGGAGTCATTTTCAGGCCATAAGTTATCGACATATGCTGTTGGCTTTTCATAGGCCAAGGGGGGCATTTATGGCTGAACCCCTTGAACTCTGCCCAGTAAGAATGGACCAAGCAATTGTCTACTGAAACAAGCACAGTAAATACAAGCTGTTTGTAATACCTGCTATTGATTTTACATTCCATTCTCAATTTAAATGTATATTAAATCAATTATTAAAGCTTACCAGCCAATGAACGCAATGAATGTTTCTTACCTTTGTTTATGTAGCAAATCATTGCTGTTTTTTGGTTTCATAACAAAAACAAGAAAAGTCTTTATCTGTGTTTTAAAGAGAAACGAAAAATTTACACATTTAAAGATAAAGGCACTGTATCTACTAAACATATTGGTAAACACAAGGATATCGACACAACGTTGGTAAGCAGACCAAACATGCTCCATTTTGGGCCCGAGTATGAACAACAAAGGCAAAATCAGCAAACAAGTTATTCAGAAGGTGCATGCAATGAATTCCATCAGAAGGAGTACTGTTATGTTATAAAATCTCTTGACGAATGAATGGGGGATTTGGAGAGATTGCTGCTGTGTAACGTGGACGCTTCATGTGGGTTTTTCCAAACGAAACTCAAAACCACACTCAACTGAACTGATATGATCTAAGGATGTAGTTACAGAAATGTACAGTACAGCGAGGCTGTGCCAACAGCATGTGTGTATCTAATTGTATTCCTGTAAAACACACACACACACACACACACACACACACACACACACACACACACACACACACACACACACACACACACACACACACGCACACACTTATAAACCCCAAAAAGCTTAGTGGTGCATGTCACATGGGTTCAGTGTAAGATGAGCTGGTAGTTGAAAATGGTGAGGCTTTGTGACTCATATCTGAACAATAAAGATTAAAAGAGTACAATACGCCATGCATGGAATTCACCGTTCAAAGACCCCTTAACGGCCAGGCTCGTCTGGGCACCACCTTCTGTGGTGTGTCTTGGGCAAGTACAGCCTTGCGGCCCCCATTCCTCTGCAGGTTTTTTTGGGGTGGGTGTTTTTGCCCCTACATGAAACAGATAGTACTGGTTTCCGTTGTCTTCAGTAGTAGGGTAAGCCTCCTGATTTTACTCAGATGCAACAGCTTCAACATCTGGTTGCTGTTGTTTTTTGGTATGGGGCGTATGGGGAGATGAGCCAGACCTGAGCATTGACGGGCATGTGATAGTACTGATATTAAATCCTAAATCACTGTGGAGAAAACCATTTTGTTCCAGAATTTTGACTATCACATCCAACAATACAAAGTGCAAATCTTATAATAAAATAATCATTAAAACAAATAAAGCAGTAACATTGACCCAAAAAAACAAAACATAGCTTGCTATTCCTAGCATAGTAACAGGGTGCGATAGAAACCTGAGCAAAAATTTAGCTTGTTATATGACTTAAAATTATGAAAATTAGAAGTAACATTGAAAAAGTAGGCATTGGTTCAATGTCAGTTTTAGTCACAATAGCTTGGCTAAGATGTGAAGTTCATCTTTGACTGTTTTTACTTTTCTGGTCCTAAACTTTCCCTTGTTACTTTCCCCACTTCCTCTTACCCCCTTTCTGTCTCTTGACGACTCGCTTCCATGCATCCGCCATGGCTGACAGCGTGGGTTGGAATGCGGCCCAACATTCAGTTTTTAAAATAGCCCGCCAGCCTAAGAATCTGCACTCCAAATAAGGCAGAGGGCAATGACTCTACCACCCCTAAAATATCTGCACCTACCTCAGTCAGAATAAAGGTTTTTGCTTCCTTCATTTAGTGAGGTCGATTGTTCAGAGCCAAGAAGAGTCCACTATCCTTTTTGAGTAGTTACAATGTTTTGGTAGCATCAGCACCATGCGCGCTGCTTTAGGCTCAGTCAAGCTATGATCCTACGGTAGCTGCTTTGAAAAGATCATCGCTTTTCCCGAGATAACAGTATCTTGTGGTCATTCCTGGTTTACTTCCAAAAACACACAAAATAGAGTTTTAATTTTTAAAATACACCTTTAAATTAAACAATCAATGCATCTTTAAACATGCATACGGGAAGCCTAAAATATGATCTTATCAAAACATCATCTCCGGATCAAAATATCAGGGTAAAGGTCTGCCTGAAAATTGCAAAACCATTGACCTCTTATCCAATGATGCTTTGTATATCATGGCAGACATGTCAATTTTATAGATAAAGTTATCTTTGATATTCGCATTTTGGATTTTTCATCATAATTACCCTGACATTTGTGTTGCTACAGGATCCTGGTGGGGGCGCCACAGGCTGCAGGTCACGGTGTGTTGCGTGGGACTCGACCTGGAGCTCTATTTAAGTGTCCGATCACTCCTGAGGAATATGACTGTAAGCGGGTGGATATTGATGGTGAAGGTGAGTCTGTATTATTGTTTGAGATCACATGTTCAGGTCAAGGTCAAGAAATGCATTGATTTATTATAGTTTTATAGCCACAGTATGGCATATTGGCCTAAAGCAGGTGTCAGTAACCTTCTTGAGTCAAAGAGCCATAAAAGCAAAAAGCTTTTTATCTTGTTTCTGAGAGCCACATCTACCAGACCTGCTCTCCATACAAATGCTAATTCTTTAACATATTTTATTTCACTGTGTGATGTTTGATGGATTGGTAAAATCTATGAAATAATAATGCCATAGCCTGTGTCCCATATCAATACAAATAAACCACTTAAAATTTGTCTCCCTCCTGCAGTTAATTAAGTGTTGAGGCTTATTTTGACTGCAACTTTTGTCCTAAATAATGGTTTCAAAACAAGGTGCAAGCAAAATATTTTTGTAAAAATGTCACTAAATACTGCAAATGGGGATAGCTATGTAATTACCTTCAGTGCAGACGGCGGTGGGGGAGAGAAAGGAGTGTGCGCGTCCTGTCCTGTGTATAGCTTCGCCCACACCTACTGCTCACCCAATAAAATTACTCTATAGCTCTCGGCTTTTACTAAAGCTTTTAGGTAAAAAGTTTGTTTCAAGTTGAAGGTTGTTGTGTGGGTTTTCATCATAAAGTGTCTCAACAATGAATATAGATTGTTTAATGAGCTTCCATATAAAGGGTTGTGTAGGGATTTACAGCTAAAACATGGTCTGTTGGTGCGACATCTTGACTGTAAACTGCAGTTAAAATGGTGTCATATATATCCTGGACAAAACTACCAATAATCCTTATTGCTTTGTCTACACATGCGCAACAATAGACCCCACATCATGAATACACTATATAATTGTGTGAGTTTCAATTGATCTCCGAGTCATGAAAAGAGCCATATATGGCTCATAAACCATAGGTTCCTGACCCCTGGTCCAAACACAGAACTCAGAATGGAGCATCCGTGTCAGACACTAATGGGCACAATGTGTTAACCTTTAGGAGCTGTTTTTGTTAAAACATCAACAATTACTTGCATTTACAATCTTACCATCGATAATAATTTTGCCACCTTAAAAGTTAATAATAACTTTGGATGTCATACACTTTTTGGGGACCTCTAGATTAGGTTTAACCACTTAACTTGCAATTTTCATTGCAACAAACCATTGAGCGCTTGCTTGTGTTGCAGGAAGTTCTTTATGCTCATAGGCAAGGAGGTTACAAACAAAAAAAAAGAAAAATTACAAATTCGAAAAGGCGGCAATATTTTTTGGGGTGAGAGAATGAACGTGTATTTGAGGATTATGTTTGTGTATTCAATCAGAATTCTTATATTCTAAAAAAAACAACAGATCCCGATCCAATCATTTTGTCAAATCGGACTAAATACTATTCCACTGCTTCCAAACGTGGCATCCTTAGTTGGAGTGATACCCAAATGCACATAAAATCAACAAACACTCACTCTTAACTGTTCTTATAGACACATCAGAAACTTCCATGATTTAATTTTTGAACGAGGAACACAATTAAAGGCGTTGCTTACCAACAAGAAATTCTTCTCTGATTTCTATCCCATTTTCTGTTCTTTTCTATCAGTGAGTCTAAACAAAGAGAGTAAAGACAACCAGTGGCTGGGGGTTACAGTCAAGAGCCAAGGGATTGGAGGGAAAGTGGTGGTAAGTCCTTACTGTGTGATGATCCTTAAAATAATTAGTTGGGTTCCTCATACTTCCCTCGTATATTCTCTCAGACTTGCGCTCACCTGTACGAGCTCCGGCAGAGGGTACACCAACCCTCTGAGACGCGCGATCCCATTGGACGTTGCTATGTCTTGAGCGAAGACCTGACAGAACGAGACGATCTGGATGGAGGGGAGTGGAAGTTCTGTGAGGGTCGGCCACAGGGTCATGAGCAGTTTGGCTTCTGTCAGCAGGGTCTTTCCGTCAGTTTTACCCCAGACAACAACTTCATATTGTTTGGAGCCCCTGGGACATACAACTGGAAAGGTATGGTGGCCTTTGGGGAATAAAATGTTGAGATGAAAAGTTTGAATTAGCCTGGAACTTAGTACATTGTAGTTTTATGCTAAGGAACAAACATCTAGTAGTGGGAAAATCCTTTTTTCTGACCTCTGAAGATTAGTCATTTGAATGGAAGGGTATGCTAATTTCAAAGAACAAATCTCTGGAGACCTTGTCAAGGACAATTTGGGAATTTTTTATCTGCAGTCTTTAATTGAACCCACGTGGTCACAGTAGTGATATGTGAAATTCATTGAGTAACTCGAACTGGGCATAAATTAAACTGCCTTTTCTGGTCTAGTCTTTCTGGTTTATTTTTTGGCGCTATGACTATTAAAGTCCCAAGGCTTGCCATAAGTATCTGAAGTCTTCTTCATATATCCCTCAATTGTTTCTTTCTCTCACACCATCTGTAAATGATGTTCTTGACAGCTAATACGCAAAGGTCGTAAATTTAGTCAACTGGCTCATGGGAGCGATGAGACACATCTGTCGGGAAAAAAAGAGTTGCAGGTTTGTTACTGCAGTATCCACTCTTATGAAAAATGTCTCATCTCATTGAATATATTTGAATTGTGATTTGGAAATTATGTATATTCAGATATTACTATTTTTAACAACTCATGTGTTTTTCTCCGGTAAACCCTGTTTCCTAACTTGCAGTCGCCCAGATGGTTTCGAACAATGTTCCGCCAGCATGCATTTCTTACAGCTGTGTTGTGGCCTCACACGTTTCCGTTTCAGGTGAAATGCGTGTACAGCTGCTAAACCAGACGCTGCTTGACCTCGGTTTCTATGATGATGGACCCTACGAGGTGGCGGATCAGAAACAGCTTAATGCTCGGCTCATCCCTGTGCCCTACCACAGTTACCTGGGTAGGAGTGGCCCCTCCCCACTTAGTGCTGGAGAGGACGCAAGGGTCTGGTGGAGGATGGCGACTGGGGCCCAGACTGTACCCTCTGGCTTCCTGATATAGCTCGAGTCTACAATTTGGTCAAACTAAGCCAATTTTCGAAAAGTTATTAATGGGGAAAAAAACTCCAAGATTCTAAAGTCATTCCTGCCTAGGATTTGATGTCCAAAGTTTATTTTGGACCGACAAGCCTATCTGGTTACAGATAATCTGTAAACGGCTGGAGGGTAGATGCTGGACAAGTCGGCTGTTGCTCCACCAGAGAGCCGGGAAATTTCTACAAGGGAAAACGTCTGCCGCCCACCCACCAAAACACAGCAACATCAATCAATCACAGCTTGTCTCACCAGCACCCTCCTCTCCCCTTTTTCTTTTTCACTCTACCCCCCATCATTGGCCTTCCCTCCCTCACATTTCACCACCCCGGCACCCCAACCCGCACTGGTCCCTCTCTTCTCCATTCCTGTCTCGGGCCATAGGGCTGTTGTTCATGGCTAGCCCAGTTGAGGACGCGCTGCTGTACAAAACTCTGGAGCCCTCCAGGAAGCCCACAGCCTTTGAGGATGTAGCTCATAATAGCTACTTAGGTTTGTAGGCGTGATGTGATTTTCTTTGGAGCTGATTGGCCTTTTCTGATATAGAAGTAGTCCTTCAATCTGTTTTCTTAAGCTTCTCTGCTAATGACACTTGTCTGGAATCTGATCTGTTTTGGACAATGTCCTCTTTACTGTTCAAGAGACAACCACCCCTGTCATGGTAATTGGACCATCCACTTCCAATTTCTATTCTACCTTTGTTAAGTTCTGTTTAACCAAGACGAAGTTCGACAAAAGTAATATTGCATATCTTAGATCGTCCAGGAATATTTCACAAGTGCAAATAACATTAGACATCTGTTCCCATCTACTTCCACACCATCACTGAATAATATCTCAATCCATGCACTGCACTGAAGTCAAGCAAGTGAACCACGACTACATGCTCAGTGGGTGATTGTCCCTTTTAGCAACAGTAAGTTTGTCTCTTGTGTCCGTAGGTTTTTGTCATTTCAATTATGCATGGAGTATGCAAAAAAGAGGCTTTTCTAGTGTAGCTTGGCGTTGGTTTTCTTGTCACCATTCTTCTAGTATTCGAAAGTGTGGAACTGGCAACGTGTTTTTGGAGAGTGTTCACTAACAAGAGTTGGGGGATCAGGTGCCTTATTCTGAAAAGAGCATCACCTCCCTTTGAGGTGTTTTTCCGACTGCCCCGATAAAGCTTAATGACCCATTGTGGACTTAACAGGACCTTTTCATCGTTATCGTTGGATTGCGGTGTTCTTACGTCTCACTGAGTGCGTGGATCTCCCGTAAATCTCCTAATTCACATACCTTCCAGGCCTGCTCACCCTTTTGCCCCACTCCTTATTTAGCCGTCTCCCTGACAACACAAATTCCCATGTGACATTTTAGCCTTCATTTTTTTTTAAATAACTCACATGACCCCATTGATCCTAACAAAGATCAAATGACATACCTGCTTGCCAAATCAGGAAAAAAATCACTTGCTTAGGGAATTTTTAGTCAGACGAAGAGTGACAAGTCACTATTTAAGATTTTCATTTTTTTTACCATTTTGATAAAAATGGTAAAAAAAAAAAACTAAAATTTGAAAGTCATTATTTAATTTTCATTATGCTATATTATAATTCTAACAGTACTATTGAAACAAATAAATTATATATATGCTCCTAGCAATATTACAGATTAGGGATGTTAAATTCCACATTTTTCAGACATGTCGCAACACCATAACCTGAGTGGTCATTTACACAATGTCACATAACAATTAGTTCAGAAAATGTCTTTCGCAATGCAAAAAGGACTGATATTTTGAAGGAATAACAAAATTGTATTTTCCCTTATATGCCATGCATTTTATTACCAGGTTTATGATTGTTACAAATATACTAAAACACAAAAAAATCTCATTTTGCAAAAAACAACAAGTTGCAACCACAAAAGTTAACACGTTACTGTTCCTGAACAAAAACCTGCAGATCCATTGTCACTATGGCAACAGAGCCAATTACAGACAAGTCATTTTTTTAATTTTCAAAATATTGCTTTAGTTTGCATTATTATACAGTATTTATACATTAACCATTGCTGTTTTTTTCCTTTGCATCTCTTGGCTTTTGTTCTGAAATTGTTATAATAGAAATATTTCTACTACATTTTTTTATACTTTTAAAGGTTTGCAACACAATTATTTAATTTTAAAAAATAAAACATCTTCAGTTCTTTAAATCTTTGTGCTGTTTAGCACAAATATCAATATAAACAATAATTCAATGATAATAGCATTTCCAAGCAAAAAGTGTCAGTATCAAATCGGTACTCCCATATAAGAGGAAGATGCCATTCAATTAGTAAAGGTAAACACCTACAAAAATAAACAGCATAGCATTTGTAATCGACTTTGTGGCCCTTATTTGTAACCGTAAAGTCAGAAGCCACCATGTGAGGCAAAAGTAGCACCTGTGATGGTGCTGTTATATTTTGCGCTGCAGACATTCCACACCTGCCGTCCTGGAGCTTGCCTGCTGTTTGTTTTTCTCCTTTTTTGTGTGTTTTAAGCATGTTTAGTGCCATACCGGCCATCCCCCTTTTGTCATTCACACCTCTTGCACGTTGTAGCATGTGCTTCTGTTTAGATAGTTTGCTCTGATTTGTTTCTATAATGTTCTCACTCCCACAGAGTCCACACTTACTGTTTTGCCACCCACCACAACCACACAGCGTGAAAAAGCACTCTCATTGTGATGCACTCATACACACAGGTCAGATATAATTGACAAAACAGTGGTTATAATCAATGTTGGGTGCGTTACTGAAAAAAGTGTTCAATTACAATTACTTCATTTGAAAAGTATTTCTCTTACCCCCCAGATTACTGACACCAAAAAGTAGTGAGTTACTCTAAAAGTAACTAGTTATAATTTACCCTATAAACTGATTTAAAATAGCCACATAATAAAATAAATAGAAGAAAACCTGTTCACAAACCTGTCGGGGCAATGAACCCCTCATGCAATCTAGGGAGCTTGCAAACAAACGCTCAATATCCATTTTGTCTATGCTTTTCAAACCAACCATAGTCTTCTTTCTCCATTTCTGGGTACTGTCTAAGATATTTTATTTTTTTACACTTGGCATGAAGTGTTGCAAAAATAATTTTAAAAACGAAAAGAGTAAAATTCAGCACACTTTTAGCATAAAATTTTAGCTCACGTTTGCCCCATTGATTTATTTGTTCCTGTATAAGCCACGCTAGCTAATCACATGCTGCCTACCATTTGCTATTGGTGACACACAACCAAAAAAGATCATATAAAATTCAAATATATACCGTACATAGAATATCTTCATAAGGAGAAATTCAGCGTTCTCTCCTCTGTGCTTGAGACGGTCCCGCTATATCTGTATTTAGTTGTTTTTAATCCTGGAGTGACATTTTTAACTCGATGTAAACAATGTTCTCTATGACAAAACAGACTATCCTCATTCTAATTAATTCATTGAAGGAAGAATTAAACATTCACAGTGTGACATGTGTGACAAAACAACTAAACGATGACTTATAAGTACAACACACTTGAATGAAGGGATTCGAAACTAGATTTATCAACATTAAACACTCAGACGATTGATGAGACGCAACTCACTCACCATGCCGTCATGCAGGTCTGACCAGAAGCTAACAGAACCACGCTGGTCACGCCGTGCGCCAGTGCATCACTTCTGTCATAATTAAATCCTATGTATTACTGTCCATTACATATATGCTGGAAATACAGTGGCATTACAAAGTATCTTCCCTCTTCCTCATTTCTGTGTTTTTTGCATATTTATCACTCACAAAGGTTTCAGATCATCAAACTGATTTTAATACCACACAAAGACAACTTACAAGTACAACACACATCAATTATGGGATTAGAAACCAAATTAAATTATAGTTCCCAAGCAAAACCCACTGCTGTCACAAAAACACACAAAGTGTCATTTCACATTAGCTGTAAAGCATCTTGATTATCCTCAAGACTTTTTGGAGAAACATTCTGTCGACTAATGAGTCAAAAATTAAACTTTTTGGAAGGTGTGTAAACATCTGGCATAAACATGGCACAGCATTTGACAAAAAGGACATGATGCCAACAGTAAGGCATGGTGGTGGCAGTAGTGATGGTCTGGGGCTTTGCTGCATCAGGACCAGGGAAACCTGCTTTGGTTGATGGAATAATGAATTCTGGTGTTTACCAGAAGATCCTGAAAGAAAACATCCAGCAATCAGTTTGTGCCCTCAAATTTAAGCACTCTTGGATCATGCAGGAAGACAATGATCCGAAACACACGAGCAAGTCCACCTCTGAACGGCCCGAAACAAATATAATTATGGTTATGGAATGGGCAAGTCAAAGTTGAGATGCTGCGGTGTGACCTAGAAAGGAAGAACCCTAAAATTTGGGCAAATTTGAAACAATTTTGCAAAGAAGAGTGGGGCAAAGTTCCTCCACAGGCTTGAGAAAGACTCTTTACCAAATATCATAAATATTTGATTTCTAATATTGCTGCCAAAGGTGGCCCAAGTTGCTATAGGTTCCATAACAAGGGTTTGTATTTTTTTTGTACCTTAATAAATGGAATCAACGTTTCAAAACTGCAATTTTTTCATTACTTTGCCTTGATGATCTGAAACCTTTCTGAGTGATAAATGTGACAGAATTTAGGAAGGGGCCGAATACCTGTTCACGGCACTTTGAATCATTTACATTTATAAAGAAATGTAATTAATGTTGAAAGTATCTTATGGTTAGGGAAGGAGAATATCAGTAAGGAGAAATTCAGGGCACCCTGTGTTTTAGGATGGCAGCACTGTAACTAAATTTAGTTGTACTTTGTAAGTGAGTATGGACATGCCCACTGTTTACTAATGTTGCAGTAAGTTTGAGGGTTGTATGTAACTTGAACAAAGGAGGAACAGTTAGCGATCAGAGGACATTACGGAGTAACGCACCATGTTGTTACTACTCTTGATTTACCAAATGTTATTAATAATGCGTTACAGTACTCGTTACAGAGAAAAGTAATTGCGTTTGTCCCAACACTGATTATAATGAGTATTTAGTTGGCTGACTAAACAAGAGTTGATTTAAGTGCAAACCAAACGAGATTTTCTCCAATATGGGTGCACTAAAAGTTTGTTTCACCCACACATAACAAGCAAAAACAAATCCCTCGTACAGTTTTTGATTTTTCATTTGGGAGAAATAAGCCATTAAATGTGAAATCATTAAACCATTAATGTCACATGCGCCCCAGGGAGTGCTTACTGTAGTTTAGAAAAACCCACTCAAGGTAATAAATCCAATTAATGTTGAGTCACAATGTTTACATGCCTTTACTAAAAGTAAGCCATGCAAACCTCATGAGACATGAGATGAAGCTTAATATGTCACACACATACTGGAGGACAGACAGCAGTAGCTGGCCTCATCACGAGTAGGACATAAAATCAATAGTCACTTAAGGCCTACATTTCATTAGTAAGAAGAAGAGCACAAAGCAGCCCCCTAACGGTCGATACTACTAAATTCTGAGCCTAACTACTCCTTCCGCCTCCTTGCCCAGGTTTTTCCGTGGACTCAGCCACGGGAATAATGAGCCTCGGTGAGTTGACCTTTGTGGCGGGTGCGCCACGGGCTAATCACACAGGGGCTGTGGTGCTGCTACGCAAGGACAACGTTTACCGGCTGGTGCCAGAACATATTTTCTGGGGAGAAGAGCTTGCGTCGTCTTTCGGTTACTCGGTGGCGACCACTGATCTTAACAACGATGGGTGAGAGTGAAAGAATTAATCAAACTACACAGTGGAGATGAGGGCATAACAATATTGACCAGGCAAAAAATATTGTTTCTACAGAACGTTTAATTTATTGTCGCTGTCAATTGCAAAACACCATCCATCCGATATTTATCTATGGTCAGCTCGCGGGGCTAGCAGCCTTAGCTGGGAACCCCAGACCCCTCTATCCCAAGCTACTGTGTCCAGCTTGTCTGTCAGAATCCAGAGGCATTACCAGGCCAGCCTAGAGCCATAGTGTCCCCAGTATGTCCAGGGGCATTCCAAGGGCCTTATGTTGGATAGACATGCCCTGAGCACTTCCACAGCAAAGCGTCCAGGAAGCATATTTTTTAGATGTACGAGCCAACTAAGCTGGTTCTCAATGCATAGAAGTAGCGGCTCTACACTGAGTCCCTCCCGGATGAGCGAGCTTCTCACCCTATCTCTGAGGGAGAGCCTGGCCACCCCACAGAAACAACTGATTTCAGCCGCTTGTATCCGGGATATCGTTCTTTTTGTCATGACCCACAGTTCATGACAGTAGGTGAGGGTAGTAATGTAGATCACCCGTTAAATCAAGAGCTCTGCCTTTAACCACCGCTCCTTCTTCACCATGATGGACCAGTACGGGGTCCGCATAACTGCAAACACTGCACCATCTTTGATCTATGGTTCCATCCTACCCTCGCTCGCTTTTAATAAATAGTTCTGAATGAATAGGCCGAGTTAAGTTGTCATTTTTTAAATGCTTTTGATTTACAATAACTTCTGCAGCTCAGGTCTTGCCTTATACCTAATAGGGTTACAGCTATCGAGTATGCTGTTTTTCTATATATTAGAATTATAATATGTTATAAAGACTGGAAACAAAACACATAACTTGCAACCAACAATGCCTTACTTAGCTGCTAGCATATGTGAAACTATATGCTACAGCTAGCGGCAGAGTTGTTGAAGATAGCGTCACTTTGAGTCTGACACTGTTAGGTTTTAATTCTAGCAAATGTGAACTGAATCTACTCTGGCAACTGGAGCAAACTCTTAATATTTCTACCATACAGTGTAGCTAGCTGTAGCCATACTGTGCTTGCATGAGTAAACAAAACAAGCTATAGAATAGAGGAATACTGAGAAAGACCATAAGTGTAAAACATGAACCACGGCAAATATCATATTATTTATAAAAATGGCCATGATAAAACTGTTTAAATGTATCTAAAACATAAATAAACAAATACTGTAAAGCAACCAAATGACTTATACTTATCAACATTTCTACCATCAGCTGGACAGACCTGATCGTAGGAGCACCCAATTTTTTTGACCGTAAAGCTGAGATTGGCGGTGCAGTCTATGTGTATTTGAACCCTTTCGGTCACTGGGATGACCAGGCAAGGCCCATCCGTCTCAACGGGACATACGACTCCATGTTTGGCATGACGGTCGCCAACATCGGCGACCTGGACCAGGATGGATACGGAGGTGAGAGTCAAAAGTCTTCTCTGTCATAATTTTCTTATCTTAATCTTATTCGTTTGCAGACATTGCTGTTGGAGCTCCATTTGACGGGGATGGCAAGGTTTTTATCTACCGAGGTTCAGATGCTGGAATTGAAACCAAACCCGCCCAGGTGAGTTTTTTTAAAACAGAGAATGTACAGATGAATACCATTCACCATAGACATGGCGAATAGACATGGAGAGGAAGAGTTTGTACATAAAGAAAGTGAGATCATCCTGCAAAACATATTTATCAGCATTGAGGCCGATGTGTTTCTGTCTGAATTTATCATCAAACTTTGCTTGATATTCTGGAAATATTTTAAATACTACGTGCTCTAAAGATTTAAAATAACTTTCATGGGACAGCAAGGTGTACTTCTTAAAAATACAAGGAGCATTATTTTAAATAAAAATCTAACGTGTTGCAAGTCTCTAGCCTTTCAGGCCGTAAATCCTATAGTTTCAACTCCGAACATTCATGTCTGCAATACCCATTAACACTCGTTATGAAAGAACTGCCATAAAGTTCATCAGAATGGAGAAGGATGTCCACTCAATGGTAACCTTAAAAGAACATTACTGTTGAGAACTGTAAGAGATTGATGGTGTTTTAAATGGCCCTCGATCATCAATAAACGTGTGTTGATACCATTTAAACCAGTGATTAATCTGTTAAAGTTTTGTGGAAACGATATTTGTTTACTGATTTCAACCTGCATATTTCGTGCCATCAATGTCGTATTGACTAAAATGCGACCAGTGGTACAGTGCGTCAGTGTCCCAGCATACACATTTCACAGAAAAACATCACCAGCATATTACCCTTCATTTCTATTCTTCTATGTCAATAAATCCTTGTAATGATCCAGGTCCTGGATGGCCAAGACTTTGACGTGAGGCGTTTTGGATACTCCATCTCAGGTGGCTTGGACGTGGATGAAAACCATTATCCAGACTTGGCTGTGGGCTCGCTCAATAATTCAGTGGTGCTCTTTAGGTATGAAAAGCTAATCCAGTCAGTCTTCTCCCAAAATACACCAATCGTTCTTTTTCATCCTTGAAGGTCTCGTCCAGTCATAGATGTGATCCGGGTAATAACCATTGATCCAGAATACATCGATCTGACCCAGTATAACTGTAAAGGGCGAGACGGAGTTTGGTAAGGGGACATCAAAGCGAACCTTAGCTCCTTATGTATTCCTGACTAATGTGTTCACCTTCTATTGCTGCTCTTTTTCAGCATGGATGTAAAGGCTTGCTTCCTCTATTCGGCTCACCCAGTGCACTACTCACCGCATATAAGTAAGTTATATCCTCAGTCTGGGTCGTTACTGGCTCAATGATTTAACTCATTAAATCCATCTTTCAGCCCTGATGGTTCGCTTTGAGGCTGACTCAGAGCGCAGAAAACTAGGCCTACCGCACCGTGTCAACTTCCTGGGCAGGAGCTCCCTAGAACCGGAGTACGTGCAGACCGAGGAGGTGGACCTGCATCGCCAGAATCACCCAGCGTGCACCACCGCTACCTTCCAGCTCCATGTCAGTAAGACTTTTATGAGGATTGTGAATTTCATGTTGGTTTGGACACCAATAATGTAAATGCATGAAGAGTAATTGGTAAAATGTCGTCTGTATGGTGTGAAGTGATGACATAAGAAATCTGATTGAACAAAGTAATGCTTTCTGTTTTTCAGAATGTAAAAATGAAAATTATTATCAATGGAACATTTTCAGTGTGATACTATCAGATAAAAGTGGAATGTTAAATGTAGAATAATGTACTACGACAGCGTATTAGTGTTCCATATTACTATTATTATAATTTTTTTTCTGGAGAAGTAATATTTTGAGAGAAAAAACTCCCAAATCAAGTAATAAGGCGGAAATGAAGTCACTTTATTACATCAAAGATTCACACAAAAATTACTAGAAAGGAAAACAACACTTACAAATCTATGGAAAATACATTCGTAAAATGTATTTATCTTATATTTCTTTTTTAAACTTTACCACTTTTAGAAGTCACAAGTTGACATATTTTTAATTGTAAGTTAGTCAGATTTTTTTCTTTCCTATTTCCCCTAATAAAACAATTCATATTTAAGATAATGGGCTCTCATAGACTGTAACATGCGGTGATGTTTCAGTTTGGGGAATTTACATTATTTTACAAATATTTTAAGTGAAATTGTATTCATTTTTTATTGTCAAAGCAAGAAAGCAATATATGAACTTATCTATCTATCTATCTATCTATCTATCTATCTATCGATCGATCGATCGATCGATCTATCTATCTATCTATCTATCTATCTATCTATCTATCTATCTATCTATCTATCTATCTATCTATCTATCTATCTATCTATCTATCTATCTATCTATCTATCTATCTATCTATCTATCTATCTATCTATCTATCTATCTATCTATCTATCTATCTATCTATCTATCTATCTATCTATCTATCTATCTATCTATCTATCTATCTATCTATCTATCTATCTATCTATCTACCTTGGTCATCGGGTGACCGACAGCAAGACAAACACATACAATAACAAAGAAAATAAAAGGGAAAAAAAAGCAAAAAAACACACACAAACATTTTGGACCATGGCCAACCCAATTGCCCAAACACCCAAACAAGTTAGGCACCTCGGCATCTAAGTTGGTCATGCTTTCGTCGCTCCAGATGAAACGGGACACCCGATGTTTAAGATGAACTTAAACATAGAAAAATAAAGTTTTATTGTCGTACTTCAACTTAGAAATGTCTAGGCACTGCTCCTTTTGAATAAAAGCATCAATGGAATCCTCTATTACAAAAATAGTTACATCTAGCAAGAACAAAAATCCTGGATTGCTTGACTTGCTGTTAGCTTTCTGATACATTCACTAAATTTGTCGTCTGAGGCTGAGGTTGCGCCAAAACTAAATGCCTAGTCTCACTATTGCCCTCTACCATGAGGCAAGAGAATTGCAAGCTGCCTCTGCAGAAGCTCAGCACAGTAATATGTAACCTACTACTTGTATGAATTAAATAACACTAAAAGAATAACGTGAAAATTGTACAATTTTGAAAAAGTACTTTAACACTGAATAAATATAACCACTTAATATATGTTGGCCTGGAGAGGAATGGGTGCCAGCCAGGCTGTACTTCCCCAAGACACACCACAGGAAAAGGGGCCCCTACGAACCTAGTGTTTAAGGGATCCAACCAACCAACCAACCAACCAACCAACCAACCAACCAACCAACCAACCAACCAACCAACCAACCAACCAACCAACCAACCAACCAACCAACCAACCAACCAAACAAACAAACAAACAAACAACATACCAACCAACCAACCAACCAACCAACCAACCAACCAACCAACCAACCAACCAATAAAATTTTAATTCCTGAGCATCACCTACCCCCCCTTGACTGCACATTACTGGTCATGGAATATTACATTTCAGTCCAAAAGATTGATGAGATTGACTGCCAACTGTAAAGCGACTTAGCAGACCTTCTTTAATTAAATCTAGTCTGCCACAAATGGGCCCGAAGTTGTAGTTTGGACATCAGATCATTTGATGCCATGCAAAAAATGCAGAACATCATCAAGCAAATGTATTGTGACTAATGGTATACTCATTCCTTATCTTGTTCTGTGTAGGAGAACATTCAGGACAAGCTGCGTCCCATCTCCTTGTCCATCACCCACAACATCAAGCCGGTGCCCCCTCACAGGCACTCCGGATCCAAGCGTCTGGAGAGACTGGCCCCGGTTCTCAATATGTCGCCGTCCAACACGCTGCAATCCGAAGTCAACTTCCTACGCGAAGGTTGCGGTGCGGACAAAATATGCCAGAGCAACCTCAAGCTGAGCTACCGCTTCGGAACGAGACCTCTTACCTCTGACCAGTTCACCCCCTTGCCAAGGTTAAGATGCATACCTGTCAACCTCAGACAATTGCTCCCTGTAAAAATGGTTACTATTGCACATATTAAGTGATAATAACCTTTACAAACACAACACAGCACCTATTTACCCACAGCGAGACAAACTATAGAATAGCCCCAGAAAATTAACAATCTACGATGATGTCTTTTGGTACTAGAGACCGAGATCTGGATTAGAGTCGAATTGGGAAAGACATTCTGACAAACAAAAAAAATAATAATTTGCTGGACAGCATTTTTTAAATTGTTTTAAATCTTGAATGGTCATTTGAAACCGAAAACACGTGATATAAAGAACTTGCGGAAGAGCTGTTGGTGTTCTGCAGCCAAAGGCCACGGCTAGAGGTAAGATTGGGCCTAAAGATTCAGCCCAACCTGACCCAGGCCTACAGCTATTAAAGCTCAGCAAGAGCCTGACCAAGTAACTTGAGTAGCAGGGCTGTGCCCAAAGCAAACCTGGAAATTCATATTTGATCAGTAAGGACTAAGGAAGAGGAGAGTTGATTCATAATAACCAATGAAAGCCTGTCTTTTATAACAAATTCTAATTCAAACAAGACTGCATAAACATTAATTTCTTTTTTATTTCTGTGTGTTACATTCACCACTATTTTTCCATCATTGAGAGATTCTTAAAGAATTGACAAGAACTTGAGAATAATTTTAAGGCCGTCCGTCTTTTTTCACACGTTGAAAATTGGGCCGTAAACCACAGCAGCAGTACGTCCTTAAGAATCTAGAGCAGCACGCTATGAGGGGGAGAGTTTAAACATTAAAACATTTTTTCAGATTTTAATAAATACATTGTTTTTGTTCAGTCTAGTATCCATTCATTTTTATAAACATATATTTATTAAAAAAAAGAGTCAGCGAAAGAGAAGCCCAACTTGACTGTAATGATTGAGATTTTTGGCCCACATTCTGGCCAGGGTTTGTCATGAACCCGGGCAGGAAACAGAATTTAGAACCCAATAGCGTACTCACAATTTATTAAGGAGAGGAGGAATGAGCGCACACTCGATCTGGGGATCGATGGTCGCAGAAGTGGATTGAAATCCAAACAAGAGTGGTAAAAATCAAACAAATCAGGCCAAAAATAAAACAGGATCAAACGCAGGCAAGTTGACAGACTAGGCATTTCACAGAGTTTAACAGGAGTCTTGCAGAAGTTTCACAGACGCTAGGACAACTAACGGCTCAAAGGACCGCGTTTAAGTACGCCCAACCAGTCAACGCGCCTCAGCCGGTGTCCATGGGTGGGGCCAATGGGGCGCCATGGCAATCTTGACAGGGTTGGGTTTGGGCTTAGGATTTTACCCCAGGTTGATTCCCAATTCCACACGCGGTTGGCGCCAGGTATGCAGCATGTACAAAGACAAAATGGAGTTTAGTTTGTAAATTTGAGTACGCCTTTGATCAGTTGCGCTTTTGAAGTCTAGAATTTACGGTACTCAGATTTTCGAGTTTAGAATGCTGGTAAGATTCCAAGCAACCGCTAACCTGGTCGTCTTTGAACATTTGCAGGGACCAGGATGACATTCAGGTCTTTTCCTTGTCTGACCAGCGCGTTGTGGTTTTGGAGATCACGGTCACCAACGCGCCCTCTGACCCGTTGCGCCCCGAGGAGGACGGAGATGATGCCCACGCCGCTCAGCTGCTCGTCTCCCTTCCCAAAACGCTCTCCTATGCTGGGTCAAGGGTGCCTGCTCAGGTGATTTAGGCATGCGTCATATAAAACAGTGGTCCCCAACTTTTTATGTACCACAGATTGATTCATCCATCCATCATCTGCACCGCTTATGGGTCGTAGGGTAGCAGGAGCCCATCTCGGCCGTCTTTGGGCAGCGGGCAGGGGACAACCTGAACTAGTTGCCTGGCAGTCACAGGGCACATAGAAACAGACAATTCACTTGCTCATTCTCACCCAGGGACAATTTGGACCAGCCAATGCACGTTTTTGGAATGTGGGAGGAAACCGGAGTACCCAGAAGAAACCCACACAAGCGGGGAGAACATGAAAACCCCGCACAGGAAGGCTGGTAGCTGGATTTGAACCATGACCTCAGAACTGCGCTAACCACTCAGCTGCCATGCCGCCCCAGACCGATTCAATGTCTGACAAAACACTAGCGGCCCAACCCAATAATAGCTTTGATAACAAGACCAACAATAATATTGCTAATAAGCGTAAATCCACCTCATAATCACTAGACCGGGGGTCTCCAACCTTGCTCAAGCTGAGTGCTACTTATTTTACTAATTAGCGCAGAGGGCACCCAGTTTGATATGCATTTTTAAAATAAGAACTTACCATGTAACTGCTATGTTTTTTCTTTTTTATTACCAAGTTAATTATTGGAAGTGTTAAATAGACTTAGTCAACCACTAAAATCTTGAAAATCACAATAACCCAGCACTGAAGAGCTATTTTCAGAACAGGTCCGCAGGGACCTTAGTTGTCCACAAGGGGGCACCCGCGCCGGAGACCCCTGCTCTCGACCACTAGGGATGTATGTGACATAGGAAAAAGGATTCAATTTTATCCTATCATCACACTATTTTTTAATCACGGTACCAGAGGCAAATATTGGACTTCAACAACTAGATTTTTTTTCATCATCACTGTATTTTATTCACAATACTGGAGACTTATGTTAGACTATAACATTGGCCTCTGGTACCGTCAGTATAAATAGAGTGATGATGAGATACAATTGAATGTATTTTTCCAGGTCATCTATACCCTTAGTGGTCTAATAGTTAGGATTTGGAGCGCTCACCGCTGCGATGCATGTCAGCGATATTTTTCTACTGGATAATCGTTGTCCAAAAACGGTAATATTTTATAATATATTACGATACAAGGTCCGGTACCGGCCTGCGGCCCAGTTGTTGCTGACCACTGATATAAAACATGTTTCACCTGATGGTGTGTGTTGATGTTAATTGCTGGGTTTTGACTCAATTCCAGATGAGGTGTCAAGCCAACCAAAATGGCTCTGACGTGGAATGTGACCTGGGCAATCCGCTGAAAAGAAACACAAAGGTGAGCGCGGTGAACAAATCTTGTTGTCGTTGATGATGATGAGGAAGAGGAAGAAGATGAGAATGTTTGTTCAGAGATGTAAAAACTAAGGGGGGCAGACTCATTTTAGTTCAGGGGCCACATGATAGAAAAAAATTCTCACGGGGGCCATGCTAGTAGGTGAATGGCACAAAAATGGTGCCTTAGTCAGAGGGCTGGGGGTCTTTTGGGAGGGTCACCATGAAATTATGATTTGAATATTGACGTTTTATTGTTCTTAAGTGTTTATCAACTGTGCAATTAAAAAAAAAAGAAAGAAAAAAATCACTTGAATTCATTTCCACTACTGTATATCAAACTCAGAGAAACTCGTGCAGACTAGTAGGTGTCAAAAATAGTATACAGACACTAATCTAAATGATGAATTCGATTTAAAAGTCTTTCTGTTTTTATTTATATTATTTTATAAACATGTTTATATGAATATGGGAACTTCACTGATAGATTCCATCTATTTATTTCTCTGAAGGATGCTAGAATTTCCTACACTGATAAAAATTTAAATTCCGTTATTACTTGAGTCTTTAGAGTTCTGATATGAATTACTAATCCCAAGAAAATTGATTCAATGAACCAGGCTGATTAAAATAGCACAGACACAATTTATTAACTCAGAGAATTAATGATAGGAAAAAAAAGAGGGAAAGGCGCCAGAGGTTATGGGAGTTTTCGACCGCCTAAAGTACCACAAAACAAAAGTTTCCCGCTATAAAGATTTGAGAAGATTCTCTTGTACAGAAAACATCGCTCATTCCCAAGAGACATGAAAGATGGTGTTAAATCTGAAACTGTCCTCTTACTTGATGTTGCAAAGAGATTTGGTTTCGTGCTCCAGAAGGTCGCAATGTATGGTTCACCTCAAGGCCGCAGTGCAGGCCAGCACGGCTACGCCATGAACTGTCATGCGAGGCAGTACAGAAGAGGACGAGCTTTTGTTCAGCTCCTCTTTTTATATGAGCGAGGGATGCATACAAGTTCAGGCCTCTTTGAGTGTGGTCTTAGATATCTATTACTCACGGTATCAGGAGACGGTGTTTGAAGTTGCTAAATTTGTTGGAAAGCCAGAGAAGTGGGGAATGTACGTAATGTTCTGTACTAGAAAATGCCCCTCCAATCGACATAATTATTTTATCAATACAAAGCCTTGTATGTTTTAATTACATTCAAAACTTCATGTTATCAGATTTCATTATGGAACATGGCGAATTGGTACGTTCGGGAACTGTCCAAAAGGGGACGCCGTCGTTCCACCCATTCCAAAGCGAGCCACCCGAAACAAAGAAGGTGGAAGTCATTCATATGCTGGGCTTATTTGCTCTCCAATAGAAAGGAGCTAAAGCTTCTGTGAAGACATCTAGGTGCTAATTCTATTAATTTTGTACTTTTCATATTGCCTTAAACAGCCGATCTGTGGCATTTATTTAAAGTAAACTAACACTGGGATGGGTTTCCTCAATATCCTCTGTTTGATTAATGGTAGTTATAAAAATAAAGCCAAGCGAGTGCATACTTGAAACTGTAAAACATTGTTCGAAGCAATGCACCTAATTTTTCTCTTGTGCTTCTGTCAGCATCTTCTACAGGGCCACAGAAAATGATGTAGCGTGCACACATTTTACTTATAACGGACATATGTGGGGTTTTAATGTATAACAATAAACTCACTTTTCATTGTTTTCCTTTATCAGTTAAAATTCACCATCAACTTGAGCACGGCCAATATCACCATTGAAACCACGGAATTGACCGCTGACCTTCAAATGACAACGTAAGTGTCTTTACTGTAGTAAAGATATATTTTTAATAACATATTGCTGCATTGGTTATTTTTCTACAGCATCAGTGAGCAACCTGACTTGGCGCCAATCACTGCGATGGCTAAAGTGGTGATAGAGCTTCCTTTGTCAGTCAGTGGGTGAGTAACGTGTTATTATACATATTAAGTGTACAATTCAGGCTTACAGTTTAGTTCATTTAATACCAAGATAGGTCAGTAGGTTGGTAGGTCAGTAAGTAGTCATGTTTGTTTATAGCCCTTAATCGAAAGGTGTCTCAAAGGGCTGCAGGATGGAAGTAAGAAAGAGAGAAAATGAGCAAGAGAGAACTAAAGAAAGTCAAGACTGAAGGAATCGAGAAAAAAGACAGGACAGGAGGAAGGGAAAACTAAAGGCAGGACAAAAGGAAGAGAGAAAAAAGAAAAGGACAAAAGGGGAGAGAATGAAAGAAGGAAGGAAGGAAGAGAGAAGGAAGAGAGAAGGGAAGAAAGGAAGGGAGAAAAATCAAAGGTGTCACAGACCAGGAACGGAGACGGGACCTAATTGCATTCGTTTTACTCAGTATTATTTATAAGAAGAAAAGGACTTGCATCCACGATCCGATGATCGTCGGTCACGGGTAGCAGATAGCTGGAAAACGGAAGTGGCACTTCTGTGTTAAGCGAAGTTAGTTGTTGACAGCGAGAAAAAACAGTTCGATGGCCGGGGCGGAGGAGCAAAAACATAAACGGGTTCAGAAAAAGGTCAGCAACGGGAATCAGATGGTGAACAGGGCAGGATAGAGTCAGTAGTCACAACAGTCTGCCTAGCGTGTAGCGTAGGTTCACAGACGATCTGACGGGTTCTTTCAGGAAGAGAAGAGTTTAAAAAGAGTCCAACAGCCTATCAGGGTCCGTGGCTGTTGGCGCCAACAAGCGGCCACAGGTGCCCCGCATCAGCAATCATGACTAAAAGAAGTAGAGAAAGACAGAAAGAAGGAAGAGAAAAAGTAATAATGAAGGAATGAAGAGGAAAAAAAGAAGAGACGAAAAAATCAACAAAAAGAGCAAGAAAGAAAGAAAGAATCAGTAGGAAGATAACAAAAGAAGGATGAAGGACGAGAGAAGAGAAAAGAGAGAAAAGCGGAGAAAAAAAAGAACAAGAAAGAAAGAACAAAGAGAAAGAGAGAAAGAAAAAAGAGCAGGAGAAAAAGAGTGAGAGCAAGAAAGAAACAAAGGAAGAACATAAAGAAAGAAAGAAAGAAAAAAAAGAAAGAAAGAAAGAAAAAAAGAAAGAAAGAAAGAAAGAAAGAAAGCAGCAATAGAGGAAGGAGGTGAAGTGCATTGAAAGTGCAAACAAAAATGCTGCTTTAAGTCAAGTCAAGTCATGTTTAAGGATAAACTCAAAAACCTCTACACGAGGAAAATGGAGAATCCTTAAAGGGAGTGCACATGAGGTAATTCCCCTTCCAGGATGACCAGGCAATAACAGATAAAACCCAGATATTGATCCATCTCAACATTTTTATGTTGAATAAGAAAAGAATATTAAGCAACTACAACTTATCCTGAATCTAATTTTTCAAATCGGAGGGATATAAATCAATCTACGACACATTGAGCCAAAATAAACACTTTAAAAAGATGTCAAATACAGGAAAGTAAAAGGAACAGTAGACATAAGATATTAGGCTTCTAGAATCAACTAGACTACCAAGAAAACATGACATTTTACTACCAGGCGACTTCATACAGAGTGTGCAGGCGTTGATAATTACCATTAGACACTTAAGCATCCTTAACCCTAACTCATGGTTAGCTTCTTTGTATAAAGAAAAAAAAAAGGGGGGGGGGGGGAAGATGAGGTGTGGTTGGGTTGGTAGGTCGTACGAGTCCATGGGTAGATGGAGTTTGAGGGGGGTGGCTAAGTGGTTTGGGTAGGTGAGCAGGTGTTTTGGGTCAGAGGGTAGGTAGGTACAGTAGGTAGTTGGTTTGGGTCGGTGGCTCATTAGGTAGGTAGGTATCTGTATTGGGTGGATGAGTAGTTAGTTAGTTAATTAAATAGTTAATTAGTCAGTTATTTAGTTCGGTAGGTAGGTAGGTAGGTAGGTAGGTAGATAGGTAGCTAGGTAGGTAGGTGGGTAGGTAGGTAGGTCGTCTGGGTGGGTGGGTAGGTGGTTGTGAAGGTGTTTTGGGGGCGTTTGTGGTTTGGGTCGGTGGGCCGTTAGGTAAGTGGGTTGGTTAGGTAGGTAGGTAAGTAGGTAGGTAGGTAGGTCGTTTGGATGGATAGGTGGGTGTGTAGGTGTTTTGGGTGCATATTTACATGGTTTTGGTAGGTGGTTTGGGTCAGTGGGTCAGTACGTAAGTAGGTAGTTAAGTAGGTACGTATGTAGGTAGTTTGGGTGGGCGGGTCTAGAGGTTGGTAGCTGGTTCAAGTGGGTGGCTCATTAGGTAGGTAGGTGGATGGATAGTTGAATTGGGTGGGTGGGTAGGTTGGTAAGTGGATGGGCAGGCAGGCGCGGCAGGTAGTTGTGTGGGTAGGTATGTGGTTTGTGTGGCTAGGTAGTTTAGGTAGGTGTTTAGGTAGGTAGGTAAGTAGTTGGGTATTTTGGAGCGGGGGCTAGGTAGGGAGTTTAGGTAGGTAGCTCAGTAGGTGAGTGGTATGGGTGGGTGGGTACGTGATTAGTTTGGGTTGATAGGTAGGCAGGTGGGCAGGTAGGTAGGTAGGAAGAAATCACCTTATTAAAAGACAAATCGATTATGACTGGTACCAATGTGTGTCATGGCAGGCTGGCTCGTCCTCACCAACTCTTCTTCAGCGGTGCCGTCAAAGGTGAAAGCGCCATGACCCATCTGGATGATGTCGGAAGCCCCGTCGACTTTGAGTTTTTGGTGAGGATTGACAACATTTCCACTTTCCCTGGGATAATCTTGTAAAATTGGAAAAAAAACTGTGACTCTGCTGGTTCTGTTCTAAAGGCTCCAGGTGTAGTGTATTATGCAGAACTATTGCCGCATATAATCTAATTTGATTCTCAAAAACTGCAAAATATGTGCAATGAGATATTTTGTGCCTGCCCTCCCAGGTGGCCAATCCAGGACAAGCTCTCCAGACGTTAGGCTCCGCCTTCCTCAACATAATGTGGCCATACGAACTGGCCAACGGCAAGTGGCTCTTGTACCCGGCCAGCATGACCTTCGATGGCCATTCGGCATCCCATTGTACCCCGGCAGGAGCCATCAATCCTTTGGGTCTGAGCAGTCCCTCGACTGTGCAGACTGTCAATCAAACTGTGAGTCTTTAGAAAAGATCTTCTTAAATTCATTTTAAAAGTGCTGATTGTGTGTGGGTGCTTGAGTATTTGCTTAATACTTGTCCCCATTTTTTTATTTTTTACTCTAAAGAATAATGAGTAAATAACCTTTAAATAGTAAAGTGTAGTTTCAAGGTTGTAGAAGGTGATGTACTATGTTCATTTTTTTTCCTAAATTTGTGTGGCTAGTTGTGCATAGCTTGCTTTTAACAAAATATATATAACTGATAAGACAAGAGAAGAAGCACAAGCATTGTTCTCAGTAGTTTAATAAGCTACAGCACAATTGCCAACCTGATAGTTACTCGGTCTACTGCCACAAATTAAACAAACGAACGAACAAATTGAAAAAAAAAAAAAAAAGAAAAAATAATAAACCAACAAATAAGTAAATCAGTAAATAAATAAATAGAGTAATTTTTCTGTTGGTAGATATTTTTTCTAAATAGGGTAACTAACATTATTCTTCTTTTTGTTTGAAAATTTTTAGTACTTTTTAAAATGTTACTACCTTTTTAAAGATGATTTTTAACTGTGCTTCTTTTAGAATTGAAGACACTATCAAGTAAAATAAACAAAATTTTATGAAGTTACAAAAAGAGAAAATCAAACAATCAGCAGGAGCAAAATTATCTGCTGCTGAAAAATACAAATTAAAATTAAAAGCTTATTTATCTTCTTATTTGCACTGCAAGGCTGCAATGAAGCTCTAAATTAAGATAAGCAATTCAAAAAATAAATTAATTAAAAATGAATATGTAAATCAGAATCAGACACATTTTGATTTTTTAATTTGCTTGGTTTTTTTTTTCATTCTTTTTTTAAGTTTACCCATTGAAACAACAGTAAAATGAAAACACCCTGCAAATAGGTTATTTATATACCCATCCGACAACAGAAAAGGATGATTTAACTTTGGAAAATTAATATTTTTTTACATTTCTGTGTAAAAAAACAGTGTTTTATAATGATTGATGCTACCTACTCAATTCGTATTTATATAGCCCTTAAACACAAAAAGTCTCAGTGCTGCCCATATCACCATTACAACATCCCCTGATCTGAAACCTACATGGGGGCAAGGAAAAACTCCAAAAACCTCAGTATGAGGAGGAAAATGAAGAATGGGTTGCACGTGAGGTAATAGCATCATTGTATGTTGCAAGGGCATCAACAGACAATACGCAGTCAACATCAACATTAGTAATCACTGAAATTGTGCCAAAAGTCCAATAAACAGCAACTGAAGCTGCAATAATGTTGGATTTCTTGTTCGGCTTGTGACCAGGTTGGACGAGCTCGCCGCTCCTACCCGGATCTTGAGGGCCAAGAGTCAAACGGCGGAAGCGTGAGACAAAGCGCACCGGCTGTGGCTGCTTCCGAGCGTCGAAAATCACTCACTCTGGTAAGAGCCTGAAGAATATTCATCCAGAGTTCAGGTAGAGTGATTAAAAAAACTACTCATGTAAAAGTACTCTTATTTCAAAATAATATGACTCAATTACAAGTAAAAAGTAGTCATCCAAATAACTTCTTGAGTACTTGGTGAAAAAACTACTCGGGTACTGAGTAACTGTAGCAACGTCTTATCAGATTATCAAATCATCAAAATCTTATTATCAATATAAATTACATTTAATTTAAGAATATATTAAAATAATAGAAGTAAATTCAACATTTTAATCGTATGTATCAAATAAACAATATAAGCACAAGCAGTAAATTTAAAGCCCATGTACTTTTTTAAAAGGCTCTGCAGACATAAAGATAAGCTAGCCCAAGGGTCAGCACCCCGAAAAGTTGAAAGAGCCATATAGAACCGAAAAAAACAAAAACAAACCCAAAACAATTTTAAAGCCTCATTTAAGCCTTATAATGATGTATCTATATTAGCCTATTGTCAAATTATTCAGTTGGATGCGGCACATCTTGAGGAGAATTACGTGACTACTCTGTTGTACGATCATTTGTCAGGTTCAATACGATGTCAGGATGAAATAAGAGACACTTTTTGAGTAACAAACAAACTTATTTATTCAAGAAAAGCAAGCATATTTAAGACAAAATTGCCCTCTTGGATTGCTATTGAAATAATCCCATGGACTGAAGCGTGAGCGTCTTTCTTATACCGTTTCATGGATTGTAATTGGAGGATAGAAGAAACCCCGTGCACGTAAGAGTATTTTGATTGGATGACTTCTTCGGTTACATAGTGTGATATACACTGCTGGACACTAAAGGGCACTCTAACCTAAAAATAAACATGGAAAGAAGAGAGTACACTCTTCCACTAGGGGACAAGCTAACATAACAATATGCTTGAAGGCTGTTTTTTAACAAATTCCTTTGCCAGAAGTAGAATGACTCGTGATACATCACAGCAGTTCACTGTTTGATAACAAATAGGAGTCTGAAAACCACTCGAAAACATGACTACACACTTTTTGAGTATACTGTAGAAATATATAAATGTATAAAAATATAGGAGAATAAAAGTAATAGTATAAAAGTATATATTGGGTATAAGAATATAGAATATAGTATAAAAGGCACATTTAGACCATAATTCCCTTACATAGTTATTTGTGGAATGTTTAATTGTTTGGAAAGATTTTAAGAAATGTAATTAAGAAATCTATTTTTATGTAATTTTTATTTTGAGGCTTGGAAAAAAACAACAACAACAAAGGTGCATAATTTGCCTCTTATCTGGCTCACAAAAAGAATGCAATAAAACTTTGCATGCATTTATAAATCATATTATAAAATCATGATAATACAGTTGAAGTTTGATTTCTGTGGATTTATTTTTCTCTTTTTACATTTGGGCTCCATGGCCGATCACACACTCGCTGGTTTGCTTTAAAACAGCCACCTGCAGAGTAGTAATGTAGAGGAGTGAGAGTACTGTTTCGTCTTCACAAATCTACTCAAGTAAAAGTAATAACTATAGTGATTTGAAAATGTTAATAGAGGTACAAAATGTCCCAGAACTTACTCAATTGAATGTAACTCCTACCCACCTCTGTGTTTTACTTACCCACTCCGAAACAGGTTGGGTTAAAGAGTGGGGTTATGCAGTCTGATGACTCAAAGCTAGTTGACAACATGGCTATTGCATCTGAAAACATTTATGATGCCCTTCTCGAAGAGAAAGTCGTCAATGTTTTTGCTGGGTTGTTCATTTACTACATGTAATGAGAAAAATGGGAGGTTTGAGCGTACTTCATTCAATATTTACATACTCATGGTATTTCACCCACAAATCAATCCCTTAATTTATACATCAGAATTGAATCACAGTTTAAGTTATCTATCAAAAATGAAACTGTATCATCGGAGTCATTGTCAGGTCTCACCAGAGTTTCCTTTAATCCTCAAGAACAGATGACAAGCAAATCCAACTCGTTCCGAAACCACAACAAATCCCACTCACAAAAAACACAAAAATATGACTTTTCACGTCTGTGTTGCAATCTGGCACTATTTTTCACAGTATGGTTGCCCTAGCACTGGGCTTTAAAAACATAAGGCTCACCTTTTATGCTACAAAGCCCTCATTCATGTTTTCTCTGTGCAGTAGTAAATATGTGCTCGTCTTTGTAATCACTAAAAGACTTCAAAGCAGTCGTACTTTCAATGGTGACGTGATCTGAAAACTTAGAGGTCAGCGGAAAAACGCACAGCTGAATAGGGCGTCTCGTGTGCGTGGACAAGTCGACGTTGGGGTTCTGTAACCAAAGCCATCAATGCCAAATTAGTGATAAGGAAGATAGGTTTTGCAGCTATTTAGGGTAAACCTGGAGGATTTTGGAAGGCCAGGAGCGGATCAGTTGGTTTTCAGTTATTTTTAATGGGGAAAATGTGTTCATGATACAGTAAGTTCTAGATACGAGCTCGATCTGGGAACGATTTAATCTTGTAAGTAGACAGGCCATTTTACTTCAGGTTATCTCATTGAATTATGTTTTCAAAAATATAAAAATGGGAGCACGGCAGCTGAGAGGTAAAGGCGTCGGCAGCACAGTTCTGAGGTTATGGGATCCTGTTCAGAGTTTGCATGTTCTCCCCGTGCTTGCGTGCGTTTCCCCCGGGCACTCCGGTCTCCTCCCACATTCCAAAAACATTGTCCCCAGGTGTGAATGAGCGATTGAGTAGTCTGTCTCTGTGTGCCCTGCAATTGGCTGGCAACCAGTTCGGGGTGTCCCCTGCCCACTGCCCGAAGATAGCTGGGATGGGCTCCAGCACGACCGCGACCTTACTGGGGATAAGTGGTGCAGATAATGGATGAATGGATGGAAAAAAACAGCCAATATGTTAACGTTTGACCCAACTTATTAAATTTGACTTGTTTAGGATTGTCTGCTGGGGTCAGCGCGTTGCGTGCTCTTGCAGTGCCCTCTCCACAGTTTCTCAGGACAAGCGGTGCTCAAGATTCACGGCAGGTTATGGAACAGTACTTTCATTGAGGTAGAACTTTTGCTGATATTCTCGGATTTTTTATTGCTTTTTCCTGTGATGATTTGACATTTTTACATGCCTGTTTTCAGGACTTCCCAACCGTGAGCGCTTTGGAGCTCCTGGTCAGGGCAGAAATAACCGTGAAGTCCACCATCAAGCATTTGCTCCTCAGGGAGGCCGCAGCACAGGTAGTTACAAAAAGTTTGGTGGGCTACCTAAAGAGGCCGTGTGTATTATTTGACCACTAGATGTCATTGCATGGTGTAGTGCAACCCAAAACAGAAGAATACAACGTACAAAGACTCAAAGTGACCAAAAACGCACAATTCCACCAATAATTTTTGGGAGGTTTACTCCTGGTGACATTTATGACAGCTCCCTTCAGGTGAAGCTCATGGTATGTAAAATAAATGCTAATTCATTCTTATCTTAGAAAAATTCCTGTTTATATGATACTTCATGTTTTTTGTTTATTATTTAAATCAATAGTTACAATAGATTGTTTTACCACTAGGAGGTGCTCAATAATACACACTGTCCCTTTAAAGCTCAAAAGGGAAAACATTTTTTCTGTACTGCCACTGGAGGGCAACAAAGGATCAAATGATATCACAAAATACTGTCCTGTACTGCAATTTGATTTTGCTTTTACCAAATTTTGGACACAGGAGCAAAATATGAGGTCTCAATTTAATGTTCTATATTTTTCTCTATTGATTTTTGATTCAATCATCATCCTAACCCAAGTTAAGTATGAAACCTGGTCTTGCGAGGATGTCCTACGTAGCCATACCACTTTTCTTAAAGTTCTGAACATTTAAATTAGCTCACCTAGCAGGAGCCAACTTAATCTTGCTGCTACGGCTACCCGCCAATACCAAAAACCTTGTGAAAGGCTGGGCAAAAAGAAAAAACAGAAGGGAAATTGATTCGGTTTGGTCACTTTGTATTTCCGTAGTTTGTGTTCTTTCTTGCGGTTTGATGCACATCTAGTGGTCAAACATTACACATTGTCTCTAACAAATCTGCAACTGCTTGATTGGAGAAATATATTTATAGAAGACCTCATTTTGTGCACCTTTTATTTTAACTCACCCTACAGTATGCCATCTTTTTGTGTTGCAAGCAACCTACCAGAATAAAGGTGTCTATTTCAATCAGATTATTATTTTCTTAAAATTATGGTTTTCAGGTTCCAGTGATGATATATCCGGAGCCAGGCCTAGTGGACCAGTACTCGATCCCCTGGTGGATTATCCTAATTGCTGTCCTGGCAGGCATTTTGCTGCTAACTCTGCTTGTCTGCATACTGTGGAAGGTAATGACATCACCATCACAGTCCATTGATAGAGACAATACAGAGCGCACCTGATTAAAAGCCACATGCACAAAAGTAGGAAAAATTGGAACTTTGTTTTTAAAAAGCCATAAAATTAAGCGTATAGCCCTTAATTACAAAGAGTCTCCAAGGACTGCACAGACCACAGATCATTGCAAACCACAGACTATTATCACACCATCCCCTGATCTAAAACCTACGTTAGGGTGAGGAAAAACTCAAAAACCTTAACATGAGGAAAATGATGAAACGGCAGGGACATGTCTTGTACAGAAACGTAACGCATTGTGCCACGATTAAGACATCCTGTCCGGCATTAACATAAACACGACAAAAATATTCTCAAAGTAAAAAACTCTATATGTACTGTACTGACTAGAATCCAGAAGCTCATACGATCACAACAGTCTGTAGACATGCAAAGCCATGCAACTGATCTTAAGCTCTCCCATTCCTTGCGCATATGACAAAGTGATGGAGAGGAGACCAAGTATTGCTACTACTACATGAAAAAATCCTTGTACATGAATGCTTTCTCACAAGTACTTTTGGCTGATTGAATATTTTAGGGTGGCAGCGGTTGACTAATTATCGGGTATATTTTTCCTTTCAGGGCGAAAACTGTGACGTTTTTTTCGTCTGTCTTCAGTTCGATAACTGTCAGCCTGATAATTATCGTGTACCCCTCGAGAGTTAGTAACTACCGCCGGCATATATACTGAGATTTAGTAGTAGCAATACTTGATCTTCTCTCTATCATTTGGTCATGTGCGCAAGGAATGGGAGAGCTTAAGATCATTTGCATGGCTCTGCATGTCTACAGGTTATTGCGATTGTATGGGCTTCTGAATTTTAGTCAGTACAGTACACTGAAATAGTTATTTGTATTGTAAGTGTTTAAAAAGCAGAAAAAAGTAGTGGCTTGAAGTCTGGAGAGGTCCTGAACTATTAGGGTCCTGACAAAACAATATTGACTGGGGGTAACGTGACCATGGCTTCCATTTCACGGCTGAAATTCTTCCTTGCTCTTCTTCTGTGCTCCATCTTTGGAAACTTCAGTGCGGCTTCTTCAAGCGCAGCAAGCGTCGCCAGCACTACGACACGGAGTACTACCGCGCCCATTTGGGCGTCCAGCCGTCGGAGGTGGAGAAGCAGGCCTTGGAACTGGAATGAAAACCGTATTTCGGTCGGGTCTGCTTTCTCCCCTCCTGCCCCCTGCCTCTAAGCGGTAAAAATTGCAGCATCGCGTCCGCTGCCGAGTATGGGGGCCTGGTGTTCACAAGTCCATCTGATTTAAAAAAAATAACGGCATAGTCACTTCAAAAAATCTCGAGATTCAGTCTCAAGACTTAGTATTTGAGATGATTATTGAACACCAGGCCACGCCATTGGCTTCAGTTGCAGGCTTCGGAGACGATTGCAGTGCTGTGTGTTGCTGTGGACTGCGACTGCAATTGCGATTCACTTTTCGCTTGGCTTGTCACTCTTCACAACTTGTTTCACTTGCACGTTTGTGTTTGTGCGGGTGCTACCATTGACATGAAGCGTGTCCAAAAAGCACTTTAGCGGCGTGATCGTGTTAGTGTGCGGTTAACAATACGCTTTTGCGAAGGCTGTACATGTTTCTTTGGATTGATGCAAGTTATGGTGTTAAACCACATTGCAAGCTCAGAAAAAAAGGACCAGTACTGTGATTTTTTTTAATTGCTGTTTACCCAAAACAACATCTGCAGGTAAGGACTAGTTGGGGCTTTACTGTTTTCTTAAGCTAAGCCGTGATTGGTTAAACAATTCGATTCTATTTGTGCCAATTTTCCAAATAGGAGGATTTTTCCACCTAATTCATACATATTAACCAAAATATAATGTTTGGACGAGGGTCACCTTTTTGTTGCTGAGAGACACTTTTAACAACTGATCATGCCTACCAGTTTGATATTAATTTCTTGAATTACCAACTCATTATGTTATTACTATATTGTTCCTGTATTACTATTATGTTATTACCAGGTTGTAGTATTTAGAAGTAGGGTGAAAATAATGTGCAGTCACTCACTACAACTGCTGAAATCTAAACATCTACAACTAAATCTGCCTTGTATAAGAGCACTGAGTGAATCACATATAATGTATACTTTATTCTCTAATTTCAAAAAGACTTTTGGAAGAATGGATAGGGTATTTAAAGACGCTGATCATGTCAATGATTTCTCATGACAGTTAAAAATGAAATTCCCAGGGAAATTGCAACGGCTCATCACTGATGATCACAAGACTGTTGCACCGCCTGGCAACTCAAACGTACCACCTAAACTGATCCGTTCCTGGCCTTCCAAAATCCTCCAGGTTTATTTGGAAATGTGTCAGTGTCAGCAAAACAAGAATAGGTTTAAAATAATGGAAGTATTTTTTTCTTTCTTTTATAAACGACCCCTTACCCGATACCAGCACTGGTCTAACAGGCTGATTGTCGAGAACCCCGGTTTTAAAAAAAAACAAAGAACTACAAATTACAAAAAAAGACTCCTTTAAAATCCTTCAAAATGCTTGAATTTAATTTTGTTTTCAAGGATTAACATATAAATAAATGCTTGAAATTGTTACCATTTTTTTCTTGACAAATCTGCTTACAAATGACACTGACAATGCCCTGCTCGCTGGTGGCTTACATTTGCCATTACATTTGTTTTCCCACGTGAACAAATGCAGCTGGCATTAATTTGTATGTTGCTACACCTAAACAGGGAACTATGAAATGTGTATTAGTGCAAGGATTATTATGAAAATTGATTATGGGCCATGCAAAAAATAGTGATAATTGGAAAGGGAGGAAGATCTAAAAATCAAACTTCTTGATAAACGGGAGATAACGAAAAACACATATGTGAATCTCTGGTATATTTGTGGATCTGCAAAATACATCATTCACACAGAATTACTTCTTTTAATGCTACTGTAAAAAATAAAACTCCTAAAAAGTCCTTAAAAAGTGCTCAAATTTGGCCATGAAAAGGGTATACCAACCCTGTTAAAAACACATCTTCTACTTCATTTGAAATAATGGTGTGGATTTCGTCGGATATATTTGTGGATCTGCAAAATACGTCATTCACACAGAATTACTTATTTTAATGGTACTGGAGAAATCGAAAAACTGGCTTTGAAAGTGTTTAAAAAGGGCTTGAATTTGGTCTCGAAAAAGGTGTACGACCCCTGTAAAAAACAGATACACTTGATTTGAAATAATCGTGAGGATTTCGCCAGATATATTTGTGGATCTGCAAGAATACATAATTCACAGAAAATTACGTATTTTAATGGTACTGGAGAAATCAAAAACTGGCTTTGAAAGTGTTTAAAAAGTGCTTGAATTTGGCCATTAAAAAGGTGTACGAATCTTCTGTTTGATTTGAAATAATCGGATTTGTATGCGCCCCCCAGTGCGGTTTCTTCCAACGGGCCCACCTGAAAGAAAAACTGCCTCAGTACCACGCGGTGAAGATCCCCCGCCAGGATCGTCCCCAGTTCCAGACCGAGAAAACTGCCGTTCATAAAAAGGAGTGGGCCACGCACTGGAGTGACGGGACTTCATAAAAACCAAAACACCCCAACCCGACCCGTACCCTCAACCGCTCTCCCACACCGAGCGCTTCGTTGATCCACAAACTTAAGCGTTTACGCGTGGACGTCGCCCAAGACTGGAACTTGAGCGTGTGGGACACTTAGAGCAACGGCACGTTTTTCGTGGAGCTTTTAAAAACATTTACAGTGGTTTTAAAAACATACGGGAGATTATTCAGGTAGCCTTTGCCGAGGACTATAATGTTTTGTTTGGTTCTGTTTTGTTTTGACTGCTGTACCACTCACATGGGTGGTTTTCATATTCTTTGATTAGTTCAAGTGTCTGCAAAGCAGACCTGTTAACCCTTTGGATTGGCGCTTCTTCAAGTTTCTACAAAACTCCTGGACCTAAAAGTTAAACATCGACACCTACCGAACAAAAAATCTCAGACATGATCCACTTTTATCCCATAATAACGAAAAAATGCATGCTTAATTTAATTGAACTGTCCAGTGTTGTGAACGCGGGGCTCTTTTTATATGGGTTTCTGTTACCTGGCAACCAATCCAGTGAGGTGAGTAACAAAAGGGGCTTTTAAATGTTAAACTTTGTCTAAAAGCTTGCATCGTTTCCTCAAGAGTAAGTTTGACAATTATACTGAAATTATATGACAATATTAGGGGCGGCAGTAGCTCAGGTGGTAGAGCGTTCGTCTTTGGATCAAGGGATCCCAGTTCGAATCCCGTCTCGCCCGTGTTACATGTCGAAGTGTCCTTGGGTAAGACACTGAACCCCTAATACCCCCAATAAGCAGGTTAGCGCCTTACATGGCTGCAGGGCCGCTATTGGGAAATGTGGAGCACATTGTAAAGCGCTTTGGGAAGTCATTGACTTGAAAAGCGCTCTATAAATGCAGATCATTTCATTTCATTTCAATATGTTCTTTTCGTTCATGTTAAAACCAATTCTTGCAATGAGAGTAAGATAATTCATGAGAAGTTATTGTTTTTCAACCAGTGAGACCTTCTCTGGGGTGCCGCAGGAAATTTCCCGATTTGATCTTTGCCAAAAAGAATAATATTGAACAATGATCAGCCAAGTAACTGTACATTCATCCATATCAGAAAATGGCAGCAGATTACTATGGTTTTTTTTTTATCATGATATGTACTCCGAAAAACAACGGAGACCAGATAATGAAGGTGCTTCATCTGAGTCGGATCAGAAGGTTTCTCCTGTTACTAGTAACCATTGAAATCAGTACAATCTGTTTCATGTGAGGAAGCTTCCCCTTCCCAAGGAATGGGCACCACCAGGATGTACTAGCCCAAGACACACCACAGGAAGTGTTTCCTCTTCAACCCTGGTTGGCGTTAAGCCGTGATACTGAATATCAGCTCATGAGGTGGTGCAGGGAAATATTAATATTTAATAACTTATTCGGGTTGTTGAAGGTGTTTAAAGGGACAGTGTGTATTATTTAGAGCCTCTGGAGAAAAAACTTTCATCCATTTAAAAAAAAATATATATATTGATTTAAGTAATAAACAGATACATGCACTATCATATTGACATATTCTTTTAAAAAATTTTTACATTAATAATATATAACACGAGCCTCGCCCAAAGGGGGCTGCTCTAATTGTCTGCAATCTGGGCAAAAATTGAGAAGTAAAATGATGCATTTTGTTCACTGCGAGTGTCCGTAGTTTGTATTCTTCCTGGTGCTTTTCATTATGATTACAGTAAACCATACAGCGACACCTGGGGGTAAAATAATACACCGTTCACACTCACACTCTCCCTGATTGCACAGCAAAAAAAATATAAATCATAGTAAAATAAATCTTGCACATATTTATTCCATTTTAATGATCATTTTCTTCTTTTATTACAAAAACACAGAAAATATTTAGAACTGAGAAAATACAAGTCTTTCCACCACAGCTATTTTTTATTGATTTTAATTGGTATTTTAATTATTATTATGGTTATGTTTCTAGGAGATCGAGACTGTACTTACTAATAAGGGATCTTGGTACGGATTCCACTATGTAGAATAAATACTGTACAAATTTCTCGACCTAGGATTTTTTTCTTAAATAATATTTAACAAAGGGATGATGGTGGATGTTTTTGGTACCACCATGAGACAATATATATATTACACTCTGTCCCTTTAATGAAAAGAAAAGCCTGCCCTGGCTCAAAAAAGGTTGAGAAACACTGCTTTTAGTGACAGGTCAATTCTGGTTGGTTACAGTACCACCTGCTGGATATATTTGGTCATTGCAATTGGCCTGTGCGGGATGGAGGGGAGATCTTACTTGCTTTTTAATAACGATAAACAATAATGCAATTTTATCTCGTGTCAGGAGTTTTAAAATTACCCCAAGTTTTTGTCAAACACGTGTGTTGATTGACTATGTTTCCATAACTCCCAATATTTCACAAATAATTGTTTGTAATTTTTATTTTATTCAGGCATTTGCCTGGTCGAGACTGTTCGCAGCTGATGACAATCAGTTCATTGTCGTTTGTCGTCATGGAAACCTGTTTGTAATCATTCGTCTTTTGTTTAGCATCCATTTATGTCACACGACTTTAAGTTTTGTTCTTCTTTTGGGTTATTATGTCAAATTCGAAACGTTGACAACACGTTTCGCCACAAATTGTGATAATACAGAGATGATCTGAAGAGGTATGTCGCCTTTCTGAAAATGTTTCTGTTTGCTGACGTCCACTATTCATGCGTGAAATTAAATAACCATGTTAGACAACTATTTTTAGTTTTGGACATATTTCTTAAAAACAGTTATTTGTTACAATTACTGTACGTATGGCGGCACCAGAGGTGAGTAGAGTAGCCCACAAATTTACTGTCGTAAAAGTAATGTTCCTTCAGAATCATATTACTCAAGTAGAAGTAAAATTAATCATCCAAATACTTACTGGAGTAAAAATAAAAAAAAATACTGAAGTACTGAGTAACTGTAGCAACGTCGTGTTTATTGATGTTTGTAAACAACCAATCGGATCATTAAACGATCCAAGTCCATCCAATCAACAAAACAATAATTTAATTACAAAGTAGATTAAAATAATCAACGTAAATTGAAGTGCTTTACCAAAAATAAAAAATATAAAAAAGTATTTATTTGATTTATACTAAGCACATGTAGCACCAAGCAGCACATGTCAAGCCCCAATACTTGTCTTAACAGGCTCTGCAAGCAGGACAAGCTAACCCATGAGCTCGAACAAAGGAGACATTGCATATTGTAGCTAGTGCTTCGCACTCTTATTAAGGGGAACATGCTTTTGATGTGAGGCCATGGTGTTCCCCCTCTTCTGTGTTTTCATGTATTGCTAAGAGACATTTTCAATCTGTTTCATCAGTAAACTTTTTTTACCCACGCTGAAGTTGAATAAGGTCAGGTGACAAGGCTGCTACATTTGATTGGTTAAACATGGTAGAGTCTGACAGAGTTCTGCGTCAAAATAAATGCGCCTTAGCGGAGACAGACAGACGCATACTTACATGGAGGGGATTTATCAAGTAACGGGATAATGAATTCAGTGTTGCCTAATGTAGCAGAGTAAAAGTATTGTTTTTTTCCTTCACAAATTTCCTCAAGTAAAAGGTATAGGTATTAAAAAAATACCCCTAGAAGTACAAAATTTCCCAAAACTTACTCAAGTACAGACATTCCCCTACTTACGACCATTTGACTCACGATAAACGGTAGATACGAAAAAAAATTGGAGATCTCTAAAAATATCCGGACATTGCTGTCAGTTAGATTTTGTATTGTGTGCACCTTTTTCCGAGTAGACGACAGTACTGTAGTGCTTCTTTCCACCATGTGGTGCTGTGAGTGGTCACCCAGCACCCCGAAGAAGATATCCGGCTTCTACTTCCTAGTTCGTGTGTAAACATACTATGTGTACTGTATCCTAAGCGCGCTAAGAACTTTGACATTTTTATTGTATAATATCTTGTGCATCCATTCAATATGGTTGGTGTAAAGTGCAAAGAAGAGGCGAGCAGTTTTTTTTGTTTTTTTTTTAAACAAAAGTGGAATAAGAAAGCTTGATGCGGTTGAGAAAATGGTTGAATCGCTTTTTTTGTCTGCTCTACCACGGAGGAGAATCTTTTGAAGCTCATCTTCCAAAAGTAAGTTAAACTCAACTTTATTAATCTTTATAGGGCATGTTAGTGTATGAATTGTTTATTTCCTTTAGTACAAATAAAATAAAAGTGACGTATACAAGCCTTAAACATACTCATACAAACCTTAATTATACAAAATATAACACTGGAGCAACTTACGGACAAATTTCAACTTACGAACAATCTCGTTCGTAAGTAGCGCAGCGTCCGTAAACGTAATGGAGTGGGCGCATGAGCGCAGCAGCTCTTGGCGCTCCCATTTAGTTCTTTTTTGTGTAACGGTCTTCGGAATGTAGCCGCGCATACGTTAGCGTTACACCACTACACTTGACAGGAGCTTGTGAACATCGGCTACTGACATCGATACAACATTCAAGACGAATTGACGAGGCCAACGGGTGCTCCGTGGATTGCTATCGTGTACGGGAAGAGACGGAAGCAGCATCAGTCGCTAAAGCAAAAGTCTCAGGTCTATACTACTGCGGCTATGTAACAACTCACCCAATTTCGTTCTACAATTCTATTGTATAATGACAATAAAGACCATTCTTTCATTAATACATTTTTTCATGCCAAACTTTTGACATCAAAAAGCGCAACAAACACATTCTGTCTCCAGAATTTAAAAACAAATGTGCTCGTTTAAAATTAAAAGTGGTTGATGTTTATCAAAGTGTAAATCAAAAGCGATTGTTTGAGCGGTTTAGTCAAGTCAAGTCAAGTCAAGTCATTTGTATTTGTATAGCCCTTGCACAAAGACTTCGTCTCGCTTCAAAATAAAGTCGCCATAGCCTAAAATACTAGTCTTGGGTCATTTCGTTTGTTTACCTTTTGAAAAAGCGGTAAATTTTAAAAATGGTAGGAGTTTTTTACAGGTAGAGAAGTGGTAGTTTAGCTTATTGTGGTGTTGGCAGGTATCCTAACAACAGCATAATTACAAATTTTTATTGTGTTTCACAGTAGAGTACTCACTACTGAGAAATGTGATTGCGTTCCTTGGTTACGTGTTATTCCCAACGCTGCTTTTTATTTAGAATTTGGGTACATCCACCTTGCTTCAATGCAATGAGGTAAACGCACTTGTTTGAAAAATCCAAAAGAAAAAATACAGTAAATGTTGCCTCATTAGAAATGTCCTGCAGATGGCGCACTACAACAAGCCAGCTGATTACTCCATACCTATTTTCTCTGATGAATTTGATGATGCTCATGCAGGAAATGTGATGGAAATGTGATTCAGGCGGCATTTCCTGCGTTAGCCAACAATATTCTTCCGTGCTTTGTGCTTTCAGGTGAATCATATTTTGAAAATGACTAAATATGCAAATGTTGAATCAAGTCTTCTATCATGAGTCACGTGATGAAACATATTTTAATAAAATCCCGTAAACTCATTGAATACTTTTGAGCTGATATCTAGCCCATAACTAATAAGGAATATGCCTTTTAACTATCATTATGTAACTCGAGGCTGGGTTAAATTTCGAATTTGTTCATTGCCACTGACGGCTACGGACGTCAAATGTTAATTTCCACATTGCATTTTTAGTGGTGATGCATTTTAAGTTCAAGAGAGCAATAGAATACTTTATCAGAAAACAAAGAACTTTATCACAATATTCTAATTTTCTGAGACAGTCCAGTATATCCATTATTTTTGAAAAACTTGGAAAACAAGGAAAACTCAAAAAGACAAACCAAAAAAACAATCATTTATTTTAATATTTTGAAAAATACTATTATTTTAAATACTTAAAAAAGAAACCTTCCCCAACTGACATGACATTTGTAAAGTAAGTAAATAAGTAAGTAAATAACATGGTTTGTATTCTGTGTCCCTGATTGAGTCACTATCAAGAACCCGTTTAAGTAACTCGGCTTGTCAACAAAATTGGATTTATTTTACTTATTATGACATGGAGGAAGACCCTAAGATCAAATAAACACTGGAGGTGCTTTGCTACGAGAAGAGAGTGCGGGAGCAAATACGGATGTTGATGTTAAGGGACTAACTGGTGGAGTGTTGTGTTGTTCATTCGGACCCCTTCTGCATCCCCAGCAGGCATCTCATGGTTACAGGTCTTTCACCCCTCTCCTGAGTGGGGCAGCAAGGGCCGAGTTCTCGTTCTCCTGCAGAAGGAGTACAGCCACCTGGAACTGCCTTAGGCTACTCTGGCCCTCTCTGATAGCCTTCTGTACTTGTTTGGAAATAAGTCCGATCTTCTGCAGAAAACTGGGCAGAGATCTGGCGGGGAAACCCAGAAGGCCAACCTCGATTGGATGGAGCGTGGCATACCACACAGCGATTGTCACCTCATGCATGTCCTTGTATATAGCCGTCATTGCCTGATGAGATATGGCTAGCCTGTCTCTCCAGGGAACAGTGAGTTAGGCTAAAGTTATGGACTTTGTTCTCCTAGTAAGAAAGGTCATATCTGGTCGGAGCGTAGTTGCCGCTTCCTCCTGAGGAAAGATCAGCTTATTCTTAAGATCTACCCACAGCTCCCAATCTGATGCGCACAGCATCGATGGCAGGTGGTTAGATTTTTTTTTCCTCCATTATTTTAGATTTCTGTGAGCTTTTTTTGTATATTTTAAATTCAATTCAACATTGATGTAGTGGAACATAAATTAGAGAACTCTCAAAGAGGTGTGTGTTGGTTATTTTGGAACCCAAAACAACATATTCTGTCCAAGTTTTTTTTTTCCATTCTTTGGAACCCGTGCTTCTCTTGGCCTCCTCTGGAATGGTTGGGAAAGATTTTTGGAAAGCTAGCTTTCACATATCCTTTTTTCCCCTTGCTCACTTGCAACTAAATGCACGAGTGCCAGTGTTCCTGTCCAGGCTTGTATGAGTGTGGGGAGATTTCCTGTTTGCTCAGTGCAGCGCTCTGTACAGTGAGTGTGCAGTGCATCACAACGCAGTGAGGCAAATGGGTGGAGGTGGTGAGAATTACTTTTCATTCTTCTCCCTGTGAGTTTGCAGACTTACAAGATGACAAATGGATTTGCAAAGACATGACTAGATAAGTCAATCAATGTCTCATAAAAAAGTGGAAGTCCCCTTCATGAAGCACAAATTGAAACTTTTTAAAATTGAACATTGTTTTCTTGCGGAATACTGGAGTGAATTTGTAGCAGACTGGGAGCTTTTTGGCAGTGGACGGGGTGGGTGCAATAGGTCTTTCCATGGGAATACAATTAGCAAACCACTTGACTTTTATCAGGGTCTGAAATAAGGTCTGCCCAGACGCCCGGGGCGTGCATCTTTTACGTCGGGCGTACAACTTACAAAACGTCTCTGCCCGGGTGGCCGACAACTTTTTCAATAGAAAAGAAAAAAAATACTAATTTTTTTAAAAATCAAACGTTTGCTTTATTCTAATTTTGAAATGTTTGTTTGCTTTTGAAATTTCGGGGTTTCGGTTCGTTTGGAAATTTGCATACTCTGCAGCCAATCAGAAGCCTGCATCGAATAACTGCACTCTCCCGAGCGTTATAAAGTCATGCATTTGCATATCATTTTCCAAAGTAGACGCACAGAGAACACAAGAAAAATGGATAAGTGGTTAGGAATCAAGCCAAAACCTCAACCCCAGAAGAAATATTCAAAAGAAGCTAACAAAATTTATGACGCTACAAAACATAAACGTACATTAAAAGCATCTTTGAAAGCGGAGTTCACGTGGCTTGTAGCAGAAGACGCAACGCAAACATTGCATGAATGAAGATGAGTTAACACAGCAATGTCATATACATCCAATGAATGTTATAAGTAGATTTATAATAAACTTAATTCTAAAGGGTTGTTCTATTACATATTCTGATTATTAATCCTTAATACTTTGCAACAATGGGTTTTTGCGATGAGCCGCTTGTTGTTTCAAGTTGTGAAAAATGGGGCAGGCAACTTTATGGCTGGTGTCCGGTAACTTTTTGTTATGAGTTTCAGACACTGCTTTTATATAATATTTTTTTTTTAGGGATAAAGTTGCAACAATCAAGGTATTGATTTTTGCTTACTAGAATATTTTCATAGAAAATGTTAACTTATACATGGCCTTGGGATGAAAAGTATTCGGTTTGCTTTTGCATTGCCAGCTGCTGGTTGAAGAGAAGGTGTGTATTACTTGACCACTAGATGTTGCTGAATGGTGTAGTGCAGGGATCGCCTTTTTTTTTTCTTTATCCTGAGAGCTACTTTTTTTTTTTTTACTTATTAGCGTGAAAGGCTGCCAGTTTTAATGCATTTTTAGAATACCAACCTATGTTTCTATTATGTTGTTAAAATGTTAATATGTTTTTACCAGGTTATAATTACAAGGAGTAGGGACGTAATGACCTTAGCTGTTACAAAATGATCAGAGCGAACATTGCGTAATCGCTTTGGATCAAAAGTGCATACATCGCTGTTGATCCTCGACAACCATACCTTCCGCCTTTCCCTCGACAGTTGTTCAGTTTCACTTCCCCAGTTCAAAACGACCTTTTAGATATAAAAAACTTCCTCTTTCTGTGACTAAAAGTAGTGTGGTTGGTATAACCCCAAAATTGCAGAAAGGGGTTTCTTTATTCAATTCCGGATTCATGTTTTGCTTGCTTGATTCGTTAAAAAATGGTGAACGTATGTATTAGCATTTAGTTGTAACTATGCATTTAGAATTTGATTTACCCTTTTTCCAGTCTTCAGGCTGCACTACATTATACGGCTGACTTAAATTTCTGGAAAAATCAGGTGTGCTTTATAGTGCAGAAAAAAATAGTGTGTTTTTTAAAAATGTCCCCCTATTTTGGGGAATCCATTTAGCAACTTGCTGTCAACTGACAAGTACCCTATTTTCCGCACTATAAGGCGCACCGGGTTATAGGGCGCACCCCGAAAAAATAGTTTTTGGTCCCATATTTGACATTAATAAGACACACCGGATTATAAGGCGCTACAATGGGAACGTCGACAAAACAGTCAGATAGTTCAGTCCAACTTATTACCCCCTACATTCCCAAAGCTTGCAAAGACGCAAAGACGTGTCGAGAACACGTGCGGATGCGGTGTCCGTATGATGTCACTCAAATGCATCGTTCCATCATTCGGAAGGTTAAAGTCTTAGGATTCAAGAAATGCCAACCATTCCTTAGTTTCTATTTTCTTTTTCGATCGCAACTTTACTGTGCATATGACAATAAACACTTGGAATTGATTTTAATTTAAAAATAGACACTCCATTCCATTCATTCATTATCTGCACCGCTTATCACAGAAACATCGAGTTCAATCTGAAACAAGATACAGGGAAAATATGTAGCCGGAGTAGCTCACCAAAGTCGTTGTGTTCACTAATAATGTGCAGCCATGGTCCTCTTCTATCCGTGAGTGTAGTAAATCCAGGAGAATAAAATATTTACAAATACAGAATAGTAAAAAATGCTTTCTCTATGCCGTCAACCACGTGCTATTCACATTCATCTTTTTCGGCCAATTGCAGGCTTTGTTTTGCCGCTTAAGCCTACGCCAGCCTGTAAATGATAAAAAGGATCCGCCTCTTGACCTCCGAATAACTTTAGCCAATAGTGATCGAGTCAACTGATGATTGACACATCTTTTTCGGCCAATTGCAGGCTTTATTTTGCCGCTTAAGCCCATGCCAGCCTGTAAATGATAAAAAGGATCCGCCCCTTGACCTCCGAATACCTTTGGCCAGTAGTGATCGATTCAAATGATGATTGACACATTGGTTAGCCAATGAAACGCCGGTAAATAAATCCCAGCATACACCGCGGACTACTTGGTGTTCGGGGGAAAATCGAGTCGGCGGCTGCAAGTTAGTTGGAAGACTTTGCGACTTAAACTTGATCCATAAATAAGGCGCACTGTATTATAAGGCGCATGGTCAGCTTTTGAAAAAAAATAAAGGCTTTTAGGTGCGCCTTTATAGTGCGGAAAATACGGTACACAGTGCTACGCTAAAAACAATCATCTCAACTTGAGAATGTCATATGGCCAAACTCAGAAAAGGTAGGTTGTCAAGTGAAATGAATAGAAACTCATGTATTTCGCGACTTAATTCAGATGAATTCAGAAATTTGACAGACGAAAGATTTGGAACACTGTTTACTGCCTTGTTTATTGAATTGTCTTTATTATCATAAAAACAATTTAGTCATTGATTGCATTAAGAGCCAACATGGCACTCCAGGGTAAACACGGATTAGGGACTTTAAAGACAAAAAACAAGATTACTATCAGAAAAAAAGGCAAATATATTTACTAAGGGACTGGACTAAGTTGTAATAATAGTGTGATGACATTTACATCAACAGAAATTTCCAAATAAGTTGCAAGATAAAAGAGTTTTGCGCGCCTGTTCTTGTAGTAATGATAATAGCCCTGGGGAAGAAACTGTCTCTGAGCCTGTTAGCCGTTGTTTTAAGGGACCTGTATCGTTTACCAGCGGGTAATAGGTCAAAGAGATGGTGGCTGGCGTGAAAAGATTCCTTTATAATGTTGACGGCTCTGCTGCGTTATTGAAAGCCGGCAATGTCCTCCAGACTGTGCAGTGAGCAGCCAATGATTTACTGAGCTCTGTTGATTATTCTCTGTATGTTTTCCTGTCCACTGCCATGTTCTCGGCATACCATACTGAGATACTGTATGCCAGAATCTTCTCCCCTGTGGTTTTGTAGGACAACAGAAGCTTCATTTCTAGATTCTTTCCAAGCACTCTCAAGAAGTGCAGTCCCTGCTGGGCCTTCTCTGTCATCAAGGATCTGCACTTAAGTTATTAACTAGCCGGATTTGAATTAAGATGGAAATAGTGAAAAATATAAAAGATGTATTTCATTAAATACCAACATTTTCAAACTTGTAACCTATTCCTGCAGTGGCGCTCGGGCAAATCTGAAACATGAAGCCCTGTAAGCTAGCGCTGATGACTATCTCTTAAGGTTTGTAATCTGCTCAAGCATGCAGACTGAGTGATGTCACATGCGGCGGTCACACCTCCAGGCGCACGGATCAGTATCAAGCCAAACAGACCCTCGATAAGCCCACAAAAACTCCAGTTTCGGGTCTGCTTGGCACACTGGATGCCACATGGTGCAGTTGAGCCGCACTGTGACATGTATGTCATAATAGCTTCATCTTAAATGGCGAGCGGAACAGAAAATGGGGAAATTTAACATCGGGTTTTGATCAAATTTTAACTTCTCTTTTTCTTCACTTCCTCCATCTTTTGGTTTGTTTTTATGGCATTTTCTTGTACGTCTGAGGAACTGCGATAAGTCAGACAGTTACGCATCAGGGAAGGGTCGTAACCCTGACTGTTATGCAAACAATGAGAAAACTGACCAAAAGGCAACATGTCTGGGCCTCGGCCACTTCGGTTTTGAAATCAACAGGCAGACAGTACAGTCAGCATTGATTCATTTGGTATTCAACTCAACGACTGATTATTTCTTACTAATCAGTATTCCACAGTGAAGGGACAGTTTTCATAACATAACATTTCTGGCCACCATGTTTAGGTTTGCAGCCACTAATTTATCCTTGCATTTCCCCCAGCTGTCACTTTGCCACTGAATTCCTTGTTGATTTTCTTTTTTCCTATCCCACAAAAGGTGCTGGTGAGACTAAATTCAGTTATACAGGAAAATAATCCGGAAAGACATGAGGCAGACAATAACTAGGTAAGTGAGCTTGAGATCACATTCATCGAAAATGGGCAGTCGTTTTGAAATACAACAAACTAATTTATGGGTTTTAGAAAGCGAATGTTTAAAAAATGTGCGTATGTTTTTTTAGCTAGCTATCTGGCTACTTTTTTTTTTAGCTTTGTAGCGAGCTATCATCCTATATTTTCTTGCTAATTAGCAAGCTAGAGACCTATTATTTTACATTTTTTTTGCAAGCTATTGAGCCAATATTTTATTTTTCTCTGCTAGCCATCAAGCTAGATTTTGGCCTCCTTTCTAGCTCGCCATCTAGTTGGGGTCTGGCTCCCTTACCTAGCTCCCTTACATGAGTATGAACTTTACATTACAATATTATTATCATTGATTTAATCGTATTCGGCATTTTGATTCTATGTAAGCCAAATTACATATTTGCTTGAAATATTCCCGTTCCCACAAAATATATTGTATAGCTGATGTTATATTTTACTAGTTTTTGTTGTTGTTGTGCTCTGTGCAGCCCTTTTGAACTTTTTGTGATAAAAGGCTGTACAAATAAATATGACTTGTAGTAGTACTGTACTGCGATATTCAAAATTTCGGGACAAAACAGTGTTTCCTCAGAAATTAAGGAACTAATATCAGTATTGTCCCACGCCACTGTCCTCAATGCTGAGATCCGGCTCGTCTCTGAATAGAAAGATGAAGTTTTACTCAAAAAACAAGTGACCCTTTACACTGAAAAACAATGCCAACCAGATAGTGAAGGTGCTGTATCTGAGTCAAACCAAGACAGTTCGCCTGCCACTGGTAACCACGGAAACCAGTATCTGTTTCAGGTGGAGGAACAATTGCATACATAAGACAGCCTGCAGAGGGATGGGTATCGCCAGGCTGTACCTGCCCAAGAAACACCACTGGAATGCTAAAACTTAAAAGAAGCAACATGTTTCACTACCGTAAAATTCGGACTATAAGGCACACCTGATTATAAGCCTCACCCAGTACATTTTAAAGGAAAAATACTTTTTTACATACATAAGCCGCACCCATGTCCCATGTGCTCACATGAAAAAATGAGATATTTACAAAGAAATATGGTACACAGATAGAGTTTTAATGATAAATGGTACCTTAACCCCTTAAAGCCGCTGGACTTTTGATAAACAAATACGTGTCTGTACGATGTCACCAGTCTCTGAAATACGTCATGCCACATATCATAAGATATGTTCTTTATATATATATAATTTGTTTGTTTGCTTCTTTCTTTAGCTTTTTTTTTTACACTCAAAATATTCAAAAGAAATACTACTACTAGTCAAAGTTTCTGTAAATGGGCCACAAGATGCTTTTTTTAGAGTATTTATTTATAGTATTTATATTTTTTTGTTTAATTTGTTTGTAGGATTTAACTTTTTTTTTTTTTTTTTAGTCTGAAAGATTTAAGAACTGATTTTTCAAATGAAGAGCTGAAATCAAAAAATCCAATTGTATTTCTTTCATTATGGTCAGTTAAGATAAAAGTGATTTGAGTTAGGCCTAAACAATTGACTTTGACCATTTTTCTCAAGAATGTGTACCAAACTTCCTCAACGTAGACCTTTTATTATTTGAGGGCTATTCTTCATAGTCTCTCAAAACTCACTAGTTGTTGCCTGGTGTCCATTCCAGGGGGAATTTTCTCATTGCTGTCATTAGCCTTACAGCGACAACTGGTCACCGGCAGACGCTTTAGTTCTGGCCAGCACCATTTGGCCACTTCAAAGCCCTTCGAATACTTTGTTCCTTTATCAGGCGTGCGGATTGTGTAGTCAACACAAACATGATAACAATATTAGCGAGGCCACGTGGCAGGAAGGTCAGAGCCCTTCCTTTTGTGTCAAACGGAGCCATGAGGTGTCTTCAGCCTAACTTAGGGTTGTTGCTCATTCGCAATGTTGGGCACGATACCTTAAAAAAGTAATAATTACTCAGTACTTCTTCTAAAAAGTCACTGAGTTACTCCATAGTAAAATTAACTAGTTACCAGAGAAAGTATCTATCCAAACAATTTGACATTTTCTGAGCAGTATTCGAGTTAGTTGAATAGAGATCAGACAGGTAATCGTGTAATAACAGTGTTTGAAATAATCGGGCGTGCATCTTTTACGTCGGGCGTACCACTTACACAACTTCTCTCTCTCAGATGGAAAACAGCGATGTCATATACATGCAATGAATGTTCTAAGTAGATTTATAATAAACATGAATTTTAAGTGTTGTTCTGTTTATGTATTCTGATTATCAATCCTTGATACTTTGCAACGACGGGGTTGTTTTTGCGATTAGTCGTCTTATTGCGTTTCAAGTTGTGAAAAATGGGGCAGCAGGCAACTTTTCAGAGTTGTCTGCCCTGGTGTCCGGTAACATTTTGTCATGAGTTTCAGACACTGGTAATAAACAGCAACATCTGTATCCTACACTTGAAGTGCAACAAAAATAAACTGTAAATAATATCATAAAATGACAATCAACTGTAAACTTTATGAAGTGAGAGTAATAAATACAATCTACTTTTAAAGGTCCGTTGTGGAGATGGGAATTCTGACTCTTTAGAAAACAGGCTATTTCGGCTGGGGTCATTATAAAAGGAGCCCAGCTCTTTCAGCTCTCGAATGTCTCTTTAGTTTGATTTTGTTCTTTAATCCATATATTACCATTTATTATATAGTAAATTACACAGTTATGTAACTGTGTTATTTATTACGGCGTTAATCCCAACACTGCTTAATCGCACGGGGAAGTTTCTTTGCCTTCTTATAATAAGTGATATAGACATCCATGTTCTGTCAGTTGTTAATGAATTCATTCAATACAGACTTATCAAGGCTTTTGAATTCAGCCCAGAGATGGCAACGGACCCAAAAAAATACAGCCTGACTCAACCCAGAGACACGGGAATCAAAGCCAACACGGCCCAAGCCCAAACCAATTAACTTGATTTGCAAGGCCAATCCTGTAGCAAACATGAAATGTCATATTTTACTCGAGAGAAGAAAAGGTGAATTAAAGCATGTCTCTCTCTAAGAAAATCGAAGTTAAACAAGTTTAAATAACATTTACATATTTCTGAGTCCGCAGAGGTTACATTAAACGACAAATTTCCGTCGTTGCCAGATTTTTTTTATGTGGTAACAGGACAATTTTAGAGACGTCTGTCATTTGGAAGGGTTGAAAATTAGGCCATAATCCAGAGCAGCAGCTTGTCCGTAAGGATCTAGCACGACACTTAGAGAGAGACAAAAAGAACAATGACAGGTAAATAATAGACAGAGACAGGAAGTTTAGTACAGTAGCTTATGATGAGTCCACTTCTGTTTTATTGTCGCCAAAACTACTCACTTTTATAAACATAATTTTTTAGCGAAGTCAGCGAGGGAGAAGCCCAGCCCAACCCGAACGTGATCATTGACATTTTGGGTCAGACGCCACACCAATTTTGGCCAGGGCTTGGGCTTAATACCTTTCTTTTGAACCGGCTGGCGCAAGAAAGAATAAACAAAAGTATTACCCCAAAAACGTGGTTGTTACCCGTGGCCCTAATGTCCCCAGGGTAGCGCCCACTTCTATAAAACTATATCTAACATTATGTACTGCACCGTGTACGTTAAAATAATACAAATGTCATTTCGATATTCTTTTTTTAATCATACATTTTCCGTATTTGCTATTTTCATCATGTACTGTATTTTATTCATCAATACATTTTTCAAGTTTAATGCAAAAGAAAACAGTTTTTAAATCTATACTGTCAAATTTTGTGCTGACAAAAGAGGCATTATAATGTGTATTATTTTCTGTGTTTCAAAATCAATTTGATGAAATTGTTGTTGGTAAACAGAAAATGTTATTGTTGTGTTTCCCTTCGAAGCAGTGGGCATGTGCGAGAGGGGGGCATGCTTTGTGTGCAGAGATTCGCTCACCCCTCCCTCTTACCTAATCAAATAATCTGTGTTCTTGGCTGGCGTTTTCGGTATTTACTGTTTGTTCTGTGGCTTTTCATCACAATGTGTGTCAACAGTGAACATGTATTGTTTAATGAACTCATAGGATTCCTTGGAGATGTACAGCAAAAACGGGGTGAGTTTGTTTGTAATGTGCACCCCTAGGAACTTGATACTGCTGACAACCTCCACAGCCTTGTTGTTGATGCATAGTGGGGCATGGTTGGGCTGGTTTTTCCTAAAGTCGACAATGATCTCTTTAGTTTTGTCAACATTCAGGACCAGGCTGTTGTCCCTGCACCAGCCCACCAACTGCTCCACCTCCTCTCTGTAGGCTAGGTCGTTGTCATCCCTGATGAGGCCCACCACTGTTGTGTCGTCAGCATACTTTACGATGTGGTTTGTGGCGGACCTAGGGACGCAGTCATGTGTCATCAAGGTGAACAGCAAGGGGCTTAGGACGCAGCCTTGGGGGGAGCCCGTGCTGAGGTAGATGACATCTGAACTGTTCTGACCTATCCGCACTGATTGGGGTCTGTCACAGAGGAAGTCCAGCAGCCAGTTCCGCAGGGGGGTGTTGAAACCCAGGAGTCTCATTTTGTCTACCAGATGTTGTGGGATGATGGTGTTGAATGCTGAACTGAAGTCCAGGAACAGCATCCGCACATGGGTGTTCTTCTCCTCTAAATGTGTCAGGCTCAGGTGAAGCGCAGAGGAGATGGCATCCCTGGTGGAGCGGTTTGTCCTGTAGGCAAACTGAAAGGGGTCGAATGAGGAGGGGAGACTGGAGGTGATGTGCTCTTTAACCAGTCTCTCAAAGCACTTCATTATGATAGGAGTCAGTGCAACGGGCCGGTAATCGTTGAATGATAAGATCTGGGGTTTCTTTGGCACTGGGATGATGTTGGCAAATTTGAAGCATGATGGTACTTTGGCTTGGTCTAGCGAGGTGTTGAAAATGTCTGTTAGGAGAGCCCACCTGCCCCCACCCTCCCTCATCACATTCTACAGGGGCACCATAGAGAGTATCCTGACCAGCTGTATCTCTGTGTGGTGTGGAGGCTGCAGCGCTACCGACTGGGGTAGTGTGAGGAGGGTAACGAGGACAGCAGAGAAAATAATCGGGACTACACTTCCCTCCATTCAGGACATTGGCCAGAAGCGCTGCCTATCCCATGCTAAGAACATTACCGGGGACCCCTCTCACCCCCATCATGGACTGTTCACTCTGCTAGCCTCTGGGAAGAGGTTCTGCAGTGTGCGGTGCAGGACCACCAGGCTCCGCAATAGTCTAGTCCCCCTGGCCATTAGACTGTTAAATGGTCAATCTAACATATAGTTAACTTAAATCTAAACGGCTGCTAAATCTGACTTTTGCACTACTGGCAGTTTTTTATAGCTTGCCACTCATTGCACATTGCTCTCTGCACTATGGTAATTACAGCGTTATTGTTACAGTGTTAATGTTACTGTGTACCTGACTTGTTAACCTGACTGCCCATTTTGCACATCTGGTTAGCTACTCTTCTTGCACTATCGGCACTATGGTAAAATACTATACGTAGCCAATTACAATACAACTTTATTTATATCTGTACATTCAAGGAAACTGTGGGGGTCAGATGCATCGACATTTCGTTCTGTATACACGTGTACTAGAATGACAATAAAGTAGATCTGAATCTGAATCTGAATCTGAAGGGTAAACTGTAGTTGATACTGTGCCATAGATATACTGGGCCGAACCACTTCATACATCCGTGGTGCGCTGTATAGTAAAATATAATCGTCACAAAGAATATCCGCTAGTGCTACATTTCATCTCCGAGCCTTATGTATTCATGGAAAAAGCCATATCTGGCTTGCGAGCCATAGGTTCCCGATTCCTGCTGTAAGAGATGGTGTTGATTTTCACTGTCGTTCTGGCCCGGGAAGAAAATGCCTAGTCATCAAAACTTCAAGGTTTTTTTTTGAGCTTTTTAGGAACTTTTCATATCTAGGGTAACCTACTTGATTCCCTGTGAAAGATGGTGTTTGTATATAAACTCCTTCCTCCTCTTCTTTGGTAAACAGACACAAAGACAAACAGATATACAAACTTGGATCCCAAACAAAGCCATTGTCACGACCAATGTTCCCTCTAATTTTCCACGGGTCTGAGCGTTCACACAAAGTCGGTGAGCAACGGTTGAAACAACAGTGAGCAACAGCAATCCCAAGTGTGGCAACTAATCCTTTATCAAACATGTCCAAAACTTGACATCACGTTACATTTTGCTGAGTTTCAATTAATGAATTGACTAATGTATTATTGCAAAGGTTGTACGGCCTACAAATGTCATTTGTTTTTACAACAATTCTTTCACAAGATTTCCATTTCTTTTTTTCCAGGTATCTTTTGTCGCATAATACTAACATTTTTGGGGGCTTATTTAGTCGGTCGCACGATACACAACTGTATTTAATCACATTTTTTAGTGGAAGTACAATGTTGGCAACAAGATTGACCTGGTATAATTGGAAATTATTTGAATGCAACACAAACTTTTTCTTCTTTTTCCCTCTTTTTTTCTATTTTTTTTTTAATTCCTTCAAAAAGAAAAATCCTAGCTGTTACTTTTTTCTTTTTGTTCTCTATTTACTTTTTTCCTTTGTTTCTTTTTCTTTTTTTTCTGGCTTTTTTCTGAATTTTTCCTTTTATTTCTTCCCTTCGTTTCTTTTTTAAAGAAGCAAAAACAACCTGAAGAGCCGTTTAGGACCCGAAAGAGCCGGTTCCTTTTTAGTGAGCCAAGCCGAAGAAGCCGGTTCTCGAAAAACTCTACTGACTTTACTCAACTTTGTTCCACTTCGACCTTGACTTCAAAATACCGCATTTAGAACACAACGTCAGGGGAACCCTTGTATTTTTACCTTCATGCACTGTAATTTTGACTTAATTCGCTTCTTAATTTGCAATTTCGAGCCCTGATTTTTATGAGTTAGCTAGATTTGCTTGTGCGCGGAAAAGCTCAGGGCAGTGCGCAATTTAGCACACGCGCAGCTTAGACCGAACACCGGTCACGACCCTCGCTTTGCTCACAGCCGGAAATACAAGCCCAACTTCTTGTAGCCTCTTTTCTTCGAAAATACCACTCAGAAAAATAGAGACTCCAGTCCACTTCCAAAGACAACAATTTCAACACCTTTGAGTATACCGTAACTAGCACAAAATATGAACACCAATGAGGTAAGTTGGATGCATATCAAATGTCTCCTTAAATCAAAGCTACCTCACTTTATCATTTGTATGCAGGGGATGCTGTGGATGCTTGGAATGCGCGTAGGAGGCTTTCAGAGGCATCAGATTGCCACCGCCGACTTTGCTAATGTAGCCCGCGGCCTTCACGTCGTTCTGTGGCTTTTTGTAGCGCCGCCAAAGATGAAGGGTGACCTCACTAGCCACGTCCATCACCGTGCAGACGGCGCTACTGCTTTGTAACTCTTCATGACAATGCAGGCAAACTTTTTGCATTCTTTCTTTATATGCCAGGCAGTCATCAGAGTGTGAAAGAGAACTGGTATAAATGACTGCCATTTTGCTTTTATGGCTACTCCCCAAAAACAAAACCTTTGTGAAAGGCAACAAAATATAAATAACAGTTAAGTCATTTTGAGTCTCCGTAGTTTGTATTCTTACTTATACTTTTTAGCGCTAGATTTTGATTACACAAAGTAGTTCAGTTCAGTTCAGTTCAGAACATTTACTGTCAAAGAACAACGTTTGGAGCATCCAGTCATCCATTCACATTGAAAAGAAAATACAAAGATCACAAAATATAGCTAAAAACACAATACCGTTAGATAACCCAATATACACATTAAGAGTAAAAATGCAGACATGGTATCATAAAAACTTAATAGCAGCATAATTAAATCAGTCAATGTTCAATTGCAATTGTGTATGACAGTCATAATTGTTCCCTTGGGAATTAATGACGCCTAATGGTCAAATACTGTATAAAGCGGTCCCTTTACGGTAGCCTAGATGGTAGGGCGCCCGCTCCGAGACTGGGAGGTCCCTGGTTCAAGCCTTGGCTGAGTCATACCTAAGACTTACAACATTGGTACTCATTGCCTCCCAGCTTGGCGCTCGGCATTAAGGGTTGGAATTGGGGGGTTTGGTCACCTAATGACTCCCAGTCGGGTCTAAAATGGCAGCGCCCTGTTTGGCTGCGGCTGCATCAGCTTGCTACAGTTTAACTGTACGGGTCAGGTGTATCGACATTTCCTTCTGTGTGCATGGTTACAAAGAATGACAATAAAAGTAAATTCTTCTTCTTTATACTGTATTAATACAGACGCTGCCCTACTTACGAATGAGATTCTGAACAATCGTAAGATTAATTTGTTCGTGGGTTGCTTCAGTGCTATATTTTTTATGTTTAAGGCTTGTATACGTAACCTGTATTTTTTGTACTGAAAAATAAACATTTTATAAAATATTATGCTCTATAAAGTTAAACTCTACTTTGTTTAACTTTCTTTTGGAAGATGAGCTTCAAGGGGTCCTCCTCTGTGGTAGAGAGTGGACGAAAAAAAAAGCGATCCAACCATTTTCTCAATCGCATCAAGCTTCCACTTTTATTTCAAAAGAAATGGCTCGCCACTTCTTTACACTTTACACCAACCGTACTGAATGGATGCACGAGATATTAAACAACAAAGATGTAAAAGTTCTTAGTGCGCTGGAGATACAGTATAGAATTGTGTACACACGAACTAGGAAGAGGAAGCGGATTTCTTCTTCGGGGTGGATGCTGGGTGACCTCTCACAGCGCCACGCAGCGGAAAGAAGCACTACAGCACTGTCCTCTACTTTGATAAAGGTGCACGAAATACAAAATCTAACTTACAGTAATGTCCGGATATTTTTCGACGTCCCGAAAAAGTATTCGTATGTACCCTTGTTCGTAACTCAAAAAAGTTCAGACAGCAATAACACAAACTCAATGTTCTTGCTTCCAGAAAAACTTGTGTGTTTGCCTAACCATAAATGGATTCGTGCAAAAGTTTTTTATAATCACCACCAACCTTGAATGATTCAATTAAAATGCTTTGTTTTTGTGAAGATGGCTATAAATCCCCAAAATACAATTATACAAACTATTATGCATGAATGCATGCAAACAATACTGAACCTTTTATATTATAATTATGATTAATACATTTTAACTGACTGACATTCCTCCTCAACTTGCTTTTAAGTGATGCAAATAAGGATGTCAGTAGCACAATATTGTATTCATAATAATACTAATTTTGTATAGCAATCCTGTGATTATCTACAGAAATTATTAAAATTTTTACATTCGACCAGTCAGTGCATGATTTGATAATTAGTTTTCTCTTGTTTTTTTGCTTATGTTACCCCCACAAGCATCCGCCATAGCCACCTAAGGCTCCTCCCCTCCCTTTGTCCCTCCAAGCAGAACTAATCACAGCACTTACCTGTCGCCTGAGAGGTGACACCTGAGCTGGGGGACAGTCACTGCAGGGGGTGGGCGGGCGCCGCCGACATGAGAGCTTTACCCTTAAGAATTCTATAACGTGCTCCTTCTTTTTTGACCAGCACTTTTAAGGAAACTTCCCAATTTTTTTAGCTCATAAATGAGGCTATGGTTTTTTGGTATACACAATTGTTAATTCTTGGAAGATCTATTAAAAGATCTGCATAAAAATCTGCCTTTTATAAAGAAGATATAGCTATTTTGTTCACTGTTACCTATACATTTTATTGATCATGCATCTGTCTATAAATCAGTTGACTGTAATGAACAAATTCAGATCAATAAAACTTGCTCGATAAGCCCGAAATCCAGCTTTTTGCATTGTACGAGCCATTACGAGTACCTAGACAAAAATGTTTACAATATGAACTGAATTTTTAGTACATTTTAAAGTGTTCTTTGTCATTGGAAGTCAAGAGGATGCTAAATCATTTGATAATGATACACTAATTGTGTACTCTTGGCATTTTGTAGTCCCTGTAATCATTAGTTTTTTAACATTACTAATCAAATACACAAAATTATTCTAAGTATAAATATTATCTTAATATTCTCAAATCTTTGGGGACAACAATGAAAGCAGGTTGATTATTTTAGTTAAGGAGCAAAATGGAACCGTTGCTTTAAATTTGGGTACTGATGATCAATATTTAGGTTGAGTAGTCCTCACCAAATCAAAATATGTTTAAAGTATGTCCCAGTGAGTAGTAGGTCATTTTTACTCTCATATAACACAAATAAGCCAAGCACTAAAACTGCTCTAAAAAGCTCATACTAAAAGAATTGCGTCCCCAAAATATGAATAAAATGATTATCTGAACAACAATAATTATTCAAATGTGTAAAGATTAATATACCCGTAATAAAGATTAAATAAACAATTGACAACCTTTTACTGTACCTTAAATGGCAGACACTCATCCACCACATAAACGCTTCAGAAGGTCATCAACACAGCCCAGAGAATCGTTGGTTGCTCTCTACCCAGTCTGGAGGACATTGCCTGCTCTGCTACCTCAGCAGAGCAGAAAACATCATCAAGGACTTTTCTCACCTCGGCCACCACCTCTTTGACCTGTTGCCTTTCAGCAAGCGCTACAGGTCACACAAAACAAAAATAAACAGACTCACAGTTTCTTCCCCAAGAGCCATTGCGACCCTTAACACACACCGCACAACAAATTGAAACTCTTGCAAACGCACTCCCTCATACAGATGTAAAATTGTATTCACGCCTATGCTCACTCTGCACAATGTTGACTATTTTTTTGCACAATGTTGACTATTTTTGCACTTAACGCATATTGCACTAATACAATCCCAAAACTGTATGTAACATCCTACATGCCCACATTTCTTGTGTAAATATTGTATAAATTATAACTGTATCTTCTTTGTTCCTTTATATTGTGTAAATTATAACCTTATCTTTTTTTGTTCCTTTATCTTCTTTGTTTTCTTTTATCCTCACTGTTAAATGTGAAACTGGAGTGCCACGCCCAATTTCGTTGTCACAATATGTTCAACCCATTTTGTAACAATGACAATAAAGGTATATTCTATTCTATTCATTTTTATGTATTGCAATCATTTCCTCTCTTGACTCGATTGCAGTTGTCACTGTTTTCCACCATTCCTTCCCCTTATTACTAAATTTCTTGGGACCCATTGTTATGGACAACAAAGGCAGCAAAACAAAAGAAATTACCAACAAATGATGTGGTCTCTCTCAAACACAATAAGGACAGCATTGTGACAAGACAAAGGGGCATGGCCGTTGGGGCTTTGCCTGTCTTAAGTCCCCTTGTGTTTATTTGTAATAAGCATATGAGCCGACCCCGTGATTTAAGTATTGTATATAATTGATCTAAATTCGGTTTATATTTGAATATATAAGGTATCTCATCCCTGTCATGTGATAAAACGTATATCCATTTCTTTGTGTATCTTCTTTTTTACTCTTGCCCTTGCTAAATTTTTAAATAAAACATTGGAACTCCACAAAAATAGAAGTGGCAACGTGTAATTGATCAGGATTTGAATATGCAAAGATTGGAAATTTTTTGCCCTAAAAGATAAAATGTTGTTTTGTGCAATATGAACAAGTTGGATTTATTCTTGCTTGCTAAACTGCACACCTTACAATTGTGTCCCGTTTGGGTTACTGTCCCCTACCTTGGGGGGTGAGTGCCAATTTTAAACTATATGTCCACAAATGTATTCAGTTACACTAAGTAGTTGTGGGAGATTTACAGGAAAAATAAAAAGGCAGTTTTATTCTCCAGCAGTTCGGGGAGGAGCACTTAATTCCACTAAAGATATTTATTATATAAACCTGTCCACTTTGGGGATAAATCTTTGGATTTACGTTCTTCCTTTTTTGGCTGTTGAGCGTGAATGAGCCGTCTCACTACATTAGCCTGCCAGCATTTTGTAGATTGCCTCAAAAAACATCAGGTCCTGAGTATGTGTTTGTGGAAATGAAGTCATTTTGAGGGCAATGTCCAAGACAGAAAGAACTCCATTCTTTTGATGGATAACGTTTAGCTCAATGGCCTGTCTTGTTTCAGATTGTGACCATGCATGAGTTCTTATGTTATATATGTAACCGCGGTGTACGTGTCCCACCAAAGATCCACATTCACGCTGGACTGGATGATGAGGTTTTTATTATTACAGTTTCTGCAAATGGATGAGTCACAACATTAGCTTTTTCTGCTGAGTCTGATCTCTTTGATCTCTTTGTAGTACTCTGGTTAAACTGACAACAAAGCATATCAAAGAGCTGTCTTTTCACTTTACAGAAAATACATTTTAGAATATCACAATACATTTATAAATCTTTGCATTTTAACAAGAGATCGTATAGTGGATTTTTAACGTTTACAATGAATTCAACATGTTTTTCTTTATTCTGAATTTTAACCAACATCATCCTTTTTTTTAATGTATATGAAAAATAGGAATAAAAACAATAATGAGTATAAAAATGGGTACAATTTACCTGCAAATGGATGAGTCACAACATTAGCTTTTTCTGCTGAGTCTGATCTCTTTGATCTCTACAAGGGGAATTAAGATTTAGTAAAACAGAAACAAAACGAAAATAAACCTAAACAGCTTGACAATATCAATCACATTACTATGCATGGTGAGAGATTTGTCAGCTGGGGTTATAAAGTTTAAAATTAACTTATTTTGTGGAGCACCAAAAGATATGTCTTACCTTTGTAGTACTCTGGTTAAACTGACAAAACCCCGCCTCCTGGTCACATGTTAGAAGCCAAAACCAAACCCCACCCCATACCAGCAGATGGCACTGTTGGACTCAGCATTGCAGGACATTTACCAAAAACTATACACATATTTTAGCAGGAATTTCAATAAAATAAAAGTTATTATTACACCCGTTACATACACCCCCCTGAAATTCTGCTAAATATGGGAGTGCTACACTAAACAGAAAAAAAAAATCACAGCCAAAACGGCAAAGACTGATGAAAAAGACACGAAAACTGGTACAGTATTACAAGGAACAAACTGAAGTGCATGTCAGTTCTAAAACTCTCCCAAAAAAGGAGTGTGAAAAGAAAGGAGGCGATCAAACTCCTATCTAAGCACAGACTCAAAGATGCCTGTTACATCTCTGAAATATCAAACATTGTTCCTGTAGTTGTAAGTGCTCACATAGGCACAATTCTTGTTTCTTACTCAAGCTTTGTTACTTAAACTGAAAGTGTATCTCTACTGAACTTAAATTAGGAACTAGCAGATATTGCAGACAGAGGATTGTCACCTACCAACTGGTCATTCATCTGACAAATTAGACGACTAGGAGGCCTGATGGACTGGCGGACCCTAAGACCATAACGGTCAGGTTGAGCACAATTAACCTGAGCTTGAAGGTCTGGGACAGTCAAGTCTAAACAGTCAGTATCAGGGGAGTCTGCGTCCGGATGGTCAGGGTTCAATGGGGTCTCGTCTGGGAGACCCATACCCAAAGGGATCATGTTTTCAGAGCACTGTGATGGGCTTTCCGTATTGTCACTTGAAGTATGGTCAACATCTTGTTCGGGGATGTGCTGACTTCCTCGACTGGATGTATCAACACTGCGAGAGTCGGACTGGGCATCAGATCTGCTGTCTAGTGAGTTATCCTCTACCTCTGGATGAACTTGCTCTTCACCTGCCTGTCTCACCCAGTTTACTGTACGGACATCAGTGTCTTCAACCGCGTCAGGTAAATCAGGGCATACATCACTTCCATGCATAGCAGCGTCAGACTCTGAGTGTTCAGATTCGCTGGCCAGATCATCCTCTAAGGGCAAGAAGCTAACAGAGAGCAGCAAATTCCTGTGAACTACCTTTTCTTTGCCCGTCAGACAATCCTTGACTCTATAGACATTGAGATCAGGCTTGAGTGATATGACTTCATACGGGGTCGACTCCCACTTGTCTGCAACTTTGCGTTTCCCCGGGACACCTCTGTTGGCGATCAACACCCGGTCTCCCACGACGAGAGGTGATCCTTTGGCCCTACGGTTGTACAGCTTGGCATGACGAGTCTGTTCTCTGAGAGTATTCCTCTGTACAATTTGAGCAGCTTCATGTAGATCTTTCTTCAGATGGCGTACAAAGTCAGAGTAGCTGACAACAGCATCATTAGTATTAGCATGTTGAAACATGACATCGACAGGGAGACGAGGGATCCTACCAAACACTAGGTAAAACGGTGCAAACCCTGTTGTCTCATGCTCTGTGCAGTTATAGCAGAATGTGAGCTGCTGCAGCATTTGTGGCCACTTTGCTTTGGGCTGAGGGGGAAGGGTTCTGATCATATCTCCCAATGTTCGGTTGAATCGTTCTGCGATGCCATTTCCCATGGGGTGGTACGGAGTGGTATGGGATTTCTGCACCCCTGCCATCTCTAGAAGCTCTTTGATCAGTTTGCTCTCAAAATTAGCTCCCTGATCAGAGTGGATACGCCGTGGGAAACCATAGACAAGGAAGAAATCCTGCCACAGACGGCGAGCAACTTGTTTGGCGGTTTGATTTCTGCAAGGGAAGGCGTGCGCCATCTTGGAGAAATGATCAGTTACGACCAGGACATCTACAGACTTGTTCTCTTGCTCAGCAGTCCAAAAGTCTATACAGACCAACTCCATAGGCTCAGAGGTGACTATGTTCTTGAGTGGTGCACGGTTGTGTGGTTCCGGTGTTTTCCCTACTACACAGCGCTGACAGGATTTGACATAATTCACAACATCACGTTCCATGCCATTCCAGAAGAATCGTTGCCGCACCAGAGACAAAGTACGGTTCTGGCCTTGGTGACCTGCTGAGTCATGTAAACCTTGAAGGACTTTCTGTTTCAATGAATCAGGCACCACAAACTGGAAGATTTTCTTGGCCATGTGAGGATCTTTCCTTATTTTGTAGAGCATGCCATTCTGTATGGTGAGTCTGCTCCAATGCTTCAGTAGTTTCATCACACTAGGCGACTCGACAGCTCTCTCACGCCTGGTAGGTCTCTTGTGTCTATGCACAAAGTACATGGTCCTGCTTATTGTGTTGTCCTGTTCTTGTAAACCAACAAGCTGACTCTGTGGGAGTGCCGTTGACTGATCTCCCTTCTGCAGAAGATTGAAGTTGGCGTCTGTTCCCATCACTTGACCCACGCCACCAGTGGACTGAGCACTGAAGACAGCAGCAACCTCTTCTGATGTCACAGAACCATTGGAGCCTGATGGAATTGCCCTTTTTACTGACTCGTCTGATGTCCCAGCACTCTCGTCTACAACAGCGTGACAATTGTTGGATACTCTGAACACCTCTTGCACAGTACTGTTGTTCACCCTGTTGACTTGGTCCAAGAGCGAAGTATAGGGCTCGGTAACAAGGCGATGACCCACACATGACCGTACAAATGGCTCACGGCTCAGAGCGTCGGCTACGATGTTCTTTGGTCCGGGAATGTACTTCAGGTCAAAATTGTATGCAGCTAGCTTCGCTACCCACCGCTGTTCACACGCATCAAGTCTTGGTTTGGTCAAAATGTATGTAAGTGGGTTATTGTCGGTCCACGTGGTAAAGTGTCTTCCTTTCAACCAATGGCTGAATTTATCACATACCGCCCATTTCAAGGCAAGAAATTCGAGCCTGTGTGCAGGGTAGTTGAGCTGGGAGCGAGAGAGCGTCTTACTTGCAAAGGCGACTGGTCTGGCTACTTTTCCACCAGGTGGCAGCTGTGACAGGACTGCTCCAATCCCATCAAAGGATGCGTCGACAGCCAGAATAAACGGCGCATCAAAATCTGGGTGCGCCAGAGTGACACCTGTCACGAGGTCGTGCTTCAGTGTTTCAAAGGCGTTCTGGCATGCATCGGACCAATCTGCAGGCGTCAGCTTCACTTGACCTTTCTTGCGGTCTCTCTTGCGCTTATGCTTGTCACCAGATTCAGATGTGAGCCTGAACAGAGGTTTTGCCTTCGCAGAACATGCTTCAATGAAGCTTTGGAAATACATCACCATGCCTAGAAAAGATCTGATTTTACTAGGGCATGGCGTCTTGCCATCCGACTCCATTAGATCAGCGACTTGTACGTCATTTATCGCTCTCACTTTCTCGGGGTCAGTCCGAATTCCATCCTCACTGATGACATGCCCAAGAAATTTCACAGTCCGTCTGAGGAAAAAACACTTTTTGGGTGCGAGCTTGAGGTTGTGTTCCTTAAGGCGAGTAAACACCATCTGCAGGCGTTGGAGTGCAACTTCCTCTGTGGGGGCAAACACCATCAGATCGTCGAGGTAACATAATAGGCTCATGAAATTCTGATCACCAAATATTGACATCATCATCCTCATAAATGTTGCTGGGCTGTTGCAAAGTCCCTGAGGGAGCCGGTTGTACTCGTGAAGGCCGAATGGTGAGGAGAATGCCGTGTACTTTTTGTCGTCAGGGTGCAAGGGGACATTGTAGTAGCCTGACGTCAGATCCATTGTGGAGAAAAAGGCATTTCCCCCAAGTGCGGCCAAAGCATCAGCTTGATGCGGTAGTGGGTAGGCATCCTTTATGGTTCTTGCATTAAGCCTTCTGAAATCAGTACATACCCTTAGTTCTCCATTCCGCTTCCATATGAGAACAAGCGCAGATGCATAGTCGCTAGTCGACTTCTGAATAATTCCTTTCTCTTCCATCTCGTTCAGAGTCGTCCTCAGTTTTTCATACTGACTTGGTGGTATACGTCTGTAGGGTAGACGGAACGGCTTATCATCAACAAGGTGGATACGATGTACAAACTCTTTGGCCTCTCCACAGTCCATCTTATGGCGAGAAAAGATTGACTCGAATTGTTCGATGATATGAAGGAGCTTGTCTTTACACTGCAGCGAAACCTCACATGACTTCAGGTCAATGTCTTGCAGTCCCAGAGCTTCCAATGCACGCATCATGTCCTCTTCTGACCTGGGTCGGACCTCTTTGCTCTGTACACTCTGCACGTTGCACTTGACCTCCTCTGCATTGGGCAGGTCTTCCGCTGCGATACAAGGAGACACATCTGCAATTTTCCTGTTTCTTCTCAGCACCACAACTCTGTCCGTGGGATTAAAGACTTTAACAGGCACCCATCCATCTCCCCAGAGTGGAGTAACAACTCGTCCGACAAGGACTTGTCTGGGCGCAGCCTTAGATTGGGTTGGCTCAACGACCACTGTGCTGCCCGCTGATGCCCCGGCCAACTCAGGTAACTTGCCCCAAATAACGTACTCGGTCCGTGGATTCAGCGTCACGCAACTCTTGATCTTTACTGTCCCTACCTTGTCTGGAATGCAATCACCTCTCCATCTCTCTGTGTTGGAAAGCATTGACAGGAATTGACTGTGGTTATCGGACAGACCGTTGTCAGGAGTGGAAACTAATCTCCAATAGCCATCGGTACTTTTCAATTGAGTCAAAATATATTTGATGGCATTGCTGCCAAGGATCATCTGTTCTGTCTGGCCTGGCACCACCATTACTGGTATTATCATTTGGCACCCGTACACTGTGACGTGAATGTCGTACATATCTCTGGGAGAAACTTGGTGTCCACCGCAGCCTACAATGACATAATCATCGGCCGTGTAACTCATCATATCAGGGAATTGCTGCAGGAGGTACTTAGCTGTGTCCTCACTTACTGTACAAGCCATCGACCCGCTGTCCAACAGCGCTCTGAAAGTGGGGCCTTCTTGCACAAGTACAGGTGTGTAAAACAGTTCGTCAGTCTCCGCTATTCTCTGAAACCCCTGAAAGATCAGCTTCTTCGATGGAGGTATCTTGTTGCTATACAACTCATAAATTGATTTATTATCTTGCATGTCAGGCATCACATTAGTGGTGGGAGGTATACTCAGTTGATCTGCACTGTTCTCCCCTAAGCGCAGATCAGTTAGTTTCCCTGAGGCAGTGGGACAACTTTCGTCACTGGAAAATCACGTCGAGAATGCCCTGGGGCATGGCAGTGAAAGCAAAGGTTTTTGTCTCGGCAATGAGAGAGAGCACTGTGGTCGACTTCTTTGCAAATGATACATGGCTTGTCAGTGAAACCATTAATTCTGTCTCCAGGTCGCCTGGTTGGAGCTCGCCTTCTCCCTTGAAACTGGTTTGAGGTAACACGTATCAGAACCTTCTCCAACATACTAATAACGTCCGTTAGAGAGACATCTTGTGGGCTCGAAGTCTGAGGTGGCTCGTGCATGAGGGTTGGACCATGGTTCACCTCAGCTTTGTGTACGGCAATTTCCGCTCGATTCGCAGGTTGTTGTAGGGAATCTGCTTTGTAGCTCTTCTCAGCGTGGTATTCATTCAGCACCTCTAGTACCTCACATGCTGACCACTTTTCGATGGTTTTTGATCTGTAAGTGAGTGCCAGTTCCTTGCATGGGCAGTTCCTAATAAACATGCGAGTGACCTCTATTTCAGGGTTGTCAAATGTTTTGCCCTGCTCACTCAAGCACTCAGAGGCAAGGTCAGCTGCTCTGTTTAGTCTCAGCCAGTAGTCATAGGGGTCCTCCTGGTGTTTGGGCAAAGTTGAATAAAAGTCAGCTAAAGGGACAGCAGAGTACTTGGTACAGCTAAAGTGTTTCCTGAGGAGACTATAAATCATGTCAGGGCGGGTATAGACGTCTATATTACTGTTTCTAATGCCAAACCTAACTACATCTTTAGCTTTTCCTCTCAAATACATTTGGATTTCCTCTGCTTGTTCTTCAAGTCTCACATTACTCTTCTTAATAAATGTCTTCATTAGATCTTCCCACTCATGTAATTTTATTGAGTCTGAGCCATCCCCATTAAATGATGGTGGTTCTTTAACCTTTCTCTGTGTAACCACCTGAACCTGTGTTACATCTGACACATAACCTGGCTTACTCAATGTGTTTGCTACATCTTGTGTGGCAGCAGCGCTAGGAGCTACTGTATTGTGTGACTGTATACGTGAGAAAATGCTATCAGCCAATGTATGTCCTATCTCCTGAATAACATTTGTCATCTGATCAGCTACACCCTCAGAAATGTCACTCGTGCTCTGATTAAACATGTTTCAAATATGTAAATGAGTCAAAATCACAAAATAAATCAGGAGCCTGCGTAACACGTCACTGTATAGCAATTGTAAATACTGTGAGCTGATGGCATCATGAAACAATGTGGCAGGTAGGACAGTCCTCGGTTCGGAGAGTTTGATAGAAGTCACGGGTCACGGCACCAATGTAACCGCGGTGTACGTGTCCCACCAAAGATCCACATTCACGCTGGACTGGATGATGAGGTTTTTATTATTACAGTTTCTGCAAATGGATGAGTCACAACATTAGCTTTTTCTGCTGAGTCTGATCTCTTTGATCTCTTTGTAGTACTCTGGTTAAACTGACAACAAAGCATATCAAAGAGCTGTCTTTTCACTTTACAGAAAATACATTTTAGAATATCACAATACATTTATAAATCTTTGCATTTTAACGAGATCGTATAGTGGATTTTTAACGTTTACAATGAATTCAACATGTTTTTCTTTATTCTGAATTTTAACCAACATCATCCTTTTTTTTAATGTATATGAAAAATAGGAATAAAAACAATAATGAGTATAAAAATGGGTACAATTTACCTGCAAATGGATGAGTCACAACATTAGCTTTTTCTGCTGAGTCTGATCTCTTTGATCTCTACAAGGGGAATTAAGATTTAGTAAAACAGAAACAAAACGAAAATAAACCTAAACAGCTTGACAATATCAATCACATTACTATGCATGGTGAGAGATTTGTCAGCTGGGGTTATAAAGTTTAAAATTAACTTATTTTGTGGAGCACCAAAAGATATGTCTTACCTTTGTAGTACTCTGGTTAAACTGACAAAACCCCGCCTCCTGGTCACATGTTAGAAGCCAAAACCAAACCCCACCCCATACCAGCAGATGGCACTGTTGGACTCAGCATTGCAGGACATTTACCAAAAACTATACACATATTTTAGCAGGAATTTCAATAAAATAAAAGTTATTATTACACCCGTTACATATAGCCTCAGCTTCAAAAGAAAAACAAGCAGATTAGAAGGCAAAGCAATATTTTATAGGTTCATTTGAAGAGGATATCCCAGCCAAATCTTTTGAAAAGAACTTGTTGTCCCGCCACGGTTCACCTCTGCCGGGAATGAGACACTGGAGCTGTCTGGAGCTTCATTGGGACATTGAAAGTCTGAGGTGAGAAGGGGTCAGCTAAAGGGGGTGGGGGGCGGTTGGTTAGGGTTTTGGGTCTGTCTGGAGGGACGTAGGGCAGCACTGACAGGCAACTTGGAGACAGCAAGGCTCTGGTTTCAATTTTGGCAAAAGCAAAAACGTTGCAGCTGCTTGCATTTGCTGCAGCGATGACAGAGTATTGTGCGATGCTTTGGGCTCCTTGCACACCTTCACAATAATATACTTTCTTTTAAAAGCCTCCAGGGCTTCACGCTTCTTGATTCGTTTGTCCGGGTGAACTTTCTACGTTGTCAAGATTTGTCTGCATTGGATGTGACAATGATTAAATCACCAAAAACAGAAAGTGCAGATTATTTTGCGGGAAAACTCTCGATCCAAAATGGATTCAGGGTGTTGCTAAAACGTGATATCCTTTATATGTTCTTATTAAATTATTGCACTGTACAAACTGACCAGGAGATTATTTGTATAATAAAAAAATAGTAATTTGCTTGAGACCTACCAAAGATATCCTTCAGCATTTTGGTCAGGAGCTGGATCATTTTGACGCTTGCTGTGTCTCAAGCGGTGCGCATATTAAACTTGTTTAAAGTCTTTCACATAATCCACATGCTTTTAAACTTCAAGTTTGGATGAATAAATCTTATGATCTTCAACATTATACTTTTTTAAATTCCATTTGCCTTTTTGGACTTTCTGTGATATTAACATCTCAAATGATGACAATTATTTTTAAGGGGTTAAATGCCTAGCAAATAATATGCCTTATATTATTCCTTTGGGAGCTGTGGGCAACAGCAGTGCCTTGCCTGAGGGTGATCTATGTGTTTTTCAGTAAATGGTAAAAGAAATTTTAGGACGTCATGAATCCATTTCAGACCTTTTAACAATCACTTCTTAAGAAAATGTTCCAAGTAAATGTAGATATTTTAGTTAGATATTAGTTGACCGAGGCCCTATTTGTATTTGAGTAAACCAGTCTCATGCTTCCTCCCTACCGGATGTACTCGCATATAAGCCTATATTTTATATAAACTGACCCCCTAAAACTCTTTAGGTAGTAGCCACACACTAAAAGATACACATTTCGAATATATTTTGGATATGTGTAACTAAACAATGATAAATATAAAAATGTGTGGATAATAAAGATTTGTATACTGGTAATAAAAACAAACATAACATAATTTTAAACCACATCCTGTACTTTTCAGGCAGCACTTTAATGGCAGACACTTGTATGCCATTTTCATATTTTTGCAATCGTTTCCTTCAACTTAATTGTTGCTGTCACTCTGTTCCATGTTTCCTTCTTATCACTAACTCTCATGGGACCCATTACTATCATTGGCAAAAAAGGCAATCAAACACATTTGATCACAATAAAATGACATGTGGTCCTTCTCATACACTATAAGGATGGCACCGATTGACTGAACAGGAAGAAGAGATCGAGAGAGAGGGGAGCATGAGGAGATCGCACGGCTGTGAGTCATTGGGTGGCTATAAGCCACAACCCCATGATTTCAGTATTTATGGTTCCAAATTTGGCATACCGTAAATTCCGGACTATAGAGCGCACCTGATTATAAGCCGCACCCACCACATTTTAAGAGGAAAACCGATTTTGTACATACACAAGCCGCACCTGTATATAACCCGCTTGCGCCCACATTTAAACATGTAACACAAACACAAAATTAACCCAAACCCGACTTCAAGTCCCACGATTGAAACTGAATGTCCTTCATTAAAATACACAGTCCAAAAATCACAGCCGGCAAAATGAACGGAAAATGATACCGGTAATTAAGGTTTGATGCAGACCTGCAGAGTCCAGGTCCAGTTGAAAGTAATCCAAGGAAAAAAGTGTATATTTCCAAAGGTAAGGGTGGGAAAAATATATCAGATGAACACATTTACTCACGCAACTCCTTTTTCTTTAACCAACTTTTTACCCCCTCTTCTTTCCTTGTCTGTCCCTCACCTTTAGCGGTCCCCACTTAAACTTGGCACCCCGCGTTTGTTCCGCCCCTCATTTTTCGTTCACCCGTGCGAAACATATCAGAATAAGTGTCTAAAATAAATACAAATAAATACATTACAAAAATATACAGTTGCAAATACATATTATACATGGGTTACACCTATTTACAAAGAAAGACTGTACACCGAGAGAGTTTTCAAAGCTTTAATAATAATAATATAGCTTTGACAGGGCAGTTAATGGTAGCAACACTCGAGCGCCGCTACCGGTCGTTAGAAAAATTACATAAATTTGCCGCATCACTGAATAAGCCGCAGGAATGAAAGTTAGAGAAAAAAGTAGTGGCTTATAGTCCGGAAATTACGGTATAAGCATGTATATACGGTGCAGTTTTGAGAACTCTCTTTCACTGGCATTTTAACACTTTCAAACCAGTTATGAATTGGAGTGTAATGGTGAACTTTCAACATGAAAAACTTGACCTGTTTGAGTTAAAGCTTTAACTCAATTGTTAAAGGCGTTAAAGCTTTAGCTTGCAAGTTAAAGCGTTTGCTCAAACAATAAAATCTCTTGTTTCAGCCATTTCTATTTGATAACCAATGACTGTCTATAAAAGTTTCAAGTCTTTATTGCTCTGTTTCCCTTGTGACATTCTTGGACCAATGTTAAGTACACACATGCCAATTGTTCCGCTACGGATGGTGCACTTTGGATAGCTGCCCCCGACGGCATATCTCCTCAAGAGCTCCGGTGGTCTCGAGTCTGACGCGGGGGTCTAGACATGATCTCACCTGATATAGTGGCAACACGCTGCCTCAGCACAGCGCATGTCATGTTTCCGCTTTTACCATCAGATATTTTGTTTGCCACTGCAACAAATACTATGTAAGTAATGACTGGAATGAAAACAAAAACCGTTATTTTGCACATCTGTATCGGGTTTATGGGTGATATTCCCAGACCGGTTTGAAGCGTGCAGCTGTTGCATATCAGCGATCAGGCACGCTGGTATCAAGAGATCACTTTACCAGCACACAGACGTCCGTCCCTCACAAGTCTCGGTTCTCGGCTATCGTGTGACGGCCGTCATGGCGTAATGCTAAGGGGTCCCGAGCAGGCCAGATGTTGGCCAGCCATTGCAGGGTGACAAAAACATTACCCGACTCCACAATAGGAAAGCGAGTGATTTGGTTTTGATAAAAGTTGTTTTGCACCTCGTTGCGTTTCTATTGCTTCATAGCAGATGTTTCCCCTCGCCGTCCACCTTTGACTTCCCTATGCTGGTGCTGGGCTTTGTGTTCAAGCTGAAATATGTCAACAAATGAGGAAGGGTTTTTGAGAATAATGTTCGTCCCTTAGTGAGTACATGAGTATATCTGAGTCTAGCGTATTACCCATAACAAGCTACTGTACAATCTATAAATTTGACCTTAACTTGTTGCCCTTTCATGGTTTTCTGTTCCAAACTTTCACTCTTAAATACTATTAGCAGTGTTTGAGGGAGGGACCAAGGTCAAGTGCTACACTGGTTTCTTTGTTCAACCTTTGCAGTAATGCTGGCTATTTCCTGCCTTACCGGGATTATATTTATAGTAAGTCAGAGAGGCCAGTCTGCATCGCACCCACCCGTTTGTTTTCCTCTGCCACGCGTGTTTGAAAATGTAATTGCTTTTCAAGTGATGAGCATTATGTAGCAAATGTTCGCAATAAAAATATATGCCAGCTACCTACATGCAGTATGAACAAAAGCACTTTAAAATGAATACCTGAGCAATATATGATTAAAAAAGGCCATTTTTTTCTGATTTGTAAAGATTCTGAATATTTTGTGTTGCACATAAGAGTTTGAAGTCAACAACTTAACGTGTAAATATATGGTAAAGAGCAACTATGGGACAATCCTTCAATGGACAGTTATCGGTGATAAAAAATAATAGAAAATAATGAATTAAAGTTGTTCATCTCATCTCATCAGCCGCACCGCTTATCCTCATTAGGGTCGCGGGGGGGCTGGAGCCCATCCCAGCCATCTCCGGGCAGTGGGCAGGGGACACCCTGAACTGGTTGCCAGCCAATCGCAGGGCACACAGGGACAGACAACTCATTCGCTCATTCACACCTAGGGACAATTTGGACCGGCCAATTCACCTGAAGTGCATGTTTTTGGAACGTGGGAGGAAACCGGAGTGCCCGGAGGAAACCCACGCAAGCACGGGGAGAACATACAAACTCCGCACAGGATGTCTGGAGCTGGATTTGAACCCACAACAGGTTCCTATGACATGAACTGTGCCGCACAAGCGCTAACCACTGTGCCGCCGTGCTGCCCAATTAAAATTGTTATTTTATCTTATTTTTAATCGATAATTGCCCATTGAAGGATTGTGCCATCATGGTAGCATTTTACCATATATACATGTTAAGTTGTTGCCTTCCAACTCTTGTGTGCAACACAAAATATTCGTCATCTTTAGATAATGAATCAAAGTTGTGGGCGGCACAGTTCTGAGGTCATGGGATCAAAGCCTTCCTGTGCGGAGTTTGCATGTTCACCTTGTTCTTGCGTGGATTTCCTACGGCACTGCGGTATCCTCCCACATCCCAAAAACATGCACGTCAGGTTAATTGGCCGGTTCAAATTGTCCCTACGTGTGAATGAGCGAGTGAGTTGTCTGTCTCTGTGTGCCCTGCGACTGGCTGGCAACCAGTTCAGGGTGTCTCCTACCCACGGTCCGAATACTGCTGGGATGGTCTTCAGCACCAATGCGACTCTACTGTTGACAAGCGGATGAACTAAAGTTATGTTAATTGTCATTGATTACAACCTATTTTCCAAAAGAGTTCAAGCGGAGAGCCTGACATCTGCAGTGGCATTTGTGTCACAACTTCTGCGAGACTCAACACGTCAAGAAACAATGTGCATGTGTAGAGGAACAAAAGTGACATCATTAAGTTGTTTCTCAGAGCCACAGAATGTTTAAGTGCAAGGAAATTTGCACAGTAAGCAAAGCAATTGCATGTCAATGATAATCATTGAAATTCTTGAATACGATAGTATTTAAATATATCATAACAAAAAGTCTTATAGATTAGGTAAACCCTTGTAAAAAGTTAAATTAATACATTTGAAAAAGTCAAGTCATATTTATTTGTACAGCCCCCTATTACAACAAATCTCAAAGGGCTTTACAGACTACCATTACACCATGCTGTGATCTAAAACCGGCATTAGGGCAAGGAAAACCCCAAGAGCCTCAGCATGAGAAAAATGAAAAAAACCTTGATAAGGGGCTGCACATGAGTTTATTCCCTTTCCAGGATGACCAGGCTTCAATCGATGTAGCATAGGCATCAACACAATTCACAGACATCATTAACATCAAACTTCCTGCGATCAACATAATTCATAAGCTATTGGATATCGGTGTGTTATAAGCCTAAATCCAAACAATTCTTTTGAGGTTGCAGATTGAACCTTATTCGGCTGAAAACAATGAAGCGGACACACTTTAAAATACAAAATTGATTGTAGAAAAACATTTGAAGCCTTAATTTATCCTCCTCGTACGGTACTTCGTTTTAAGGGGGTTGAATGAATATATATTTAATCTAAAAGTTCGGGTGCACGTCATACACAAGGGTTTACGTTGGTAACAGTATATTACTAAATCATCAACCACAATCACTGAATGGGAATGGACTGGTAGGCTGTGGTGCTGAAATCACCGAATCCTAACCACCTAAACCACCAGTGATATAGAAGGTTCGTGGAAAGTCATTAGGTCTTTTTTTATTCATGGTACCCGGGACAAATGTTAGAATGAAGAAAACAGAAAGTCACCCTGAAATATATAAATAAACACGACTCATGTCAAATCATGTTTATTTGTATAGCCCTTAATAACAGGGAGTCTCAAAGAGCTGCACAGACCACAAATTATTGCAAATCACAAAGACTTCTGAAGGCCATGGGACACAATATCAGTGTTCGATAAAGCTGCTAGTTTAGTCAACCAGATTTCGAGTTAGCTGGCCCAACCCCTGCTAGCGGGCCTTGGGAAATGTCACCGGTTTCGCAACCTATGATTGGCTAGGGGCCTGTAATGGTAGTATCTCAACAAAAAGTTGAAGAAAAAATGCCCATGTCTAGTACTTTCTTCGAACGGACTTTTTCAGCCCTGAATAGAAGAACGACATACAACTGGATAGCCTCAACTTTTAGCATTAGCTTCAATGGCGATAGAAAATAACCCCTTGATGGGACTGAATTTAACAGAATCTGTACGACTAAGTAATTGAAATCTTGAGAAAAGGATGATGGATTTTGTGAATAAAATGTGGCTTTATTCCAAAATAATTTTGTAACTTTGACATTCCTGTCAACCTCCACGGCTCCATGCCCGTACAAAATACAAAATAATCATACACCATTTTTTTTTTCCCGGAATGATGCATGATGGGAAATCCCCAGGCGGCAGACGCATGCGCACATTAGCATCAAACCGCTCGCTTCCTTTGCAACGAAAAAAAACCGATACCGAGATAGAGGCTTCCGCAGCAAACTTGTCTGACTTGATTGATTTGCCGTTTCGTGATAGTCGGTGTATACCGGAAGGTACCCATCATTGACAAATATGCGTTTTTCCGTAAACATTTTCTCGTACGTCGTACATGTCTTAAAATGCATAATAAACGTACTTTGTACAGCAAAAACGTACAGGTCGACAGGTATGCTCTGATTATATTATTGATGCTTTTTCTATATGTCACTGCTGTATGTGCAGTAAATGTTTTATAGGCGGAAAATAGGTTTTGAGGCTTGGATGAAGTCACCCTACTGAAGGCATAGGTGTGAAATGCACAGTCTGGCACTGCTTTCAAGAAATCTACGATTGAACTCAGAATTGAGAATCAGCAATCGCTACTGTTCAGCTTAATCCAAATATTGACTAACAAAAAGAGGGAAACAACTCTTTGAGGTAAAATATAATGCCTTTTTATATGTCAACATATCACTGGTGGTCCAGTGGTTGAGGTTTGGCGCTTCACTGCCGCAATCAAGGTTGATTACCGTTGCATCCAACCGCAAAGTTTTACAAACAATTCATAAAGATTTTGAAGCAAAACTTGGGTTCACCAGTTTTACACTAATAAATATATTACTTGGCCTTGTCGATTTCTGTCTAAAGATATTAAACTATCTTTAGTTAAAAAAAAAATCACACTTCCATTATATCACTATAAACCATGCAGTGTAATTACAACCTCAATTAATGGTGTACTTTGAACCGTGTTGGTTTTTCTCATGCAGAACGAAACCCCATAGTATGATCCCACGTTTACAAGGTCTCACATCTGTCGCACTAGTAATAACAGGCTTCGGAAAAGAAAGCGAGGGACCCAACAAAGGAGCAGATTTGCCTCACATCTGGCTCAGCCCGCGGTCCGCCTCGCTGTGCCAGTCGAGAACACGATCCGAGGCCTTCAGCGCTCCACCGGGAGCTTCGGCGTGGAGGTCCATTGTTCGCTTCGTAACTCGACGCCAGGACGTCAGTAGTGAATGCAGCTCACCGGTTGGTGAATAATCAGCCCTTAGCGTCTTTGGCTTGTGCCTCTTGTTGTCGTTCGGCCGTTGGTTGTTGATTGTAGTGTTATTGTGCATTTACTTGTGGTGCAAGATGGTCCATGGAAGGGTTTACAGACTTTTTGTCTTTGCTTTCCATATGGCAAGACCTTCCATGGCTCTGCTTCTGTTTGCCAGAGACACAAGTATGGGTTTACTAATCACTGTAGGCTATATTAAGCAGAATGTGTATGAGTCATATACTAAACTATTTTAAAGTGAGAAATAAAAGCACTGTGGAACAGTTGATGGAACGTTCTGTCCCTCCATTGCCGTTTTTATCCAGCGAATTTTAAAATAATGAATACAGTAACCCCTTGTTATAACATGTTTTACTTTTCACAGTTTTGTCACTTCACAAATTTGCATTGTGCATTGTGTTCTGCATTCGTGATTGTCTTACACTTAGAATTATTTTGACGGTACAGTGGTGTTTTGAACTTTAATCTCTTATACAAATGATTGAGCCAGTAAAAAGAGGTTTTGTATTTGGTTTTTGTGTACTGTATAATCGAATATTTATTTATTCATTCATTATATGCACTGCTTAACCTCAGTAGGATCCCGGGGGTGCTGGAGCCCATTCCAGCTATCGCCGTGCAGTGGGCAGGGGAAACCCTGAACTGGTTGCCAGCCAGATGCAGGGCAATAGAATATTTTTTTGTATAATAATTACTAAAGAAATTAAACATTTTGACTTAACAGACTTTGCCTCCTATGGGTTCTTTTTCTCATGTAATCCCTGCAATAAACGAAGGTGTATATGTACAGTATGTCTATATATAATGTGTATATATATATATATATATATATATATATGTATAAAATTTACTACTGCACACAACTGTGAAAACATACCTTGCGAATTTTATGGGTTTTTTTGTTTTGTTTTTGCTGCAGCTGAATGTCATTGTACACATTTTCATTGCACTAGTGTTACCATGCACTATTATTTTGCTTAGATTTTTTCTCATAACATAGGCCAGTTTTCTAAGAACTCCGTTGTATTTATTTTTCTTATTCATCCTCATATTGTTTTATCACTTTATCCTCTTCAAAGTCTTTATTAAATGTTTTACCCTGGAGCACCATGTCTAATATCATTGCATACGATGTTTAACAATTTTAACATAAATGACAATAAAGATCTATTATATTCTAGTATATGCTCTTAAAACAAAATAGATTGGCTTTCTAAGGTTGAGCTGGGCCAAAATGTAGACTACCTTTTATCCAGCAATCAATCAATTTTCTTCCACTTATCTAGAGCAAAGTCGCGTGGACAGCAGCCTCAGCAGGGAAGCCCAGTGCTCCCTATCCTCAGCCACCTCATCCAGTTCAATCAATAGGATCCTGGGGTATTCCCAGGCCAGCCCAGAGACATTGTCTCTCCATTGTGTCCTGGGTCAGAACACCTCCTGGGGGAGGCCTCCAGGAGGAATTCTTATCAGGTGCCCGACCCACCTCAACTGGCTTCTCTCAATGCAGAGGCGCAACGGCTCTATTTTCCCTCCTGGAAAACCGAACTTTTCGCCGTTTTTCTAAGGGAGAGCCTGGTTACCCTGCAGAGGAAACTCATTTCAGCCACGTACCCGAGATCTTGTTGTTTTGGTCATAACCCACAGTTAATGACCATAGGTGAGGTAGGAACGTAGATCGACTTGTAAATTGAGAGCTTTGCCTTTCAGCTTGGCTCCTTCTTCACCACAACGCACCGGTATAGGGTCCGAATGACACTCAAGGACCTTGCAGAGTGTGCAGAGCTGGTCCACGGTTGTACGGCTTGGACAATAAAACCGCACTGCTGCTCTAGGATGCAGGGTTCGACTAACTGACGGACCCTCCTCTCTAATACCCCTGAATAGACCTTACCAGGGAGGCTGACGAGTGTTATTCCCCTATTGTTGGAACACACTCTCTGGTTCCCTTTTTTGATAAGGGGACCACCACCCTAATTCTCCCAATCCAGAGGTTCAGGTCCCCGATGTCCACAAAGTTCTGCCGGAGGTGTGAATTGAAACTCTTTCTGACTGGGGATTCTGCTACACACGCTGGGGTCAGCCACAGGTCCGATGAAACAGCTACAAAACTGATCATCGAACTGTGACCAAGGGTGTCGTGGTGCCAGGCGCACATATGGACCTCTTTATGGTTGAACATGGTGTTCATTATTGACAAGCCGTGACGAAAGTCCATAAAGAAACGCCACTTGGGTTTAGATCAGGGAACTTTTCGTCCATGTCACTCCCCTCACTGTCATTGCCCATGTATGCGTTGAAGCCCCCCAGCAGTACGAGGAGGTCCCTAGGGGGTGCGCTCTCAAGCACACCCTCTAAGGACTAAAATATGGGTGGGTACTCTGAACTGATGTTTGGTGCGTAGGTACAGACCTCAGTCAGGAACCTTCACCCCCACCCTAAGGGGAAAGGAGGCTACCCTCTCGTCTACCGGGGTGAGCCATAACATACATGCATCGTGGGGCAATTAATTTGCCCACACTCTGTGCCTCTCGACACGGGCAATTCCAGAGTGTTAGAGTCCAACTCCTTTCGAGAGGCCGGGTAGAAGAACCCAAGCTATGTGTGGAGGTGAGATCGACCAGATCCAGTTGGAACCTCAAAACCTCACAAATCAGCTCGGGCCCCTTCCCTGCCAGAGAGGTGACATTCCATGTAGCAAAAGCCAGTTTCAATAGCTGAGGATTGGTGAAATGGTATGTCAAATACAGATATACAGGGAAATTGAATTTTAAATATGTTAATATTATGCGTTTTGTTGCTTATGATTGGCAGAACCAATTTAAAACAGTCACAAAGTAAAAAAAAAAACCTTGACATTGTGACCATCACAAGCTTTTGAACTTTTTTTCCCACCATGTGGAAGTGATTCAAAGTGTCATTCCTTCTGTTTCATTATTTTCTAATTAACTTAGCTATGTAGCCGGGAGAAAAGGGCTGCAAGTTTCTCATTAGTGAACTTAGTTTGATGGCTGTTCCAGATGTTTTGTGTGTCTCACAGATTTTTTTGCCCCAACAGTCTCAACTAATTACTTTCTATCATTTTATCTATGTCATACACAATTCTAATTGAAATTTCTAGCATGCACACTCACTGATATATACAGTTCCAGAATGATCTGAACCGTATAGCTTGGTGGAAACAGGCTCATGGTTCTGATTATCTGCCGTTTATTGGGTTTGGGCCACAACAAAGAACACGGGACAGCAGTTCAACACAAGAAGCAGAGACATGGCTTCGTGAAATCGGAGGATGGGGGTAGCCTGTGGTTTATCTTCTCTGCTCTGACACATGCTTATATTTATCACATATTCCTGTTAAATCTTTCAGATTATATGTGGTTAAATAGAAATTATAGTGTGTATGCTATGTAAGCATTGTTAGAGATTTTCTGAAATGATTTTTATTTGGGCATAGGGCAAAATACAGGGTCGGACTGTGGGTTTATTTCTTCTCCCCAGGCGACCATTTGGCCAGCCCCGGAACACTTTTTCCTTCCTGGTGTGACTCTGTTAAAATCGAATTGAGAGGTGGCAGACGTCATGGCTCCAGATTGATTTTAAATGCGAGTGGGGGTAGGACATGAGGGGTGCAGTCGAATACAGTTGAGACTACACTATTTGGTAAACAGTTTTGGTTGGGGTTTGACTGATGACGGCGCTCTGAGCAACTGTCCTTTTTTAAGTGGTCCGTTTATACTTGACCTGGTTGGTTAGTATTCTGAAAAGTGAATAGTATGTTGTTTTTTTGTCTCTCAACTGGCAAACAATTGGTCGGTACAGGCGCTGCCCTTCTTATGAACGATCGTTTGTAAGTTGAATTTGTAAGTCACTTCAATGCTATGTTATGTATGGAATACATGTTTAAGGTTTATATAAGTATGTTCAAGGCTTGTATAAGTAACCTGTATTGTTTTGTCCTAAAAAATAAACATTTTATTAAAAAATACAATCAATAAAAATGATTAAAGTTTAGTTCAACTTACTTTTGGAAGATAAGCTTCAAGAGGACTTCTGCCATGGTAAAAAGTGGCCAAAAGAAAGCGTTCCGACCATTTTCTCAACCGCATGAAGCATTTTTCTTCCACTTTGAATCGATGAACGAGATAATGATAAAAATGTCAAAAGTTCTTAGCGCGCTGGAGATACAGTATAGAATGTTTACTTGTGGTCTAGGAAGAGGAAGCTGATTTCTTCTTCGGGGTGGATGCTGGGTAACTGGTAGCGTCTGAGAGAAGCACTACAGTAATGTCCAGTACTCGGAAAAGGTGCACACAATACAAAATCTAACTTACAGCAATGTTCGGATATTTTTCGACATCCCGAAAATGTTTTTCGGATCCACTGTTTAAGTCGAATGGTCGGTACATTATGCCTGGAGAGAAAACAAGAAAACGTTGACATTACGCAGAAATGGAGAAGAAAATCTCGAGTGCTTTGAAGCCCGGAGACAAAATGGATGTGGAGTGTTTTGGCTAAGTTAGTCTGCAAACTGTCTAATGCAATTACTTTTTAAATGAAGTATCTAGTTACTGTAACTACATATGTTATGAACAAGAGTTTAAAAGTTTCAATGTAATTATTGCTTTCATTTTTCATACTTAAGACTTGACAGACACGGATGCAGCACGGTTGTCCTTTTTGTTTTTGTTTACTCAATGTGCGTCACATTAGTTAGCTTACAATGAAAACCATTTTCTTTTATATTATTCATTCTTATCTTCTAAATTGGCTTATTTTGCACTGAAAGTAAAGCCCTCCAATAGTGTTGCACTTCTGTATGATGACACTAAATGTCAAGTCAAGTCATGTTTCATCACAGAGTCTCAATGGGCTGCACAGACCACAGACTATTTCAAACTACAGACTATTATTACACCATCCCCTGATCTAAAACCTACATGAGGGCAAAGAAAAACTCCAAAACTTCAACATGAGGAAAATGAAGAAACCTTGAGAAGGGACCGCACATGAGGTCATGAAATGAAATGAAATGATCTGCATTAAATAGCGCTTTTCAAGTCAAGACTTCCCAATGCGCTTTACAGTGTGCTTCACATTTCCCAATAGCGGCCGTGCAGCCACTTAAGGCGCTAACCTGCTTATTGGGGGCATTAGGGGTTTGACATGTAACACGGAGGAGCCGGGATTCGAACGGTGATCTCTTGATCCCGAGACGAGCCCTCTACCTCCTGAGCCACTGCCGCCCCAGGATGACCTCTTCATCCCCCTTACAGGATGACCAGGCTGCGATGGATGTTACAATAACAATATTATAAACAGATATTGTCAACATAAAATATAGGTTAGTCATATGCTATCGAATAGAAATGCCTTTTAAGCCTAGATTTAAACAGTTCCACTGAGGTTGCAGATCGAAGAGCATTCCACAGCACCGTGACCCGAATGGAGAATGTTCTTGAACCTGCGGATCCCATCTTGCCTTTTGGGATCACAAGTAGTCCAGCATTTTCAGAGCGAAGGCGCCGGACCGGAAAACAGGGGGAAATTAAATCTGAAAGATATGTACTCGGAAAAAGGTGCACACAATACAAAAACTTGCAGCAATGTTCGGATATTTTTTGACATCCCGAAAATGTTTTTCGCATCTACCATTTTTCGTAAGTCTAATGGTCGTAAGTAGGGCAGTGTGTGTACATTATGCCCGGAGAGAACAAGAAAACCTTGTTGACATAATGCAAAAATGGAGAAAATCTCGAGTGGTTTGAAGCCCGGAGACAAAATTGATATGGAGTGTCTTGGCCTTAGTCTGCAAGGGGGAAGAGCATTCCACAGCACTGGGGCCCAAATGGAGAACGCTCTCGAACCTGCGGATCTCTTCTTGGCTCTTGGGATCACTAGTAGACCAGCATTTTCAGAGCAAAGGCACCAGGCCGGAACATAGGGCGAAATTAAATCTGAAAGATATGAGGGAGCAAGTCGATGCATTATTTTGTATACTACCAACAGAACCTTAAAACCACATCTTAAGATATCAGGGAGCCAATGCAGGTTAGCTAAAATCGGGGTAATATGATCAAACCTTCTTGTCTTAGTTAAAAGTCTCGCTGCAGCATTTTGTACCAGCTGAAGGCTCTTGATTTTGGACTTTGGGAGACCGGAGAGTAGTGCATTACAGTAATCGAGACGGGAGGTAGCAAATGCATGAATTATAATCTCCGCATCCGACTGAGACAGCATAGGGTGAATTTTTGCAATGTTGCGAAGATGAAAAAAAGCTGTTCTAGTAATATTCTTAGCGTGTGTTTGAAAGGACAGATTGGGGTCAAATATGAAACCTACATTTTTGACTGAGACTCTGGGTGATATTACACTTGTCAATATTCAGAGCAGTTTTGAGAACAAGTCACTTCATTTGGAATGACCAATAATTTACATATCGGTCTTTTCAGGTTTGAGTAGCCATCGTTTTACATCTAAACAAGAGCCTCAGCTAATATTTAAGCATGCACACACTCGCATATCAATAAATTGTTCCCATGACCAACACACGGAAAAATCAATTATGTTTTATACAACCAAACCTAGACAATGTGACCTGAGATTGGCCTGATTAGATTGACCAAAACTCGGTTAAGTGATAAAAACGGTTTCTGATAATACGTGCGTGACTCCTGTATCAGTTGCAATCCTTCCAATCAAATTAATGTCTATTTGTTTAGCAGGCGTGATAATTGGAATTGTCTTTGTTGTCAATAATAAAAGCATAGTGAACATTGTTTACAACGTGATTAGACATGGCACTCTAGGATTAACACAAAGTAAAGACTTTACAGAGAAAACTAAAATACAAATCATGTCAGGAGAAGTGAGATCAAATATTTAAATGACAGTGACTTAAGTGCATCGTAATTATAGTAAACTAAAAAAAGTCGAATTCTCAAGTCGATAAATAAGATATGAATATGCATTTTCCTATAAAATATCCCTTTTTTGAAATTGGTAAGATATGTATATACATATTTCACAGTCTAGCACGCTTGTTTAGGGTGGTGATGGCCCTGAGGAAGAAAACTGTCTTTGAGCCTGTTAGTCCTTGTTTTAAAGGGCTTATAGCGCCTGGGCTGCGGACCGGTTACGAGCCGAGGGTTGTTTGATACGCGATCACGGGGGTGCGGGTGTCGAATCCTAGCCACAAGCCCACTAGAATTGTAGACATGAAGACAAAAAGCAGTAGCTTTTATCTTATCATTCCTCTATTTTTACTCACGTTGCCACATTATACAACCCTGTCTTGGCTGAACTCTTTCCCATAGCACCCAATTATGGAAAAGGGCTTTGTCAAAACAACATTGTATAAAAGACAAGACAACGTGACACCATAAAAATAGTGCCATGGTGAGATAAAATCAAATGCCTTTTTCATGTTTTCTAGGGCCCTAATGATCTTGAGATGACACAGTGGATTCATGCATATTATTATTTTCATTATTAGTGCTTTTAGTGGGCTGGGCCGCCAGAGAATTGTCAGGTATTAAACCAGTCCATGGTACAGAAGAAGTTGCTAACCAGGTCTTTATAATAATAATAACAATAATACACTCTCGTTCAAAGCACCTTTCAGGACACCCAATGTCGCTATACACAGAGTACCAAACAACAATAAAGCATGAATATAAAAAAAATAAAACAAGCAAGTAATAAATAGCAAATAAAAACACAGTAGCGTTAAAAGGGGGCAGTATGTGAGATGATCATAAAAAGGCAAGTCTGAAGTGGTGGGTTTTAGTCCAGATTTGAAGGTGGACAGGGTGGTAGAATTCCGGATGTCAGGTGGCAATGAGTTCCATAGCTGGGAGGCAGAGCCGCTGAAAGCCCTAGCTTTATAGTGTTATTGGCAGCCAGCAATCTCCTCAAGACTGGGCAGTGAGCAACCAATGATTTTTTTGGGGGGCTATGTTGATTACTGTGTAAATGTAATTTGCATCCATCAGTGGTTAGCCACATGCTAACTTCTCTACAGGCTCAGACACGTCTGCAACTCTGTGCTTTGTTGTTTGTTTTTCTTGCGATTTATTGACTTTGCACCGTCAGGCCTCGGGTCATTTTCAGTCAGGTGAAACGTTGTTATCTTCACGTTTGAAAGACAATCGTATTGAGCCGGTGTTTGGAATTTACACCACAATGGCGGCCGGTGAAAAGGCGCAGGGTCAGCGTGTCAAAGCTCGCAGTCTCCTGAGAAGTCCTTTGGCTGGCCCAGGTTTTGTGGAGCAGCCTCCCCGGTGTCTGTTGGATAATTGGGGTGGGTCACAGAAAACAGTTGGAGGTCCCGACCATCTGTTTATCCCTGGCCCTCGGTCATTAAACCAGGTAGCAGATGACACTCACGAGCTGTGTTGTGAGTTTCAAAGAAACACGTTCCTGGAACCTAATTTTCTCTGTAACAAATATTGTAACCCGTTATTAATATCATTTTGTAATGTATCTGTCATTACAACATGGTGCAGTTACTCTGCTACTTTTTAAAATGAGATCAGGAATTTCAATCCATGTCTTCTGCTCTTTGATGGTTCCTCCTTCTCTCTCCCAGTACTATATTATCCTCAACCCACCAGCAACACAACACTCAATACGATCTAGAACAAAAGCTTGTAATTTCTCCCTACTGATATTCTCCTCACTGTTTTGACTTACATCTAAGCCATATTTACAATCTATAATGAAACACTGAAATAATGGAAGAAGTTTATATTTGCCTGTTCGGTTGTGTGTCACCGGTAGTGTATGGTAGGCAGCGCATGGGGAGGGGGCGAGGCTTATACAGGAATAACGAAATATATGAGGAGAGAATTTACAGCGAAGGAGTCTTGAATTTTGGTCTTCTTATTTGAAAAAATATTTTCGCAATACACCATTCCCAGAGAAAGAAAAGAAAACATCTTGGACTTTACCCAGAAATAGAGAAGCAGAACTTTGAGTGGTTTGAAGACAAAGGACAAAAATGGATATGGATTGTCTCATTTGCAAGCTCTCAAGATTCCACAAGCCCAGAAATATGAAGGGTTCACTGCTTCCAAGCTTGCTGCACACGTCTTTTTCTATTCCCTTCATTATGTGGCTATTTGAAGCAGTTTGGATGGTCAAATTCAATGTGAGTATATACTGTAACTTGTAACTACTGTAGATGGTTACTTTCAAAATAACGCAATACTTTTGGGTGTCAGTAATATGGGAGTTAATAAACAGAAACACAAGTAACTCCCTACAATCTTAGTACTTTATTGCACAAAAATGATTCATTTCTTTGAAAAAAATCGTGAATTTTTGTCTCTTGATATTTAAGCTGTACATTGTATAGACGAATATTTCTCAAAGAAGGTATGGTTTTCATTATATCCGGCTCTTGATATGAGGTCGAAGGGTTGCATATGGCCTATATTGATTATCTACTTTAACACAGGCTACATATTAACAAGACTTCCATTCGGAATGAAATAATAGTATTACAGTCGATATATGTTGTGGAATTTCTGTAGTAGGATTTCTGTTGTACTTCCAAAGTAGTATTTTTTTTCTTTATATTATTTGTATCAGGGAGGCCCGTCGGCTGAGTGGTTAGCGCGTCCGCGGCACAGTTCTAAGGTCATGGGATCAAATCCTCCTGTGCGGAGTTTGCATGTTCTCACCATGCTTGCATGGGTTTCCTCCGGGTTATTACTTATCTACCACAGTCCCAAAACATGCATGTCAGGTCATTTGGCTGATCCAAATTGTCCCTAGGTGTGAATGAGTGAGCGAATTGTCTGTCTCTGTTTGCCCTGAGACTGTCTGACAACCGGTTCAAGGTGTCCCCTGCCCACTGCCGGAAGAAAGCTGAGATGGATTCCAGCAACCCCGCGACCCTACAGAGGATAGGCGGTGCAGATAATGGATGGACTATTTGTATTATTAGTATATTTTATTTATCTACACTGAATATTTTCATACAGCACTTTGTGTGTCAATTCATTGCCCGTGCTTGACAAATACATCTTGATCGATTTGAATAATGGGAAAAAAACTGTTGTTGCTTTATTGTGAGTCCTGGACAGTTTAAACATAGAACATAGACTATGTTCATAATGTTTTCACCTATTGTTGTATTTCTACATTAAATTATTTGCTTTAAAGTGCAGTCAATAGGCTGTACTGTGAAGCGTGACCTCTGCCTTTGCATGGTCATTATGTCACAGAGGAAGCATCAATAAAACGCCGTGTGGTGCTAGCGCTCTTGTGACGACATTAACACATTTACCGATATGTGACAAAATCAATAAAATCCAGACAAAAGAGGAAATTGTTCGACATTTTTGTTTGTACAGAAAGTTGTTCCTGCTTTCATGCTGCTGGACCGCTTTTGAATCAGAACTTAATTTTAAGGGACGGTGTGCTTTAGTGGTCAACACTAAACGACACTAAACCAAAAAAATGATTTTTTTTTTTTTTTTAAGAAATTGTATTTATCATCGTTTCAAGATATATGATATTGCTGAGTTAAATTTTAGAATATTTAATAAAATACAGTGATAACACTCATGTGAGATTAATTTCTCCTATGTTCCGGTCCGTAGCCTTCGCTCTGAAAATGCTGGTCTACTAGTGATCCCAAGAGACAAGAAGAAATCCACAGGTTCGAGAGCATTCTCCATCCGAGCCCCGGTGCTGTGGAATGCTCTTCCCCCTGAGATTCGATCTGCAACCTCAGTGTAACTGTTTAAATCTAGGCTTGAAACAGTGTTCTATTTTATAGCTTACGAATGACCTATATTTCATGTTGACAATATCTGTGTATTATTTGTTATTGCCTGGTCATCCTGGAAGAGGGGTTACTTCATGTCCTTTGTCAAGGTTTCTTCATTTTTCTCATGTTGGGATTTTTTAGTTTTTCCTTGCCCTCATGTAAGTTTCAGATCAGGGGGTGGTGTCATAATAGTCTGTAGTTTGCAATAATCTGTGGTCTGTGCAGCCCTTTTGAGACTCCTTGTGATGACGAGCTATACAAAAAAACATGACTTGTTCCCGGATTATAATCACATCTAAAACTGGTTGTATCTTGAGGGAATTTTCCCAATAAGTAATAACTGAAAACCCATTAATTTGTTCCCAGCCTCCCAAAAGCATCCAAGTTCAACCTAAATCGCCATAAAACACACCTTTCCGAACACTACAAACACATTCTAATAGTAATGCAACATAAAAATACAACATTAAGAGAAATAAGATGATAATAAAACGACTTTTAAAATGACTTTTCTTTTGTGGGAATGTATGGAAATTCTCGTAACTTGGAACTTTTCTCGTACGTATGGCAAAATCTTTGCTCGGAGGAAATCATGTATCTAGAATTTCTCGTAGCTCGAGTAACTCGTCGGCAGAGGATCACTGTATTTGTATTGAAGAAATCCAGAGGAATAAAAAGAACAATACATTCCTTTTATAAAGTACAACCAAGAAGTGACTTTTTTGCATTTTCTCTCATTCGAAAGATGTATTTGGGTCCCCCTAAAACAGAATACAAACTACCGAGACTCAAACTGACCGAGCTACACTGATCCTCGCTACAATTTTTGCCTAGCCTTTCAAGAGATTTTTGTTTTTTCTGGTACCTGTACCAGCAAGATGTCAGAGAATTATGTCAGCCCCTTCAACCTGAAATGTCTTTTTTGAAGTGCAAAAATTGACTTCACTACAAAATAAAAGCTCCGTAAAAATTAACCAGATCATGCAAAAGAAAAACAAATCTCAATTAAAAACACCACACAGACAAGAGGGCGCTAAATGATACACACTGTCCCTTTAAGATGAAAGAGAATGGCGGCTTTTTCACACTTCTAACATAGATTTATAAAAAGTGTCCCCTTTTGCAGAGTAAAAATTGACTTGAGTACAAAATAAATGCTCTGTAAAGATTAACCAGATCAAAACATGCAAAAAAACAAATCTCAATTAAAAACACCACACAGACAAGGGGGCGCTAATTGATACACAATGTCTCTTTAAGATCAAAAGCCAATGGTGACATTTTTAACATAGATTTATGAAAAGTGTCCTTTTGAAGAGCAAATATTGACTTCAGTTCAAAATAAAAACTCAGTAAAGATTAACCAGTTCATGCAGGCAAAATCAAAATTCAATCAAAAACACCACACAGACTAAGGGAGCACTAAATGATACACAATGTCCCTTTAAGATCAAAGACAAGGGGGGCCTTTTCACACTTTTATCATAGATTGGTGAAAAGTGTCCCATTTGAATAGCAAACACTGACCTCACTACAAAATAAAAGCTCAATAAATATAAAATAAAGCCGAATCAAAAACACCACACAGACTAAATGATACACACTATCCCTTAAAATGCAAAGTCGCTGTATTTTTTTGGTCTCATTTTTCAACATTGTTTTGTGAAAAGTGTCCTTTTTGAAGGGCAAAAATGGACTCCATTACAAAAAAAACCACCAACCAAATCCTGCAGACAAAAGAAATCTCAAGCCAAAAGACCACACAGACGTTGCATGTGCCTGCACTGACTTTGATGCCTCGAAATCAGGAGAACTTTCTTTGATGAAGCAGGCTTGCAGTCGCGCTGCTTGTGAAAATATTTCCACTGTCAGGAGTCGGGCCAAGATAATGAAGCTGTGGCAGGAGAACGTTTTTTTTATGTACGTGTGTAGTTTCTTCAATTGGATTCAGTTCTTGTTTCGGACATCCTCCATCGGTCTGTAGGGTAAAGTTCAAAATTAGATGTTTATCCCCATCCACAAGTCAAGTCATGTGTATTTGTATAGCCCTTAATCGAATGGAGTCTCAAAGGGCTGCACAGACCACAAATTATTGCAAACTACAGACTAATACTACACCATCCCCTGATCTAAAACCTACATGAGTGCAAGGAAAAACTCAAAAACCTCAAGATGAGGAAAATGGAGTAATCACAAGATTAAATAGGAACTGTATCGTTGAGAAGTCGAGGCCACTCGGTTTTACAGCAGTGATTAGAATTGAGACAAGACCCCTCCGTCATTTTAAGGAATTCAGCAGATGAACTTTTAGTTCCTGGTTTCTGGATTTTATTTTAATTCTCCTTTTAGAACAGACACATATATTTCTATTATTTTCATGAAATGAAAATGGAATATGGAAGCTTGATGCAGTTGAGAAAACGGTTGGATCGCTTTTTTTCGGCCACTATCTAACACGGAGGAGGACCTCTTGAAGCGCATCTTCCAAAAGTAAGTAAAACTCAACTTTTTAATCTTTATAGAGCATATTATTTTGTGAAATATTTATTTTTAGTACAGAACAGTACAGGTTACTTATACTAGCCTTAAACATACTTATACAAACCGTAAACTTACAAATTATAGCACTGAAGCAATTTCCGAACAAATTCAACTGAGAAATGATCGTCAGGAACCTCGTCAGGAATATCATATTCCAATGAATATGTGGCAGTGACGTTAAGGAGATAACAGACACACTTTCAGAAAAGGCCGCAGTCCTTCAGGTTGTTTTTGATGATGACGTCCGTGACGGCGTCAAAGACGAACTGCACGTTCTTGGTGTCGGTGGCACACGTAAGGTGGATGTAGATATCCTTGGTGTCCTTTTTGTTTATGTCCTCAAATTTGGTCTGGATGTAGCTTGGTGCTTCGTCAAACAAAATTGCCGCCTACAAAATAACATAGAATTTTGCAGTACATGGGTTTTTTAAGATAATCATTCATCAGAACTGTTCCAAATGACGTTAAATGTCAGCTCGTCAATAAAAAACTGTGTTAAAAAGAAAAAAAAGGGGGGTTTTCCGGTTCCTTCATAAGATTTCGTCATTTTCCTCATGTTGAGGTTTTTGAGTTTTTCATTGCCCTCATGTATGTTTTAGATCAGGGATGGTGAAATAATAGTTTGAAGTTCGCAATAGTGTCTGGTCTGTGCAGCCCTTTGAGACTTCCTGTGATTAAGGCCTATACAAATAAACATGATTTGACTTGACTTGACACAGTTTTTTGTTAGCAAAAGTGCAAATCGTAAATGCTAAATTGTATTTGGAAGTACTATCGCATTGCATGCAACTTTGTCTGTCTCGTTTCTAAAAATAGTATAGAGATATCTTATGGGCCACATATAATTTCCTTAGATTCTTTCCATCTCATAATAACCAAGTCTCATTATTCTGAAGGCCACTACACTCATATCTTAATTTGCTTTTTGCTGATTCGACAATAAAACTATTTTGGAAGCATTTTGGAAACATTTGTACAATCAAAATGTTAACTTTCCCTGAAAATATATTATTTTTCTTACTGTTTCATGGGAAATCCTGAAGTTGTGGCTAAGGCTTGTAATAGTTTCCAGAACCTAGTCAATCCGGCACTCCGGTCCCACAGTTTTTTTTTGCGTGTGCTACTCATTTATTTCCTTTTTCACTGCTCAGTTTCCAGTGTTGAATGGACGACGTCATTTTTCATGCTGACGGCTGATGAAACAGCATCGATTGGCCTCGGGCTCCTGCCAAAGGTTGTAGGGCTGATATGAACCAGCAGAGGGGAAGGGAGGGAACGGAAATAGGCCTAGCTTTTGTGGAAAATGTGCACATAACAAAACATATTGTGTAAATACAGAGCAGCGGATGCAACAATGAGATTTGGCTTGGCGACATTTGGATACGAAACAAGGAGAAATCACAGCGTTCTCCTGAAAATGAAACGCCCTCCTCAAATCTGGAGAACTTGGTCCTCTGATGTATATGTGCTTGGCTGCCAGAGCAGACATAATTGGACCAAACCGGTCTGCGGAGGAGCTGAGTGTGCTACTTTAAAAGCCAAGTGTCATATTTTGACATCTTTGTTTTTCTGCTTGGAAGCGGCTCTGTCTTGCGTCGAATCGTTTGATGTTACACGTGGATTCACTGTAACTTTAAAGAAGCCAATATTTTGACATTAAAAAGCGGTAGATGCAAATTCTATTTTACCCGAAACACAATCTATATCTGGGATATTTAAATGAATAAATAAATAAAAATTAAACAAAATGGGCTTGTTCAAAACCAGAAGTGGCAAACTTTTACCAAAACGGAAATCGAATGAGATTGTTGAAGCGGTTTAGACATGCACAAAGACTTACTTTTGTGTCATGATACACACACCTTAAACTAAAATACTAGTCTTGAGTAAATGTTTTTTTTAATTTGAATAAAATGTATTTTTCTTGGGCGGCACGGAGGATGAGTGGTTAACGCGTCCACGGCAAAGTTCTGAGGTCATGGGATCAAACCTTCCTGTGTGGAGTTTGCATGTTCTCCCCGTTTGTGTGGGTTTCCTCCGGGCACTCCGGTTTCCTCCCACATTCCAAAAACATGCATGTCAGGTTAATTGGCCGGTCCAAATTGTCCCTAGGTGTGAATGACCGAGTGAGGATAAGCGGTGCAGATAATGAATGGATTTATTTTTCTTAAAAGCCCCAATGTGTAATATTTGTCCGCTAGATGGCGCTGTGTTGTCTGGTGCGAGCGAGGGCCAGTGCCACAGAGCATAGTGTGGCGGCATGATGCCAGAGAAACATGACGGCAAGCTAATAGGGGATTCCACTGTGTAAAAGGGATACCAATTTCTCAAACTATAATTTTTAATAGAAATTAACATTTGTATAATATTTCATGTTTTTTGCCCAATATTCAAATCAATCTGTTTTTTTTACTGAATAAAGGTTTTTTTGTTCCACCAGGCGGCATTAAATATTACACATTGTCCCTTGAATCAATAGGCATTTTTAAAGGGAAACGGTTAGTGTGTATGTAAATTTTGCAAAACCCATCTGCTCCATTTTGAGCTTGAGGGCATTCTAGCTGACAATAGGAGAGAGATGTTGAACAAAGAGAGTCAAAAATTCCACCAATTTAGACTATTCAGATTCAGATATACTTTATTGTCATTCGTGTACACGTGTATACAGAACGAAATGATTAATCATGTCTTCGTCAGAATTTTAGCGCAGCAGTTTTTTATCTCGCGGTTCGATGTTACTTCCAGTTGTAAATGGTCCAGTTTATTGTCCAGAGAGCAAACGTTGGAGAGGAAAATTAATGGGAGAGGCGTTTTGAAGGGTTTAGCCTTTAGCCTAGCTGTTAGCCCGGCCCGACAACCTCGCTTCCTCCTCTGGTCACATCGCTCTCTTGCCGCTCTGCTTCGCTGCTTTGTAGGCCGCTGGGTCTTGTTGACGTAGCAGTCCGTGGCTAAATAAACACTCCCGAGTGGTCGTAGCACCGAGCGCTTGATGTCTGGATGATCGCATATCCAGCAAAAAAACTGAGATCGTATATCAATCTGCAGTTTGAGTAGATTTTGTGCACCGTCAAAACTGAGTCGAAGACTGGGTTTTATGGCCGAAGTGTAAAAAACTGTAGCGAGCCGATGTAGCCGCAGCCGAACAGGGGCGCCGCCATCTTATACAAGTATGCAAGTATAAATGGAATTATTACATGCATGAAACATAATAAACAGACACATATGCACGTATGCTTGAGAGGTTATTGATATCAACTACTGTAATCCCATGCTGTATCACGGTTTACTTTTTGCAGTTTCGATACATTGCAGAGTTGCAACGGGCATTGTGTTTTGCAGCAAACAACACAGCAAATCCTATCACAGGGGCAGGTTGTGGGGGGCTGTGTGTGTGTCTGTTGAGTGAGTCTGACTGTCTGTGTGCATGGCTGTGATAGGCTGATGTATGCTTATAGTCAAACAGCCAGGTGGGTGCACAAGTCGATATGTCCACCGCCCAAAAACGAACTTCAAAGCACGACAGCTAATATTTTAGCGTCTCGTTGCATTGAAATTGAATTATATAATTTAATTGGACGTCAAGGAAAGTAAAAGATCCCCAAAAAGATCACCATCGGGTGCTCCGTGGATTGTTATCTCGGAAGAGACTGAGGCGGTGTTAAGAAGAAGTGGGGCTGAAGGACCGGCCTACTCCTGTGGCTACGTCACAACTCTCTCACAAACAACCCCTGTCGGGCCTGTATCGCTCCAAACTGTGATGGTTTGTGACGGTTATGTTTTAATCATCACAGAGACCTGGCTCAAACCAAGTATCCCCGATGCAGGCGTGCAGCTAGTTGGCTGCTCTCTACATTGCTTTCTTACACTGAAATAATTATGCCCTCCAATTTCGTTGTATTGTATGACAATACAGACCATTCATTCAATTACAGTTTTGTGTTATGTGTTTCTTTTCTTAGATCCATTTTGTTGGTCGTATGTTATATTTTACTGATATCTAATAAATAAATGTTTGTACATCGCAGGTTTTTGTTGTTGTTTTCTGGAGCTCAGCGTATCTTATTTAATTATAGCATTATTGCTTTTTTTTGCTTTTTTTATGTGAGAGTGTGCATGTGTGTGTATGTTTTAAATTGAGGGTTATAACACATTGAGGCTTTAATTTTGTATTTATTTTTGCAACAAGATTTTTTTTATCAATTTTATAATGTTTCTTTTGGCAACGCGAAAATATACATAAAAAATAAACCCCCAAACAAAAATAGATGTTGATAATTCATAAGGTAAATTGAAGTACAAAAATTGGACTCTCTAAGTCTTTTACAGGGAAATTTTGTTGAAATTTTTTGCAATGCAATAATTACAGATTTATATTACTTTTTTTTTTTGGGGTGGATTATCATCTTTACATCAACTAATAACTAGACGTAACTTTAAATGTCTTCTGGATAGCTTTTTGGGATCTCCGCAAATTAAACTATCTGTAGTCATGTTGCATCTGCAATAACTTCGCAGGGCCTTTAATGTGCTTCCATTTCTATGCCATCTGTGTGTATACAGTTCCAATGTTTACCCCTACCCCCCAAAGTCAGGAAACAAGGGGCAAGCCGTTGCACAGGATGTGTTGGAGGGGGGGCCGGCTGTGGCACGGTCATCCCTCCAAGCGCAACAGCATCTCCCCGGAGACGACTTGGCCGCAGTCAACCCCTCACGTGCTGCCGTGTGCCAACATCAGCACAAAGCATGTAGATTTTCCCTTTGATAATGCAACCCTCAGCGTGATTTTGACTTTTGCGAGGAGAAAATCATAACAACCTCATTGATTCTTTGCAAACGGCCCGGGGCTTCCGAGTCTTGCGACAGATCTCGCTAATCTCCGTCTTCAGCCCGGTCATCAACAAACACTGGGAAACCTGAGCAGGCACGTTCTCAATCATCACAGAACACAGATGCTTGTTAAAATGAATGTGTGGGTCTGTGTTTGTGAGTCAGCAAGCATTGAGGAGGAAACACTTCATCTTGAGATTAGATTTGAATCCAAACAAGGTTGTTTACTGCTTTTGCTCACAGCAGTGTCCCTGTTTAAGAAAAAAAACCTCTTCATCCTCTGCATCTGCTTTGACAAAATATTCCAACTATGTTTTCCCACCTCCAAAACCAATAATTGTCTTACAGTTGGAATGCAAACACTTCAGAGGTGGCGTAAATGGAGGCACACCATCCAGATGTGTCAAAAAGGTCTTGCAATGGCCCGTGACCTCAAACAACAGAGGCTTCTGCAAACACGTGGCGGCTACCTGGGTTGGGGAAAGTAAACAAAGACCGAAAACAAACGGCTGATGTGTGGAAAGATTTATTCTCAAATGGCCTTCAGATAGAGACAATGTTGCTTAGGTTAATGCTGTGGTTCCTAACCTGGGTCCAATTAAACCCTAGGATTTCAGTGAGTCGTCTCAGGGTTTTGGTGGAGCCTACCCTGCACAGGTTAAGACACATCATCATTTTACGCAATGATTTCCCCCTCTGCACATGATCATGTGATATTGCTTGGCCAATCAATGTTGCCTAGAATTTAGCGTAATCAGGAGTGAACCAAAGTGTGAATGTCATCATTGTAACATTGTGTAATTACTTACTTCATATTTCAAAGTAGTCGGACAAATATGTACAAAATAACGTGAACGTTACCCTTCTTGACCACTGTGTAGTTAAGATCAAAGACGGGTCTGGAATTGTTGATATTTCTGTCCCCATGGAACTGAAACAATTCATTGCCACACACTTTGATAAGCTTGCAAAGTCTTTCAACGGATGTTGAGTCAGCAGAAGTCAATGATAAATACCTTAACAAAATCAATGAAATTCAGCAGAACCAGGTTTAACAGCATATCTTCAGAACAACAACGCTCTCAACATTTTGATGTCAACAAATGAAAAGGTATTCTGTTGTTCCCAAGAAAGCTCTGTTTATTTTTGGACAAATTGTTACACCATATATTTGTGAGTAATCCTTTCCAAGGATGCTAGACATGAAAACAAAGAAAACGAACAGACTTTGCTGTGAAAACGGCATAAGAATAGCAATTGCCACGGTGAAGCCACGCATATTGGAAGCAGAGGTCACACAGATTTGCAGCACTATAATTTATTGTGAGTTCATGCACTCTGAAGATTTTGTGCACTAGTAGAAAAACTATGTCTGGAATTTGAAAATGAAATAACTAAAAACAACTGTTATTGAAACATCCGTTGCAGCCTGCTCATCTTGGAAGGGGGATTTTACCTCATAGGCGGTCCCTTCTCAAGGTTCTCATTTTCCCCATACTGAGGTTTTTGAGTTTTTCCTTTCCCTCATGAAGGTTTTGGATCAGGGGATTGTGTAAAATAGTCTGTAATAGTCTGTGGTCTGTGCAGCCTTTTGAGGCTCCTTGTGATTAAGGGTGTCACAAATAAATAAATAAACCTTTAATTTTACACTAAAGGAAGCTTCTGTGAAGGCACATATGAAACGGGTGGGGTTCGGTAGGTACAACAGGGTTAAGGATCACTGGGTTAATGGAAAGGGAATAACCGTGCAGTACAATTGTAGTAGCAACCGGTAAGAAAAATGCATGAAGAAAGTATATAAAACTCATCTTACTCTCCCCCGCTCTATTACCAACATGTACCGGATACATACTGTATCCGAGCAATCAAAAGTTAGAGCTTTAACTCCAAGTCAACTCTGAGTTAAATGTTTAACTAAATAGATAAATTCAACTTTTTCCAGTTACTAGTGATTCAAACTCTAACAGACGGATCTCTTCAAACAATGGCTATTGGTTGCCGGTTTAAAGGGGGGCCAAATACTCATAAAATGTGCGTATTGTAGCAGTCAATGTGAGGGTAGGACTTGTGTGTAGGGGTTGAGGGAGGTATGGGGGGAGGGAGGATAGCGATTCTTCTTTGGGAACTGCTGGAAGACTGCCCAAGGTCACTTCCTGTTGGCCTCCCCGTCCGCCCCTCAACACGGAAATCACAGATTTAAGGTACGTTAGTTCCTGCAGGCTGCTGAGAGACAAAATGCATACGACATCCACAAACACAAAGAGTTGATAGATGGAGTGCATGTGTTTAGGATGTGAAGATTTGAAGTCCACCCTTATAAAGGCTACGGGAGCTCATTTAGCTTCCAAAGGTTCAAAGGCGGCTTCCTCAGATGTGTGATAAAATAAATTTATTATGATTAAAAAATCAGAAAACTATTGCTAGTTTTTTTTAATTGTTGGCCCCGAGTACCCATAAATATTTTAAGAAAAACGTATCTCTTATTGGAGGAAGAAACACAAAAGGGAGACTGGGGACAAGACTTTAGTCAGTACTGCTTTTATACCATTGTCTAGGAATAATAGTAATATTCTTTAAATATACCTTGGGGTTATAAAGCCTCATGGGCTGTATTTGGGAAAAAAAGGAGTTCTTTATAACCTATGACATTTTTTGATAAAGACAGCTGTGATTTTATTCAATTTATTTTTAAACAAGTGTAAATGCCTACATGTGTCATGATTACCAATGTGCAAACCTTGTGCCTGCTCCTTTGGCACCAACTGCCTCAGACTCTGATTGACTCTCTGTCCCTATTTAAAACCACTCCTATCTGTCCCTTTTGTCAGTCCGTCTGCAAACCTCAGTTAACACTAGGCAAGCCTTTTTCGACCCTGACTCCCACCTGTTTTTGCTCCTGTCTGTCTTTGACCTGTTCTTTGATCCTGACCAAGTCTACTTCCCCATCTCGGCTTTCGACATTTTTTTGTCCCGACCACATCTACTCTCCTGGCTTACAACTCGCTTCCGACTCAGACCACGTTTTTGCTCTCCTGTGCCGGCTACTGACACGTATTTCCCTTCCTGACAACGCCATCGCTCGTCACGGAAGATCCACTTGCGCGTTGCTTCCCGCGTCTAGCAACCACCGTGGGCGCAACCCTTTCTCTTTCAACCAATAAAACTCGTGAGAAACGCAACGCAATTGGGTCCTTTCTCTGTTCTGGTCTTGACAACATGAAAGGCTAAAGAATAGGACGATTGATACTACCTTAGAAGCCGAAAAATGTACAAAGAAAGGACGATAGCTGCAAGTGTTCTAAATTCATGTCAATGTCATTAACTTGGAGACTAAAGTTGTTTTGGATAAAAAGTGTTTTTATTGCATGTGTTATACAATTCAAAGAATGAGGGTGAATAATTTGAGGTTGTATTTTGGTTGATGATCTGGAGAAAAATCCATTTGTACGTTAGATGTAACTAATGTTGTTGCATATTATGGGCTGCCGACTGCCCGTCTTCATCAGAGCGGTGAATTGATGAAAGTCAGAGTCCAGCGCATGCAGGCCTGTGTGAGACTGGTGGAAGAAAGGTCTTAGGGTCTGGAGTCCCACAGGACAGGACAACCGTTTAGGGGCGTCACCGGCAGCGCCTTGACGAGACTCTGTCGGTTTCTGCCTCATCTCCACACTTTTGGACACCCCGGCCAGTTTTCGCTTCATATTGATGAGTATGTCCTTGGCAAGACGCCGCCCGCCACTCGGCTTGAGTTTTACAGATTCCGGACACTCCGGCAAGTCCATCCAGTTCTTGATTAAGTCCGCAAAGCTGTTGTCTCCCAAAACCAGAGGCTGTCTGTTCCTAGTTCGGCTTAGCAAGGCCGTTGTCCAGTCGTTTGGGTTGCTCGCCTCAAAGGAAGTCCAGCGTTCTAAACATGCGTCTGAGGTAGACTTGGGTCTGATCCGACCCGAAGGTCCCATGTTGGTCCGGAGGCAAGCAGAAGAGGACACCCGCACATTTCTGGTCCTCCTCAAAACAACCCCTTCATCGTGCCAGGATGCCTCAGAGTACCCAGAGTCGAAGTCCACACTCTTGTCGCTGTTGGGGGAACCTTGACCCAAACGCTCATTGGATTCTTCATCTTCTTCCTCCTCCAAGGGGTTGGCCAGACAGCAAGCCGAGTCGTAGGTGCTGGCCTCGCTGGCTTGTGACACACGCTGGTTGTTGAGTCGCTCCTGCTGGGCTCTCTGCCTCCAGAACCGGGTCACGGCGAAAGAGCGGTCGCACGGCTCACTGAGCGGCCTCGGCCTTCCTGTCCTCTTCCGGTCCTGTGGCGAGCGCATAACATCCTGCACACTGGAATCTCCTAGACACAGCTGGAACACCAAACAGACAAACTGGATCAGTTGGAAGGTTGGACTAGAGCTGCAACGATGACTTGACAATGTGGACAAAATTCAATAACACTTTTTCCCAACAGAGTGAGGCATCTTACATGAATATAATCTCTGATGAGAGTTGCTCATGTTCAATAGCATCTCTGTCTCAAGCAGTAACAAAGAAATCAAGTACAGGTTCCAAAACATCTATAGTTTGGGAGCATTTTTGCCCGGATACGCCTCATAAAATGACAACTTGCAAAGTTGGCATAGCACACTTTGTGTATCATGGCAGTACCTCGGCGTTGCATGAACATTTGAACAGTTAAATAAATAATAAAAATCTTAAATGTGTTTGGGGTTCATAACTTGGTTGATTGATAGTGCCAGTACATGTCAGGTAGCAGTATCTAATTTTAGAAATATAACAGTTTTAAGTTCACTTTTGTTAATTTTATACATTGCAGTTTTTGGGGTCAACTAAATACCAGGTTGCTCATTAACCATTTACAGGAGCAGATATGACTGAGAAATTGTTGTGTAACAGAGTCAGGCATAACTGATTGTTAATGTATTTAGCACAAGGTTTATTATTTTGGTATGTCATGTAGTGATGCAGCTGTCATTAAAATATTTTTTCATTATTTACAAAAAAGGTTACAAAACAGCTGTCGTCACACAAATACACTAATAAAAAAGAACTTTTACCTTTCTAACATGAATCAAAAACGGATTTTTACTTTTTCTGAATGTACTGCAGTGTAAAACGATGAAATAATGTCGCAGTTTTTGAGGATATCTCATTCAGAAACTCCATCTGACATGATGTTATCACAGCTGTGAGTTTGGGACCATTTGGGACCCCTGCCTAGCCACCCTCCTCCTCCGCCTCCCCTCTGAGTGCTCAGTAAGGTGGCACAAAGTTCTTCTCGGCTGCCTTCAAACAAGCCACAATTGATTTGTCCATATGTGGACCCGCACTCAAAATTCATGTGGTTTGGGGGGTGACACAATGACCATTTAAGGAAAATCTTTTCAGTGGCGGGTCACATTACGTTAAGAAAATAGTCAGAGGGGCTGGGCCAGGGGTTCATTTTCCATTAGCAAACAGTTTAGAAACAGCACCAGGGAGCCAGTAGGGAGTGCCAAAGACCCGCATGAGGCTCCAGAGCCACTTGTTGCTTACTCTTGACCTATCCATTTTTCTCATTTTCATCTATGATCATATATTTCATTTATTTGTCTATTATAAACAATGAAATCAAAAAAAGCTTTGAAACACTTAAAATTATAGCAAAGTAAAACATCATTAGAGCGAGAGTTGTCTTTTGTCTTTGACAACAGCATAGTGAAAATTGTTTACGCCGTTTTATTATTATTCATAATGTTGCTTTTTGAACACCAAAATTAAGCATTCGTAGTGAAAAACTCAAAATGAAGATTTTTTTGCATACATTTTGATAAAAATCTTGATCAAAAAATAAATACAATAAATCTTTAACCTCATGTGATAATTGTATTACTGGCGATAATTGGTTTTCTAGAAAAAGGACCAAAAATCAACAATTTAAAAACTATAGTTGCACTTGATTAGTCTTATTTTTCGAAATCACCAATTAATTAGCATTGATATCTCAAAGTGAGTTTGTTGAAACGATCACTAATTAGTGAATAAATCATTTAAACATGTTTTCCCTGCATTTGTGGCCTTATTGTTTACAGATTTCTCATGTGATAATGGCCTCAACAATCCATTATCTGCACCGCTTATCCTCAGTCAGGTCGCTAGGGTGCTGGAGCCCATCCCATCCATCTTCGGGCAGTGGGCAGGGGACACCCTGAACTGGTTGCCAGCCAATCGCAGGGCATAGAGGGAGAGACAATTTGCTCGCCTATTCACACCTAGGGACATTTTGGACCTGCCAATTAATCTGACATGCATGTTTTTGGAATGTGGGAGGGAACCGGAGTGCTTGGAGGAAACCCATGTTAACACAGGGAGAACATGCAAACTCTGCACAGGGAGATTCGATCCCATGACCTCAGAATTGTGCCGCGGACGCGCTAACTACTGTACCGCCCTGGCCTCAACAACATCCGATGAATTTGTGGGAAACATTAACGAAAAAAATTTGGATTTCAAAATAATATCTGAGGGCAGCACGGCGACGCAGTGGTTAGCGCGTGTGCGGCACAGTTCTGAGGTCATGAGATCAAACCTCCTGTGTGGAGTTTGCATGTTCTCCCCGTCTTTGCGTGGGTTTCCTCCCACATCCCAAAAACATGCATGTCAGGTTCTTTGGCCTGGTCCAAATTATCCAGAGGTGTGAATGAGCGAGCGAATTGTCTGTCTCTGTGTGCCCTGTGACTGGCTGGCATCCAGTTTGGGGTGTCACCTGCCCACTGCCCAAAGATAACTGGGATGGGCTCCAGCACCCCCGTGACCCTACTGAGGATAAGCGGTGCAGATAATGGATGGAGGGATGGATGGAAAATAATATTACAGTAAGGCCATTATCGCTAACCAGGTATGTGATTAGTTAAGGCCATTATTTAATGTCAACAGTTGAATTATGAATTAGAAATTTTGAATATTAATAATTCCGGTATCAAAGTTACTAAAAATAGGAACAACTGACACGGCGTTATAAAACAAAAACAAAAATGGAGAAAAAAAACTATTGTTAAGATGCACTAATAATACATCATAGCCAGTCCTCATAACGCTCCATTTGAAAATGTTTGCCTATATAGCCTGACATTTGTTCATTTTATTGTTCTCTCTTTTAGGTCTCTTATATGTGTTTACCCTGGAGTGTTATATCTAATCTCGTTCCAGAAAAATTGCTCTCTACATTCTTAACAGTGACAATAAAGAACAAATAAATTCAAAACGTATTATCCTTTCATTTTTTCAATTTTATTGCTTGTCCGGCCGTATTAAAAAGCCTTTTCTGGCCCACGGGCTGTACTTTTCCCACCCCTGATTTAAGATGTTCCAATGCATTCAAAAAAGGATAAAGATAACCTTACCATTGCTCGTGTCTGCAGAAAAGTTTGAACTTTTTATGGTTCCTGCACAGAAAAATAGAAAGATATGGTGAGCACAAGATATTACATGTTTGAAATATGAAGAAAAAAAATCTAAGTTTATTCCAAAAAAGCTACCAACCTTGGAAATTAGTACAAGTCCTCACATGTGTTGATGTTGTAAAGATGCTGTGGCTTGCTGAGTTCTTACTCTTGTGCTCGGCATGAAAGCTGGCAGCAATTTTATAGCCCCAAGTGCTTGGCTTCAGCCAATCAGCGCAAGGCAGCCAAACTCCCGACCAATTAGGCGGCGCCCGAAACAAAGCCCGCCCCTAGCCGCTGGTATCCAGAGATGGAGTGATAATTCCCAACTATATGTGTCTAAAATTATTCATAGGATTTATCCCTCCAAAGTGCATACCCTAAAAAGGTTTAATAGAGATATTAATTTTAAATTTACATTTTGTACTAAAGACCCTAAAGACATTCATTTTGGCACTGCCCCTTGGTAATACATTTCCAGTCTGGAATCTGTAATTTATACCTGATAAGATTGACAATGGGTTCAAACTACTTGGAAGGATATTGTGGTTGGAATATATGGTTTCCAAAAGTATAAATTCAAAGCAAAAGAAACTTTTATTGTCAATCGCATTCATTTTAGCTCAAGTATACTTTCACAAGTGCAAATTTATAGGTACTTTTTAATATATATAACCAAGAGCCAAGAAGAAATCCGAAGAATTGAGAATATTCTCCTTTTGGCCCCTGGTGCTGTGGAATGCTCGGCCCTCTGAGATTTGATCTGCAACTTCAGTGGAACAATTTAATTCTAGGTTTAAAAGACAAGTATATTATATAGCTAATGCACGACCTATACTATGTATTGTAACATCCAAAATTTCAAGTCTGACCTGAGAAACATCCTAAAGCAATTGACAAAAAGTGATGAATTGTGAGCTTTTTCGCTTAAACTGCTGGTCTAGTAGTGATCCCAAGAGCCAAGAAGAAATCCGTAGGTTCGAGAGCGTCATGTAAGTTTTAGATCAGGGTATGATGTATTGATAAACCTTAGTCTGTAATTGTCTGTGGTCTTTGCAGCCATTTGAGACTTCTTGTGGTTAAGGGCTATACAAAAAAAACATGACTTTAAATGAGAAGTAAACAATCAATCTTGCCAATAAAGCATTACCACATCCATAAAGCTATTAAAACAAATAATATTTGTAAAAATTTTAGTCTATTCATGTAATTTACCCGTTTTCCCCTGTCATGTTTTTATTCATACTGTCTTGTGATTTGGATTGTATAGTTCTGAGTTTAACCCAACACTGCATTGTTTTTTTGTATAAAACCGTAGATGCATTTTGTTTTTAAGTATTCTTTAAAAATTTGAAGGGAAAATGAACAGCATGCTGCATAGAATATATCTCTCATTTATTTATATATATTTTAAACACACTTATATAAATAATCAAATCAAATATGACCCCACTTATCTATTTATTTGAGTGTAGTAGTAGACCAAACTCAAAAAGCAAAAAGATTGTCAGTTTTGCTGAAACACATTGAGCAACTGAGAATAATGCTTGCTGTTCTGTTTTATTTTTTAACTACAAATATTTTTCAAAATGCGATAAATCATAAACTCTCATATAAAATTTCTGTTTATAATACAAATATTTTTTTAATGAATAATTATTTGTTTTACCGCCCAGGAGGCCTTAAATAATACACACTGTCCCTTTAAAATATCCTTTAAAAGTATGCAAAAGGGAAAAAAAACTGACAGCAGTGTTTTTGGGCCATCGTTGTTTCTATCTTGCAGCGCTTTCTTTTTTTATACATTATATGTTTGAACTGTCGAAAAATATTAGGGATGTTAGATAACACATTTTAGTTCCAGGTACTAGTAGCACTCGTCTAGCATCCTTCTTCACTAAAGAAAAAAATAATACTGTTCCTTGAAATCCCAATATGAGGTGTTTCTCTAATGCATTTAAATAATAGCAGCTCAGTTATCTTATAATTTGTAATTTTTGATTGTTAAACGGCCACTAGAGGGCATGGGACTCCAACCTTTTACAAACTTAGGTACTTTTTGTTACTAACTAGCGCAAAGGACCCCCAGTTTGATATTCATTTCATAGATAACAAAGTGTCTTGTTATTACTATGTTGTTACTATGTCATTACCAGGGTAAATACTGGAGGTAGGGTTCCAAATTGTCCCTAGGTGTGAATGAGCGAATGAGTTGTCTGTCTCTGTGTGCCCTGTGATTGGCTGGCAACCAGTTCAGGGTGTCCCTTGCCTACTGCCTGGAGATGGCTGGGATGGGCTCCGGCCCCCCCGCGACCCTAATGAGGATAAGCGGTACGGCTAATGAGATGAGATTATTTTTTTTTTAAGCTAATGTAAGCTTTTACACTATTAGTGCTCTTTCAACCTGTATTACGATATATTACAATTATTTGTACTCAATATTAAATATTACAAATATCTCTACTCTCTATCAAAGAATACATGTATAGTCCTAGTTAGGGATACACCGTACTGATACCAGGTATTTATTTTAATGTAATAGTGGGAAAAAAAACTCAAACAGGAAAAATTGTCTGAAGCTTATTGAACTCCTGAGAATATTGTTAGCTTTTCTTTTTTTTTTTGTCTTATCAGCTAAATGTTTTGCTGCCCTCTAGTGACAAATACAACAGCCACCCAAATCTTGGAAATAAACTGAAGCATTTTAAAGTAAAAACTTTAAAACCTTGAGATCTTTACTCTATATTAAGTGTATATAACTCATTATTTTTGAAAGTATAAAAATAAAGTATGCCACCATTTTGACGATTGGATACTGAATATGACGTGACAAATTTGAGTCATTGATACAATGTTCGTTACTTCTTATATCTGGATCAGTGAACATCCTGTAATCCCAATTATCATAATCGATTTTTTTATTCGTATGGGAAATCTTTCATCAATATGAGTCTACTATTCATTCCAAAAGCCAAGAAGAAAACAGCAGAAACCGAGAGTGTTCTCTGTTTCTCATTTGATTTTGGAATACGAATGAATGGCCGATACTAAGCTTACATTCGTATAAAGAAAAACAAATGCTGTAAAAATATTCTGAAAATAAAGACAGATGTGTGAAAAGTTCCACACACAGATGCACTTTAACTTTGTTTTCACATTTACAGAATGCTTTTGGAATTATTTTCGTTTGTTGCCACAAGCTTAAGAGCACTGTTCACCATTTTTACTCGAAAATTAAACCTGAAATAGAAAACGTGTGTATCAATTTTGGAGACACCATTTTTTAGTAAACACTACCGGGTTTTGTCTTGATTCAATAACTTAATATCAACAATTAAAACAAAAGTGTGATCAACTAATAATGTAATTTAAAAACGCTAAATATATTGTATTTTAAATTAGCTACATGCTTTGAAATGTTAACCTTTGTCCTCAATATTTTTGGCCCAAAGTTCAGAGATGAATTAAAAATTGAAGCGTGCAACTGTTATCTGTTTCCCCCATGGTATTTCTGTTCTTTTTCGTTTTTTATTTTATTGTATTTTGAAATATTTGTACAGTCCTTTTATGCCGTTAACACAACAATGCAGTGATTTTTTTTGTATGGAAGTGTATAATATGCATTTTGTTCAATATAGTATTAAGAAAAGGGGGAAAGACAAAATGGAAATGTGGACAGGGCGCCACCTAGCGATAACATCTCGGTATCGAACGAACACTGCTCAGCACACTGACCGGGATGGGGAAAAAAAGGCATTTAGCGTTCCCTGTGGTTTCTAATTACTTACACACGAATTGACAGCAGCCCGCTTTTTTAATCTAATTTGCAAGCGAGAAATAGTCGCACACTGTGAGACACACTGTTCGAAACGTTCTGTTATCAACAGAACTAGAGAAAATATTCTGCATTTGGAACAGCCTGACCTGAAGCCTACTCAGTGAAAATCTTCATTACATAATGAGTTAATCGTATAAAATCCTTTATAGTCAAATGTATAAAATCCTTCAGTATGAAGATTTAGTTTTTTTTTTAAATTTAAATCGGTATTGGAATCTATTACTCCAAATTTGAGTATGGTAGCAGTCTGGAAAAACCGTGGTATCAACCATCACTAGGCCTAATCATTTTGAATTTCTTTGTACAAAAAAGACAGAAAACCAGTTCACATGACCATACTTTTATTATTTACATTCAGCAAGTGACTCGATTCTTACCGAAATACCAACAAACAAGTACTGCATCGTCCGTCCTTCAGACTGTGTGCTTGGACACCGAGTAGAAATAGCCCTAATCGACACGGCGAAGAACAAAGATGAGGATGCGACGCGGGAAGAAATATCGAGGCACCGACAAAAAGTCAGAAACTACAGACTGGGGAGGGCGAAACAGAGTACACGAAAGTACTACGGCGGCTTAGCAACAGACGGCATTTTGAACTTCTGGAGTTAGGTGGAATTAAACTAGAGACCGACATTAGTGGGCGTAAGCCAGGGGTGCCGAACCCTCGGGCCGCGGGCCAAATCAGGCCCGCTAAGGCATTGAATCTGGCCCACGAGACAACGCCGAGGAAAGCGCAAGACAAAAATGAGGTGTAGGTTGAAATATGTCCATTTGGTGTTGCCAAAGCCAGGTGCCTCTCATAAACACTGTACTTGTATTAATTTATATCTCTCTTACTCTCTCGCTTTTCCCACCTTTTTCCCTCACTCTCTAGCTCACTCACTTTCACTCTCTCTATCTCTCTTTTTCTTTCTTTGTCTTTCTCTCTCGGTCTTTTAGTCTTCTTTTGCACTCTCTTCCTTTTTTTCTTTTCTCTCTCTCTCTTGCTTCCCCCTTCTCTCTTTCTCTCCTTCTCTTTTCTCTCTTTTTCTCTTTGGACTTCTTTTTTTCTCTCTTTCTTCCCCCCTCTTTTTTCTCTCACATTTTCTCCCTCTCTCTCGCTCTCTCTTTCTCCCTTTGTCTCTTTCTTTGTCCCACCCTCTCTCTTTTCTCTCCCTCTCTTTCTCTTATTTCTTTCTCTCTCCTTTTCTTTCTCTGATGAAGGGGTAGGGAAAATAAGCATCTGCTTCTTACTACCCCTTTTCGAACCTATTATGTAACATTATTTTGTTGTTGACCTATTGCTTTTGTTCTGTTTTTATTTTATTTTAGAATAGAATAGAATATACCTTTATTGTCATTGTTACAAAATGGGTTAACATATTGTGACAACGAAATTGGGCATGACACTCCAGTTTCACACATTCACAGTGAGGTAAAAAAGCCAAAAAGATAAAGGAACAGAGAAGATAAGGTTATTTTAATGTTCGGAATAAAGTTTTCATTCATTCATTCATTCATTCTCTCTAATCTACTCGTCCGCCCCCCGAGAGAATGTTTGATCTATCGTGTGCCCCCCCCCCCCGAGTTAAAATGAGTTTGACACCCCTGGCGTAAGCAAATGTATGGAATGTCATGCAGGAGAGGAATACTGTCTGTCGAGCAATCTTTGATTGGGAATGGCTAAAAAAAACTGAAATCAATTCTCTGTTTTCAGTTAGATTGTAACATGAGTCGAGGTGATATAAAAGAAACATTTAAAAAAAAGTCAGTAGTGAATACAAATGAAATTGTAACTAGCGCAAAATCATGATGGATGAGATCCACCCTTTGTGCATTTTCTATGCATTCCAAAGATTCAATCGACCGGTGCTGCTAAAATTTCGCATCCAACATTCGCTAAGTAAGAGTATAAAGAGTCGTGGCGACATAGAACGCAGGACCGACGTAACTCTGAGGGGAAGATGGCTGCCGTTCATATATTATTGAAGTCCTTTCAAGGTTTTTCCTCTTGTAGGTGTTACGTTTGTCGAGGTTTTCATCTGGAAAAACGGAAGCAGTCACACGGAGGTCCCGGTTTCTCGCAGATCTTCATGCTTGTTGCTGCCCTGCCACAAAACACAAATTCAGTACCCAGAGTTTATATTTTCTTTTCAATCAAGTAGCAATAAATATAACATCACAAAAAGAACCTGAAAAAAAAATAGAATGAATGGTTAATGACAAATGCTTAAAAGAGACCTGTCCCCAAAATAACGTTGGACGCTTTGTCATGAGCTCTCTATCTTATCGGTAACCAGCACCAATCATCTCCCTGCTCTGTCTGTTCTCATTTACCACCAACTCTGTATCTAAAGCCCTGCCTTAAAGCCTACGTTTGTCAGATCGTCTGCAAAGCCTACACCCGGAACCAGTTTGTCCGCGGTTCCGACTCTGAACCTGGACCTGTTGGACCCTTCTGCCTTCTCTTCTGCACCGGTCTTCCAGAGTCGTATTTTACCTACTCCAAGACCTGCCGCACCAGTTTAGTTGCCAGGTTTCCTCTTCGTTCCATCTTTCAAGCCATCTTCCTTAAAGATAGTCCCAAATCTCCACATCAAGATTTCTCTTCACTGCAAGACCCTCTGTCCCATTTCCTCCATCATGATATAAACTTTCTTAACGTGACGTAATTGTGGTCCTTGTCTGTTTGATCCGTAACACGCTTTATCTATCAATCATTTAACTATATTTTACATCATTATAACAATCATTTGGTAGTCAATTTAGAACTGATTGCATTCTTTGAATCAAAATATAAAGATATATTAGTTTTTGACTGTTTTTTTGTCTCCCATCCTTCTCTTTCTTACTCTCTAACAACAATACAATGTGTAAATCCTGAGACAAACGGGCATTTTCGTGTGTACATTCTGAAACTGAATTGGACATGGACCAGAAGAGTGAGTTATGAGGGCCTGATGAGACCAAATGAGAGTCTATGCTCAGCCCCCAACTTCCATCTTGCACTTTTAAGCAGCTTCGTCATCGTGACGATAGTTTCACTGCCACTAGTGGCTGTCAAGACTGTTTGGGCCAATGTTTAGCCTGTGCCTCATCTCCTACATTGGTTTTAAACCCATAACGTTCTTGTAAATTTTAGCTAAAGTTCCAAACCGAGATGTACCCAAAGTCAATTGAATGCTGTTCTTGAACACTCTGAAGTTTTGTCCCAATTTGAAATAATCACTGCAAGTGCTACTCACATTGAGTAATCTAAATCGGAACACACTGAAATAGAAGGTTTTTATTATCGCCTGAATTTCTTTTTTGCAATCAAATGCCTGCAGTGTAGCATGGGCATCTTAGCTGGAAAACAAGTGAGACAATAGCTGAAGCCTTACCTGGTATTATATTGTATTTTACACAATTTTCAAAAGGTATATCAATGCATTTCCAAAAATGGCTATTTAGAGACGACCAGTTTACAGCTCTAAAAACTTGCAACCACATACCTGTCAACCTGTACGTTTTTGCCGTACAAAGTAAGTTTATTATGCATTTTAAGACGTGTAAGACGTACAAGCAAATCCGTACGGAAAAACGCAAATTTGTCAATTACAGGTACAATCCGGTATATACCAACTATCACCAAACGGCAAATCAATCAAGTCAAACGAGTTCGCCGCAGTACCCTCTATCTCGGTATCGTTTTTTTCATTGCAAACGAAGCGAACGGTTTGATGCTACTGTGCGCATGCGTCTGCCGCCTGGGGATTTCCCATCATGCATCTGTCACGAGGCGTGGTGGCGTGGAAGGTGACCGGACCAGAACGGAGGCAGGAGGCATGAAGGGAGAACTCAAATGCGTTGACGATCCATAAGTTTTATTTAATAAAATAAAAGTCGCCCAATACTCCGGGGCAAAACAGAACAATACAGAGTTCCTCCGGCACGAACTCAACAGGACATGGCATAACAGACTAAAACATGACAAGGCATAACAGACTAAAACAGGACAAGCATAACAGACCGGGATTGTGTATAAGAGTAATGAACCAGCAACCGCAGAGCCCACAATGCAGCCTTAAATAGCAGACCCACAATTAGTGGAACTGCTTCAGCTGTTGCCCAGAGGGCGGGGCAGACTGGTCACCAAGGCGACCGTGACAGCATCATTCTGTGGTAGTTGTGTAGTGAAAGGAAGTCCGTCTCTATCTAGAAAACCGGCTTTTTCGGCTTAACTCATTAAAGAGAGCCGGCTCTCAAACGGCTCACTTGTTTTGATGCATTATATTACGAATTATGATGTTGTATAAAGAAGTTAAGAAAAAAAGGAAGTATGAAAGGAGAAAATGAAAAACGACAGGTTTGTGGTTATGCCTTTATTCAGTATATTAGAAATGAAATGAAATTGTTTATTGAAGGTATTGTTGGATACATTAATCAAAACATGACACAAAAAGAAAAACTAATGCTGAGAGTGAGCATGGCCAAATATGGTCACCTTACGCCCCCTCCCCTAAGGAAATTTGACAGATCTGTTTCTGCCAACCTTTGCTTAAAGGTTTGCACCGTATTTGCACTAATAACCCGGTCAGGCAAAAAATTCCAAATTTTTGGTATCCTGAAAGAAATAAAGTTTCCGTGCAAGTTGCTGGTAGGTCTAGGCACCCGTAACTTATATCTGTGACCACGTAAACCATCAACACGACAGAACTCAAAAAATTGATCAAAAGGCACATCGATCATTCCATGCAATACTTTGAACACAAAAATTAAATCAAATCGAATTCTACGGAGCTCCAAAAAGTCCAAGTTCAGTCTTTGTAGTCTTTCCGGATATGACCAGCTGTGCATCCCAGGTATCCGCTTCGTATACCGTCGTTGAACTCCTTCCAGTAGGTTAATGTCCTTGAGTAAGTAAGGGTTCCACACAACGCTGTTATATTCTAACCCGGGTCTAACATAAACGCAAAACATTCGAACTAAGAATGCTGGGTTCTTGTTGTAAAAGTTTCTGTAAATGTTTGATGCTATGTTATTGGCTTTGTTGGTAATTTTGGCGATATGCGTGATAAACTTTAAGTTTGAAGTAAGAGTGACACCCAGATCCTTATGTTCAGTAACAACATGCAAATCATGATCATTAATGTTATACAGCGGAACAGAACCATGTAAAAACGACTGTGCTAAGCATTTATGAGATGACAATTGCAGTTGCCACTTTTCGGACCAAAGAAAAACTGATTTAATGTCATTTTGGAGAGAATCAATTGTTCCTGTCACCTGGGTTTTTGGTAAGAAAGCCGACAGTTTAGCATCATCGGCAAAAATTGAGATGTCACTACTAATAATAATGGTCCTAGTACTGAGCCCTGCGGTACCCCACTACAAACTTCCGACCACGCTGAAAGAACATCATCAATTTTTACGCATTGTTTACGATTTGACAAATATGCTGTTATCCATTCAAGCAGTTTTCCCCGAATACCATAGCATTTCAGTTTTTGTAAAAGCTTGTTATGAGACACTTTATCAAAAGCCTTGCAAAAGTCTAAGTAAACAACATGACCAGCCATATTGTGAACAAAAAACATACTGGTAATATTATTCAAATGAGCTATTAAGTTAGTCATGGTAGAATGTCCGGACCTAAACCCATGTTGTTTAAACGTAAAAAGATTGTGCTCCTGTATAAATTTCCATATGGCATCTGAGATAATTTTCTCAAACACTTTACAGACACAGCTAGTCAAGCTAACTGGTCTATAGTTGGCTGCACTTGTTGTGCTCACCCCTTTAAAAATCGGTATGACAATAGCACTAAGCCAGTCCTCAGGCAGCTGTGAATCCTCAAAAGATCTAGAGAACAGGTAAAATAATGGTTCACATAGAAAGTCAGCTAGCTTTTTAAGCAAGAAATTTGGAATTTTGTCAGGACCGGCTGAAAATTTGCTGGGAAGTTTTATCAAGTATCTGTGAATTAACTCCTTTATAAGTTCCACAGAATTTAGAACAGCTGAGGTTCTGCTGGGAAAGTCGGGTGAAACCCCATTGTCACGACCAAAAACACTGGCGAAGTAGGTTAATAAAGTTTTTTATCAATACAGGCCCTAATAGGGTTGTCACAGGCTAAGACCGTGGGAAAAAAAGCTTGCAATTGGCCGAGAGTGGTTTTAATCAAAAGGCCAGAGGATAACGGCCATATTGAACTGATGTGTCTGTTTCTTTAAAAGGAAAATTATGGAGTCAAACAAACTGATTACAACATGGATCGCCAAACAATGCAGGAATGCTTTAAGGCAGATTTTTTTTTTTTAATCTGTCGGCATTATTGTGTGTTTTGGATTAAATATTTCACACGTTTGGATTCACTGGACTCTCGTGAAAGTAACAAGACCATGTTTGTGGGGAATCGTGTCACGAGTGGAATTTCATTGCACTTTTGGGGGAGTTTATAGTTTCGGGTATTTTGTTTCAGACTCATCGTGATGATTCTGTGATGAGCATATTTTGAAATGGGCATCATATGAATCCCAAGAGTTTGAGCTTTCCAAAGATATGTGGCAAGTTATATTTCAGTGACTGGTGACATTGTATTTGTTTATCAAAAGTCCAGCTGCCCACCGGCGGGCCTTCAGAACGTTAAGGGTTAAATAAACCATGTTAAAGTAAGAGATAAAGAGTAAACTTTTAAGACCATCTCGGTGAAGATATGGTTTTTATCTATGAGTATTACAATTAACACTGATAATCTCACTGAGTGGTTTATCTAACAATTATCACACGAGCAGTTAATACTTGTGCTGGTTCTACTACAATGGTTCGTTTGCAGAGTATGTATGAACCAAATAATTGACTAAAATATCTTTTGACTTGACAAAAACTATTATTATGATTTCCTTTTTTGTATAACTGACAGACAATAGTTTTTTGATCAAAACATGATTAATATCATTCGTTGAATCGCAATAGTTTAGGCTATCCAATGATATGTGGAATGAGTTATTTCAGTGACTGGTAACATTGACGTTAAGGAGATAACAGACACACCTTCAGAAAAGGCCGCAGTCCTTCAGGTTGTTCTTGATGATGACATCCGTGACGGCGTCAAAGACAAACTGCACGTTCTTGGTGTCGGTGGCACACGTGAAGTGCGTGTAGATCTCCTTGGTGTCTTTCTTCTTGTTTAGGTCTTCAAATTTGGTCTGGATGTAGCTTGCTGCTTCGTCAAACTTATTTGCACCTACAAAATAGCATAGAATTTTGCAGTAAATGGATTTTTTAGATAATCATTCATCAGAACTGTTCCAAATGACGTTAAATATCAGCTCGTCAATAAAAAACTGGTTCAAAAAACAAACAAAAAATAAGGTGTTTTCCGGTTCCTTTTCAAGGTTTCTTCAGTTTCATCATGTTGAGGTTTTTGAGTTTTTCCTTGCCCTCATGTAGGTTTTAGATCAGGGGATGGTGTCATAATAGTCTGTCGTCTGTACAGCCCTTTGAGACTCCTTGTGATTAACGGCTACAGAAATAAACATGACTCATTTATAATAAAACAAAATGTATTTCTGTTTGCTACATTTTACATGTGCCTTTCTTACTCTGCCAATTTAATGATGAATGAGATGTTCATTTATTTATATATCCGACTGTGCCTCACATGACATCAAACTCACCGCACTTCACTGGTGAAACCGAATCCAACTCATACCTGTATACTCCGGGAAGCAGATGGCGAGGGGGCTCCTCGTGATCTTTTCCTCAAAGAGGTCCTTCTTGTTGAGGAAGAGAATGATGGAGGTCTCGGTGAACCACTTATTGTTGCAGATGGAGTCAAACAGCTTCATGCTTTCGTGCATTCGGTTCTGAAAGACAGGTCGCCAGCCCATTAGCTCAGCTTCTTAAAAAAATCTAAGTATACTAGTCCTTCGCTGTGTTGCGGTTTAGTTTTCACGTTTTGGTTACTTTACGGATTTTTATCGTGCATTGTGTTCAACATTCTGAATGGTTGAACAGTCGCCCCACTTCTTTCTACTTTTGTCCGCCTGTGCATTAATAACATTGCAGTCTAAGTTGTACAAAACAGCTTTGCGTATGCACAAACATTTTTCAATTTCGAGTATCTCTTGAGGCCATCCTGTCAGCCAAACACTATAGACAGACAAAAGCACCAAAAAGCAGATGAAGACGCTTTCTAATGTCAACATAGTTGGACCTCCTGATGTCTTAAAGCAGGCCTGTCAAGGTAATTTTACCCAGAAGCCACATAAGCGTAACGGCTGTCCTTAAAAGATCTGATGAACCGTAACTTATAACTAAATGTTATTGAATGGCATGTCAAATAAAGTAATTACTGCTTTATGTCAAATAATTCATCACACACGGTAAATTTGCGAAAAAAGCGTCTCGACACATTTATCATAAACTACATATAGCAAAACAACAAAATCTTGGACATTTTTAGAATCTTTTTTTTCTCAATTACTCTCATTAGCATTGATGTGGAAATACTGCTGTATCGTCATGTCGAAGGGATGGTAGTTGATGAGCATTGTGGGAAGTGTAGTTTTTGGTCAAAGCACAATTTATTTTTAGGCACATTTTAAACACTCGCGGTGTTTAAAAAAAATGATGAAAAAATGATAAGGTAGGACAAATTTAGCCCTCAGAGTTTGACAGGTTTGCAAAAGGAAGGTAAAGCATTTTGATTTTTCAATAACATCCACATGATGGGCACAAATTATCATCTGAAGTAAAAAAAGTGGATAATTTCCACCCTTTTTTTGATTAAATAATGCAATGTACCAGCAAGACTATTTTCAAAATTATAGTAGAGAAATTATTGAGAAAAAAATAAAAGATTCTTCCCACCATGCTTATGTTCTTTTATCTGTCAAGGCCATGGAACACATAAGGTAGGAGGAAAGAGGAGGGAGAATGGTTGGTGAGTGACTTTTTGCTTATCACTGCAATTTTTTTGTTAGTGTAGCATGAAAATGTTGAACGTAACAAAAGGCCTGTTTGAAGTACAGTATAATCGCCAACCCAAACCCCCTAAAAGAAAAGAGTTTATCCGAGTGAGTCTAAGAAATGCACATAAGGAGCTTGACAGAGGCTGCAATGTTCACACAAGTCAGAAGATGGCGTAGTGAGTAGTAAATTCCATAAGCTGGACAGCGAGATGAGGTTTATTATGTTTACATTGGGACGAATACACTGCCTTAGATATAGGAAAATTAATTCCAACATTGTTTTTTCTCTATGTGGTTAAATTCCTGATCACTGAAAAACTCAGGCAGCACGGTGGCTGAGTGGTTAGCACGTCCACGGCACAGTTCTGAGGTCAGGAGATCGAACCTTCCTGTGTGGAGTTTGCATGTTCGCCCCGTTTGCGTGGGTTTCCTCCGGGCACTCCGGTTTCCTCCCACATTCCAAAAACATGCATGTTAGGTGAATTGGCCGGTCCAAATTCTAACGAGGTGTGAATAAGCGAGTAAGTTGCCTGTCTCTGTGTGGCAACCAGTTCAGGGTGACCCCTGCCCACTGCCCAAGGACAGCTGCGATGGGCTCCAGCACCCCCGTGACCCTAATGAGGATAAGCCTTGCAGATAATGGATAGATGGATCAAAAACTCGGGTCTGATCTTTATTTTTTTACTGACTGGGATGTCAAAGCATCTTGGCAAGTCCCTGGGTAGTTATAATTGCCAAAGAAATATTTTGAAATAATGCATCTCAGCTGAGAAACTAAAATATTTGCATGTCAGTGTAGCAGTGGTATGTTTACCTTAACGTGAGTACATTTTTGCCAAAGTGAAAAATAAAGTTGAAAATATTTTACACTAAAATGGTGGTCTGTGCAATCCTTTGAGACTGTTGTGATTGAGGGCTAAACAAATAAATGGGACTTGACTTTAAAGAAAATTTTGAGGCTGTAAAAAGGGTTTATTCTTTGGTTTCATTAAACAGACGCTGCCCAACTTACGAACGCGAGCTATATTTTGAATGTTTAACGTTTCTATAAGTCATGTTTAAGGCTTGTATAAGTAACCTGGATTGTTTTGTACAGAAAAATAAACATATAATAAAATAATATGCTCTATAAAGATAAATAAAGTTTAACCTACTGTTGGAGGATGGGCTTCAAGAGTTAGGCGACTTCCTCCTCCGGGGGAAAAAGGAGAACGAAAAAAAAGCGATCCAACCATTTTCTCAACCGCATCAAGCTTTCTTATTCCGCTTTCATTTTAAAAGAAACGGCTCACCTCTTCTTTACACTTTACACCAACCATATTGAATGGATGCGCGAGATATTAAACAATAAAAATGTCAAAGTTCTTAGCGTGCTGGAGATACAGTATAGTATGTTTACATACGAACCGCGAAGTGTAAGCAGGTTTCTTTTTTGGGGTGGGTGCTGGTCGAGCTCTCATAGTGCCACATGCCGGTAGCGGCGGAAAGAAGCACTAAATAATGTCCTGTACTCGGAAAAAGGTGCACACGATACAAAATCTAACTTACAGCAATGTCCAGATATTTTTTGACATCCCGTTTTTTGTAAGTCGAATGCTCGTAAGTAGGGGAGTGTCTGTATAATAATAATGAATAAATAATTAAATAAACGTTTGTGCTTAGTGGATTTTGGAAGTTAGTGGAATTCATCTTCGTAAAAAACTGAGGGATTACATGTACTGTACATTTGGAGTAGGTCACCAGGGGGCGCTGTCATCCAATATTGCAAAATACAAGGGCTCACCTCCCATTGGGGCTTGTCGAAGCATTAACCTCATCACCTGTACAAATAATTTAGGTCATGTGGTTCAAACCACTTAAGATTTGAATTCAAAATTAGTTCATCAGCATAAAGGATCGCGCAATTACAAGAAGACAAGCTATTTTCATAGATGGACACACCCTGGCAGCACGACATCCTCACCATTTCTTCATCCTCGGCTAGCACCAGGTCGTAAGCGCTGAGGGCCACGCAGAAAATGATGGCGGTGACGCCCTCGAAACAGTGGATCCACTTTTTTCTTTCCGAGCGTTGGCCTCCCACGTCGAACATCCTGTAATGAAGGATGATAGATAGATGGATAGATAGATACATAGATAGATAGATAGATAGATAGATAGATAGATAAAAGAGATAATACATAAATATCCAATGTAAAGTGTTGATATAGACTGGGTAATGGTTCAGGGTGTGGTTTAATGTGGGCATTTACTCCTCCGGGTGGAGTTAAAGAGCCTCATGGCATGAGGAAGAAATGGAAATGATGCAGAGGAAACGCGAGGGAGAACATGAGGAAGACGAGGTGTTGTTTGTTCAACGCTGCATGGTGGCACTTGAAGACACAAGTGGAAAAGTTGAGGTGAAATTCGATCCCTGTTTAGCATTTTACGGGCGTGCTTTTGGGATGGGGGGCGTCAATAAAAATTAAATAAAAACTCTTAAAGGGACACTTGTGTAGTATCTCACCAATAGACAAAGTTCATAGACCTTTTTCATGGCCAAATTCAAGTCGTTTTTAAGGACTTTCAATGCTAATTTTCCTATTTTTCCAGTACCGAGAAGAAATCCGGTGAGAATCATATTTTGCAGATCCACAAATATATCTGCGATTTAAATATGTGATTTTTAATCTTGCGTGTGCATTCATCAAAACATTTTTAGATCTTGAGTAAATTGCGAATATATTTGTAGATGAGAGAAATTCCTCCCCATACAGGTGTTGGATAAACATGTAGCTTACATGTTCAGTTGCAGGAAGTTCTTTCCATTACAATTTAAAACTGGAAAACACTACTTTCATTTTTTGCATGATCCACAATAAATGGCAATAAGTGATTCGTAATCCTTGCGCTTATTCACATTTTGCAATTCCCTGTTTAAGTGTAGTAAGCACATGTATCCTATGGCACTTCAAAGGACAATCCTGTACAAACTAATGCCAGGAGCCGTTAATTAAGCGGGAAGAATAAATGTAATGATAAAATGAAACCACCACAGAGCAGTGTGAATGTCACTTTAAACCAGATTTGTGAAGAAACACGGCAACAATTTCAAGCATTTACTAGCACTTCACCAACAAGTCAAACACTTTTCAATCCTTGAAAACAAAATAATTTCAGAGGATTTCAAGCACCCGTACTATCTCTGAACAGATGTTGCAGTATTGTGAACTGCAAGGGTCTGCAACCTGTGGCCCCTCTTTTCAGAAATGTAAAAAAATGAAAAAAAAAAAAACGTTTTGTAAAAGGCTTTTAAATATTTTTGGCTCCAGAAACATTTTGTTTTGTCTTGTGTCGGTTCATTATGGCTCTTAAAAATTTTGGTTCCAAACCCTGGTGCAGTGCAACTGAATACGAGTGCTAAAAAGCACAGGACGAATACAAACTACGGGTATTGTTTGCAACCAAAACGCACCATTTTACTTCTCACTGTGGTGGAGAATAATGTCACCTCTCGAGCTGAGGCCCATTTTATGTATAAGAACTTCCAATTTGTTGACTTACTGTATTAAAAAATAATGCATGTTGTTCAAGCATGTTATTTAAAATAAATGCAAATTTCTTGAAATAGAAGTTGAAAAAAATGTCTGTTTATACGATAGTTTGTTTATTTGTGCATATTTTTCAAATCGATTGCTTTTTTTCATGTATTTTTAACCACAGGGTGGCGCTAAATAATACACACTGTCCCTTTAAAGCAGGGGTGTCAAATTCATTATAACTTGGGGGCCACACGATAGAAGAAAGATTCTCTCGGGGTCGGGCTAGTAGATTAGAGGGAAAGAAAAGGAAAGGGAAAAAAATAAGAGAAATAGAGGGAGAGAAAAGTAGAGAGTGGAAAAAGGAAAGAGAAAGAGATTGAGAGAGACAGAGAGAGAGACACAGGAAGTGAGAAACAAAGGAGATAAAAAGAGAAATAGTGAGAGAGAGGGAGAAAAAGAAAGCAAAAGAAAGAAATCCAAAGAGCAGGAAAAGATAAGGAGAGAAAAGAGAAGAGAAAGAGAAAGGGGAGAGCAAGAGAGATAATGAGAGAAAAGAGAGAGAAAAGGAACAAAGAAAAAGAGAGCAAAAGAAGGGAAATACACACAGAGATAGAAAGAGATACAGTACAACAACGAAAGAGAAAAAGAGAGACAGAGAGTGAGAGAAAATTTGAGAGAGAGAGAGAGAGAGAGAGAGAGAGAGAGAGAGAGAGAGAGAGAGAGAGAGAGAGAGAGAGAGAGCGAGAGAGAAAGTGCGTCTTTGTGAGAGGCACTTGGGTTTGGCAACGTCAAGTGAACGTATTTCAACCTGCAGCTCGCTTTTCTCTTGCGCTTCTCTGAGCGTTGTCTCACGGGCCGGATTCAATCCCTTTGCAGGCCTGATCCAGCCCGCGGGCCGGATTCAATCCCTTTGCAGGCCTAATCCGGCCCGCGGGCCGCCTCTTTGACACCTTTGCTTTAAAGTATGAAAAATTTAGTAAAACAGGAATGATAGTACCTGCAATGAGCAACATTATCTGCTGGGGGAACAAATTCGTTTTTTCTTTTCACACTTTTTAAGAGATTGTTGCGCATTGGTCAAAGGAGTAAAATACTAAATTCCACATCACGGGATAAAATTTCAAGCAGAAACAGTTACTGTCCTCATCTACGCGCACGAACGCAGGTCCATTTATAATTTAACGTTCCACCACATCAAAGTCGGCTGTCCATACGTGCTCAGAAAGCGGGTCCGTTCGAATCCCTCACAAGCGCTCGGGCTACGTTTTCTTATCCGTTGCATAAAATCCGTTTTTATAGACGTGGGTGTGAGGGATTCATTTATTGTCTCCTTGTCCAATCATAATTGCTATTGTTATATCATAACTGTTATTATTAATATTATTACAATTGTTGTTATATCATAGGTGTATTCAATAGGGAAGATGGAGGGGTAGAGAATATAAGCATTTGCTTCTGACTACGCCTTTTTTGAACATATTATGTAATATTATTTTGTTTTTGAGTTATTGTTTTTGTTCTGTTTTTATTTTAATGTTCGAATAAAGTTCGAAGGAAGTTTTTGATTGGGCCACGTTCATACCCGTCGCGCTCCAGGGCTCCATGCCCTTACAAACTGTCGTATTTTCCCTTACAAAATACAAAATAATCTTACACCATATTTTTTTTCGAGCGTGTTTATTTATGTAGTTTAACATGTTATATTGTACATGTGTTTCGTTATATCATTTATATTGTTAATTAACATTTTGTTGTGAGATACTGAGTTGCTCGACATGAATGAGGTTTATTATAAAATGAAGTAGCTAGGACGATCACTGTAGAAGGAAAAAAATACATGCGAAGAACAATACATTTTCCTATTCAAATTATTAATTCATTTTCTGCATGAAATTATTGTTGGTAATATACAGATTAAAGGGATAACCACAAACCTGTCGTTTTTAATTGTTTCCTTTCATACTTCCTTTTTTTCTCAACTTTTTTATACAACATAATAATTCATAATACAATGCATCAAAGCAAGTGAGCCGAATGAGAGCCGGCTCCCTTTAATGAGTTAAGCCGAAAAAGCCGCTTCTCTAAAAAGAGACGGACTTCCTTTCACTACACAACTACCACATGAAATCCGATGTTGAATGATGCATGATGGGAAATCCCCAGGCGGCAGACGCATGCGCACAGTAGCATCAAACCGCTCGCTTCGTTTGCAACGAAAAAAAACGATACCGAGATAGAGGTTACCGCGGCGAACTTGTTTGACTTGATAGATTTGCGGTTTGGTGATAGTCGGTGTATACCGGATGGTACCCATAATTGACAAATTTGCGTATCTCCGTACAAATGTTCTTGTACGTCGTACACGTCTTAAAATGCATAATAAACGTATTTTGTACGGCAAAAACGTACAGGTTGACAGGTATGCACGTTACACATTCGAAGGTTGGACTGGAGTGGAAAGGAACACTGGAAGAGACTGGCGGCTGAGCTTAAGAGCGGAGAAAGGGATGAATACATGAAAAGAGCAGGTGATGCGTTTTTAGCGAAAGTGGGTAACAATGAGCTCGGTTTTTGGTTGTTTTGTTTACTTGAAATGCAGCTCTTTGAAGGTGAAGTGAGTCTCCACGATGCCGGTGGTCTTGACGCGAGTCCGCAGCACATCCTGCTGGGTGGGGATGTAATCCGCCTTGGCTATCCTCTCCAAATCGTTCAAGTAACTGAGAAACAGACGAAAGGGAGATGTTAAAGTCTTTGAATAAATGTTGTTTTTGACATGGCCGAATAAAGTATGTGGTTTATGACCTGACTGGATTGTTTTACCGTCTTTTATTTGTCATGGTCCTTTTATGAGCCAATTGTTAATTCTAGGGCTCATTGCAGAACACAGAATTATTTTATTGGGGACATTAACTGCATGATGTGTTTAGGTGCTCGTATTCAAATTTTTAAATGAAATTTTCTATTTTTCTCTCTATGTAAGTGTACATAGACTTACATAGAGAGAACATTGTAACATCAGTATCTCCATTCTCCCGTCTTCCTCCTTCTCCCATCCACCTCTCCCTCTCTCTGTTCACTCTCTTTCTCTCTGTATCTTTCTTGTTCTCTCTCCATCCCCTATCTCTCACTCTTTCTCAAGCACCTTTCTCTCTCATCCGCCTCTCCCGCTTCCTGTTATTTGTCTCTATATCTATCTTCCTCTCTCCCTTTGCACCCACTCTCTCCACTTCCTCCCTTTCTAACCTGTATCTCTCTCCCCCTCCATAATTACCTCATTCACAGATTTCTCTCTCGTCCTCTTCTCTTTCCCTTTCTCATCCACATCCCTCTCTCTCTCTGTCTCTCCATCAGCCTCCCTTATAATCCCTTCTTACCATATTCTCTCTCTCTCTTTCTCTGTCTCTCTATCTTTCTCCCTCCTTGTCTCTCACTCACTTCCTTTTCACCTTCTCTCCCCTTCCTTTCCATCCCCACTTCCTTCTTTTTTTTTCAGTCTCCCTTTCTTTCCCCCACCTCCTCTCGCCCTTAGCTTCTTTCTTTTTTCCTTCATCCACCTCTCTCTCTCACTCCCTCTCAATCTACCCCTCATCCCCCTTCCTAACCACAACCTCTCACCCTTTTCTCTCACTCTCATTCTTTTGTCTCTCCTTCTCTCATTCACACATTTCTCTCTCTGTCTCTCTCTCTCTCACACTCTCACACTCTCTCTCTCTCTCCCTCTCTGTCTCTTGCTACCAGCCTTCTCCCTCCAGCCTCTCTCTTTACCCGTCTGTCCATCACCCTTACCAGCCCCTCTTTCTTTCTCTCTTGTTCACTTCTGTCTTCTCTCTCTCTCAGTCTCCCCCCCTTTAAACCCCAACTTTTTTTCTATTGCTGTTCCCCTCCCTTTACACCTCTTTTTTCTCTCACTCCTTTTTCTCTCTCTGTCACAGCCACTCTCTGCCCCTCTCTCTCTCTCTCTCTCTCTCTCACTCTATCGCTACCTCTCTGTCTCTTGCTACCAGCCTTCTCACTCCAGCCAATATCTCTACCCCTCTGTCCATCACCCTTACCAGCCCCTCTTTCTTTCTCTCTCACCCTCTTCTCTCTTCTCTCTCTCCCACCGTCCCTCCCTTTCAACCACAACTTTGTTCTTTCTCTGTTACCCTCCCTATACACTTATCCTTTATTCTCTCACCCCTTTCCCCCTCTCTCTCTCTCTCTCTCTCTCTCTCTCTCTCTCTCTCTCTCTCTCTCTCTCTCTCTCTCTCTCTCTCTCTCTCTCTCTCTCTCTCTCTCTCTCTCTCTCTCTCTCTCTTTACCTATATTCTCTTGCTATCAGCCTTCTCACTCCAGCATCTTTCTCTACCCCTCCATCCATCACCTTTACCAGCCACTCTTTCTTTCTCTCTCACCCTCTTCTGTCTTCTCTCTATTGCCCTCCCTCCTTTTCCACCACAACTTTTTTCCATCTCTGTTCCCCTCCCTTTACACCTATCTTTTTTTCTCTCACCCCTTTTTCTCTCTCTCTCACCAACCTATCTAACTATCTCTCTCTCTGTCTTTCTCTCTCTATCTCTCTCTTTTCTCATTCTGTCTATTTCCTGCTCTGTCTCTGTAATATACAATACTCATTTTTTATTTTAAGAAACTTTTTACATGCATTTCCTTTTGGCCTATTGTCTATTATACTGAAATGAGAACGGCTTGATTTGTTTTCTTCGATTTTTGTATTTCATAATTTGCTTCTACTTGCATAATAGATACTACAGTTGATTTGTAGTATTGTATTTGGAAGCACTAAACTATTATTTTACAGTGTTAATTTTTGGTATTCGATTTTAAATTGTTTCTATACAGGGATGTACCAATAATCGCATCATACATTTGTATAAAAAATGGACTACTTTCTCTTGGAGAAGTAGAAGAAAAAGCATAGATTTTGGCTTAGTTTATTAAACAATGTCTACCATGAATAATTTACTTATCCATTGTCACACCCTCACAAGTCCATCAAATTGTGAGACAAAATCAGCCTAATACTTAAATTACAGAACCTGGAACAATATCCTCGGCAGCATCCACATCTGTTGCAACACTGGCAACATTTTCAGGTAGTATCAATCATCTTGGGAATCTTTTGAATAGAAAAGTCACGCTCCGATGATGGATGAGGCCGAAAACGAGCCCAACAAAGCCTGACGCCCTTCTCAGGGGAGATGCCACCTGCTCAACCAAGGAGCAAATGTTCAGTCCGTACATAATCAAACTCTCCCGAAGCTGCCATGTTTCAAGAAAATTACATTTTGGAGGACAGTTCCCCCTAAGAAAGGACGTCCCCTATCACTGCTAATAAGAAAAAGGAGCATCCGTGTATATAAATGGCTCATGAATGTTGACATTTTAATGGAAGGACATAGTGTAAAAAACACTTGCCTGAAACTAGAACGCATCTAAAGCTCATGCATCATTGATTCAGAAGGACTCCGCTTTATGGAATTTCTATTGCTGAGTCAACTCATCTACGCTACAAAGCGTCACATTTAAAACAATAGCTTGGTGTTGTGTAGCTTGTCACCGCCTACTTTTGATGTCTGTTAAGCAGTATAGGAAATGGATGCATGGATGGATGGCCATTACAGCTCCCGCACAAAGAAGAAGGGCTCATGTGAACATGTGACTCGACAGTTCCTTCTCAAAGATCCTTTTGTTCGACCAAGCGAGCGACCAGCAAATTTGGTGTGATGAAAGAGGTTGCTGACGTCAAACCATCCTCATCTCATTCCCTTCGAAAACAGAACCTCAGTTTGGCAAAGCAAGCACCATATTGTTCTGAGGAATATGAAAAAAGGATGACTGTGAAGGGAAGAAATGATGAGCGTATTTTTCGGATTATAAGGCGCACCTCAAAAAGCAGGCTTTAGTCAAATAAAATAGAATAGAATATACCTTTATTATCAGTGATACAAAATGAGTTGAACATATTGTGACAACGAAATTGGACGTGGCACTCCAGTTACACATATAGACTGTATAAGATAAAAGATAAAAAAATAGAAAAATAGAAATATAAATAAAAATAAAAATAAAAATAAAAAATAGAAATAAAAAATGAAATAGAAAATCTTTTTTTTTTTTTACAAAACAACTAAAAAAATGAAAAAATAAAAAATATAGATAAAAAGAATTTGCATATGTGTGAACACCAAATATTTACACAAGAAAGTGTGGGCATGGAAAGCAGAAGATATTTAATTTTACTTACAGAAAATAATGTCATATTCAAGAGGCACTATACCAGGGGTGGTGAACAAGTTTGACACAAAGAGCCAAAATTTTTAACTTTGAGAGTCAAAGAGCTACACCATGCACTGACCTGCCATGACAGACAGACACACACAAACACATACAATTAAAAACATATAATTTCCCATAACACACTCCTCTCCTTTTAATACAACACGTATTGTTCTTGTGTTCATTTCAAGGAAAGTGTCCAGCCTCAATACACAAAAAAAATAAATAAATAACCAAACATGAAACAAGGCAAAGAGCCACAGTATATAGAAAATATGATGAGGCAAAGAGCCACATTCTTATTGGCCAAGAGCCAGCTCTAGAGCTACATGTTCGCCACCCCTGCACTAGACTATTCAGGGACGGTGCATGTCCGGTGCGGCTTGTACAAAGACAACATCGAGTTTCATCCTTAAATTTCAGCACATGGGTTTTAATCGGGTGCGCTCTGTAGCGGAGGAGAGTAGTAACAGAGTACATTTATAAAATGAAATGAAAATGAAATGATCTGCATTTCAGGCAGCACGGCGGCGCAGTGGTTAGCGCATGTGCAGCACAGTTCAAGTCATGGGAACCTCCTGCGTGGGTTCAAATCCAGCTCCAGACTTCCTGTGTGGAGTTTGTATGTTCTCCCCGTGCTTGCGTAAGTTTCCTCCGGGCACTCCGGTTTCCTCCCACATTCCAAAAACATGCATTTCAGGTAAATTGGCCGGTCCAAATTGTCCCTAGGTGTGCATGAGTTGTCAGTCCCCGTGTGCCCTGCAATTGGCTGGCAACCAGTTTAGGGTGTCCCCTGCCCACTGCCCGATGATTGCTGGGATGGGCTCCAGCACCCCCGCGACCCTACTGAGGATAAGCGGTGCAGCTAATGAGATGAGATGATCTGCATTTCTATAGCGCTTTTCAAGTCAATGACTTCCCAAAGCGCTTTACAATGTGCTCCACATTTCCCAATAGCGGCCTTGCAGCCATGTAAGGCGCTAACCTGCTTATTGGAGGTATTAGGGGTTCAGTGTCTTACCCAAGGACACTTCGACATGTAACACGGACGAGCTGGGATTCGAACTGGGATCCCTTGATCCCAAGACGAGAGCTCTACCTCCTGAGCCACTGCCGCCCCCCCCCGTTACATTTACCTGAGTAAGTATTAGGACATTTTGTACTTCTAGGGAGTATTTTGAAATCCCTATAATTTTACTTGAGTAATTTTGTGATGAAAAAAAAAAAACGATAATTTTACTCCGCTACATTAGGCAACATTGAATTCGTCACTTCGTTACTTAATGAATCCCCCCCTACGTAAGTACGCGTTTGTCTGTCTCTGCTAAGGCGCATTTATTTTTAGCCAATTAAACATAGCAGCCTACTCACATGACCCTATTAAACTTCAGCGGGGGAAATTTTGTTTACGGATGAAACAGATCGAAAATGTCGCTTAGCAATATCGGCAATAAAAACACAGAAGAGGGAGAGCACCCCTTGGCCTCACATCAAGAGCATGTTCCCCTTAAAAAGACACACCAGCCACAATATAGGATGTCCCCTTTGTTCGAGGTCATGGGATAAGCTTGTTGTTCTACTAGCCGAGCCTGTTAAGATAAGTTTTGGGGCTTTAAATGTGCTACTTTGTACTACACGTGCTTAATTTATTGATTTGATTTATACTATTTTTATTTTAATGTTTGTTAAAACACTTGAATTTACATTGATTATTTTAATCTACTTTTAAATTTAATTTACTTTTTGTTGATTGGATGGACTTTGATCAAAAAAATCAATAAATACGACGTTGTTACAGTTACTCAGTACTTTTTTTCAACTAGTACATTTTAAATTTGGCGCAAATAAGTATTTCAATGACTACTTTTACTTCTACTTAAGTAATATTATTCTGAAGTAGCAGTACTTTTACTTGAGTAAAATGTTTGGCGAGCATGATTATTATCTGTATATATTGTTTGTTAGTGCAACATCCATTGCAGCCTGGTCATCCTGGAAAGGCGATTACCTCCATGTATTCTCTAGGTTTCTTCATTTTCCTCATGCTGAGGTTTTTGAGTTTTTCCTTGCCCTCATGTAGGTTTTAGATCAGGGGATGGTGTAATAATAGTCTGTAGTTTGCAATAATCTGTGGTCTGTGCAGCCCTTTGACACTCTTTGTGATTAACGGCTATACAAAGAAACATGACTTGACTACCCACTCCTGCTCTATAGTACGTAATTTAGGATATTTGGTAGCACCGAATTTATTTTGCTTTGCAAAAACAGTATCCTTGACATAATAGTAAATCACCCCATCCGTTATATCAGTTATTTTTTTGCCATCTTCAAACCTGACTTTAACGCTAATGACTTCAAATCTGTTTGTGCTTTTGAACACGTCTCATTAAAAGTCATTAGCGGGCCTTCTCATCTGGGAAGCACGCTACGTGTAGCAACTATTTTCCGGCGGCAGTTGTTCGGTGAGCAAGCGAACGCATCTGTGTTTACGGCTCACCTCACTTACAGCAACATTACATCATTAGCGAGTTCCTCGTGGCCAGCAGGGAGCTTGTAGAGCTCACTCAGCTTTTCTTTCGCTTGGAAAGTCGCATTCTCGGCTGGGCTTGGAAATCTACACGTTTGAATTAATGACAGGGGGAAAAAAGGGAACATTTCTGATGAGTCTATTGTTGTTTTACATTAAAGAATAGCCCACACCAAAAATATATATATACTTTTTCCTGGCTCTTCTTTTCTGTGTGGCTGCTAAACTGTCTCCTTATCTATTTTTATTGTTATTATAGTTTTAAATGTAATATTTTCCAGACTATAAAGCGCACCTGAATAGAAGGTGCACCTTCAAGAATATGCCTCTGTGAAAGGTGTTTCCATTTATATGGCGCATCGTACTATAAGGCGCCCGAAATTCGGACTAAATTAAGAGATTTTCTTCTAAAAAATGTATTTCATAGGACCTAAATGTTAAGAAATCATGGTTTCACAACTACATAGAATTGATTCATTCATAAATGGTTACCGTATGAAGAACCCTTTAGTTGTAATTTTCGAATCAAATTGGATTTGTAAAGCACTTTTTTACCAATAATATGCCACCCAAAGTGCTGTATCGAAACATTTTGTGTACAATTGATAAACAATACAATACAAATACAATAAAAACAAAATCATTGATAAAACAAATACAATTATATTTAACAAATATGCATTTCTGATTTTATTTACCATATTACCTTTTTGAGAGACAGCACTTTCAAATTTCTGTCAAATTTTGGGTTTTTAAGTGCGCCTGATAGTCCGGAAAATACTGTAGCAATTTTCTAACTGATTTTTCGAGGGACATTTCTTTCATCAAATAAGTATTTTTTTGTCTTTTGTATTATATTATTCTCCTTTTAAAATTATTTTGGGTTTAAAATAAGAACAATAAATCTGGCGTGGAAGCCGAGGACAAAGAACGAGGCCGCATGGCATGGGTGCTCAAGATCGACGATGCCACCATCGAGTTGGGGCTGGTGCACAACTTCGATGCCAGGCTTTCGGGCATCGGGCAGGAGCTTGGGGCAGCAGCCTACAGCATGAAATTAGATTCCTCCCTCCAATTGCAAGCAACCACCCTTGATTTGTCTGGATGGAGTCGTTTGAGCTTTTTGTCTGTATTGGCTATATCCTGCCAAATAATGCTCTTTGTTCCAACTGCCCAACGATATTTGTTAGATCTATTCAGCCCCCCCTCCCCCTCACACACACACATATTTTACTTGTACCATCCTGGTTTTTGTTTACCAGGTCCAACTAAATGACGTGTGCTGCCCTAATAACATTCTCTAACCGTTTTAGCATCCATGCAAAATAATTCAAATATAACAGGCCGTGTGTATTCAATTTTAGTGGGATATTATTACTCAATAAACTAGTAACAAGCAGTAAATTGTCTGATAGTGACTGGCACGAACTATCCATCCATCCATTATCTGCACTGCTTATCCTCAGTAGGGTCGCGGAGGGTGCTGGAGCCCATCCCAGCTATCTTTGGGCAGTGGACACCCTGAACTGGTTGCCAGCCAATCGCAGTCCACACAGGGACAGACAATTTGCTCGCTTATTCACCCCTAGAGACAATTTGGACCTGCCAATTAACCTGACATGCATGTTTTTGGAATGTGGGAGGAAACCGGAGTGCCCGGAGGAAACCCACGCAAGCACGGGGAGAACATGCAAACTCCACACAGGGGGTTAGATCTCATGACCTCAGAACTGTGCCGCATACGGGCAAACCACTGCGCCGCCGTGCTGCCTGGCACAAACTAGTATGGTTTAATTAAAGTGCCACTGGTATAATTTAGTGACTAATTTATGACATTTCTGCAAATGCAACGTTTATTAAAAAGATATTAGGATACAACATGAATACGTTCTTAGGTGGGGATTACAAAGTGAAATTGCCAAATATTAGAGGGATAGAAAGCTAAGGTAATTAGCTAATGCTTTTCAAGTTTTAAAATTACAAAATGCTACTTAGTAATGACTACTTATGTGTAATACACATGCAGATGATTCAAGGACATTAGTGATCAATACATGTAAAAGAAAAATCAACCGTAACTGTGCTGTGCAAGGTTTCTTCATTTACCTCATGTTGAGGTTTTGAGTTTTTCCTTGCCCTCACGGAGGTTTTAGATCAGGGAATGTTGTAAAAATAGTCTGTGGTTTGCAATAATCTGTGGTCTGTGCAGCCCTTTGAGACTCCATGTGAAAAGGGGCTATACAAATAAACATAACTTGACTAAATCACATTTGATTGTCCTTTAATGGACGTTCACCAAACATTCATTCCCTTTCGCGCTTCCAAACCTGACACCGAACAATAAGCCCACAGCACAGGGGTGAGTTGCTGTGCCATGTAACCCTTCATCAGCAGAGAGGCCACACTGCATACAATGGTTTTTATGATGTGGTAAATGGTAAATGGAATGAATTTATAGCTGAATTTATAAAGCACTTTACAATGCACTTCACACTTTACCAATTCACGCACAGATAGCAGGATAGGCCGTGCAAGGCGCCTGCCTGCTCATCGGTGACATCAGGGGTTCAGTGTCTTGCTCAAGAATACTTCGACATATAATACGAAGGAGCCGGGAATTGAACCTGCGATCGCTTTGGTCCCAAGACGACCACTCTACCAACTGAGCTACAGAATCTACAATCAACCATTTGATACAGTTTTGTTTGATAGGCAGCTTGCTTTGATATCAAAAGGCTGTGAATTGGAATCAGTCCGACTCTTTTAAGCTGATCACACCCAAAATGTATAAAACAATATTGAAACACCCAAGCAATCGTGGACTTTCATCAGATTATTGACAAAAGGTATTTATGAATTCATCCCCACATGGCCTGTTGTCATACTTCTCTGCCATCTGGAGAGATGATTGCACTCATCTGCTCGCGATATTAAAGAATCCGACCGCAGGGAAGAACCAAATAATCAGGTAACAGATGAAATCTTGCCCGTCTCGATGACTCTCCAGGGAAGCCAGAGCAGGCTTGCTAGCACAGAAACGGTTTATGAAAGTGGCGCCATTAAATCCGACGCCCAATTCAGCAGCATCTGATGCAAAACATTCAATCAAGAAGCACAACCTACAACGAAATCCTGCAGAGTAAGAGGAGCACAAGACCGCATTCAAAAACAGTCGCGTTTTTGCATTGATAACGGCGGAATCAACCAATATGGCCCTTAGCACAGTAGTCGGCAACTACCGGACTGCGGACTGGTACAGCGTAGTTTGATACAGAGTCGCACAGTAAGAATAATAAATTCCATTATTCTTTACGTATTGGTGTTTTAATGACACTGATTCTTTCCAGGCAGCACGGCGGCGCAGTGGTTAGCGCGTGTGCGGCACAGTTCTGAGGTCGTGAGATCAAACCTCCTGTGTGGAGTTTGCATGTTCACCCTGTGCTTGCGTGGGTTTCCTTTGGGCACTCCGGTTTCCTCCCACATTCCAAAAACATGCATGACAGGTTAATTGGCCGATCCAATTTGCCCCTAGGTGTGAATGAGCGAGCAAGTTGTCTGTCCCTGTGTGCCCAGCGACCGGCTGGCAACCAGTTCAAGAAGTCCCCTGCTCACTGCCCAAGGACATCTGCGAGAGGCTCCAGCACCCCCGCAACCCTACTGAGGATAAGCGGTGCAGATAATGGATGGATGGATGATTCTTTCCAGATGGAACTTGAGCCGGGGCTTCAAGGTGGTACGTTGGAATTAAAATCAGTGTGGTTCGCACCGGCAGGCGCAATTGCCTGTTGGGCGCTGCAACTGTCATTCCAAAGATACAGTGATGGATGAGTCAAACCAAACATTGGTTGCTTCTAGCAAATCAGCGTAAAGAATGGTCAATTACTGGATGTCATGCTAGAATAATTGTAAACTTATTTGCTGCTATGGAAAAACTTTTGGCAACAGAGTTAAGGGATGCATGGATCCCTAAGTCAAGAACTCAACACAAAGACTATAAAACACCCAAAAACCTTTTTCCAGAATTCTTCATCAGGAAAGCTTGTATTATTAAACACTAGATAGACCTGAAATTTTGCCCTTAACGTTATGATAATTACTAGAGTGGGTTGGTATTTTAACATCCGCCTCACATTACAGCTGTCCCAGGTTCAAATCCAGCAACCAGACTCCTTGGGTGGAGTTCTTATATTCTACTCATGCCCTCGGGTACTCCAGTTTCCTCCCACATTACAAAAACATAGCTGGCAATGTGACCCTCATTTGGGTAATTGGGTTGTAAAATTGTGAATGTGGTGTTATGTTACAAGGACATCTAACAGTTCCTTATGACTACACGGTAGATTTACGCTCATTATTAATATTAATGTTGTTATTATTGAAACCGTTTTATTGAAATATTCATTCATGTAATTATGTAACTTATTTCAAAACACGTATTTATTTTTCAAGGAACTGATTTTTTTTAATCAATCTAAGGTAGTTATTTGTCATGATTACTGATGTGACTCAGCTGTGCCCGCTCACGTGGCACTGCCGCGGGCTCTGATTGGCTGCCGGTCAGTATTTGAACCCAGACCTGTCTGTCCCCTTTTGTCAGTCCGCCTGCGACCCTCAGTAAACACTAGGCAAGCCTTTTCGACCCTGACTCCCACCTGTCCCGTTTTTGCTCCCGTCTGTCTCCAGCTATGACCCGTTTTGATCCTGACCACGTCTGCTCTACCGTCCCTACTTACGACCCGTTTTTGATCCGACCACGTCTGCTCTCACGTCCCGGCGTACAACCCTTTTCTGACCCCAACCACGCTTTTGCTCTCCTGTCCCGGCTTTCGACCTGTTTTTGCGTCCTTGACAACGCCATCGCTCTCGTGACTTGCTTCCCGCGACTAGCGAACACCAGATCGTGGGAGCAGCCCTTCCTCTTTCCTTTAATAAAACTTGTGAGAGACATAACGCAATTGGGTCCTGTTTCCGTTCTGGTCCTGACATTATTTTGTAATCTAAATAAATAAATAAATAAATTAAATGTAGACACAAAAATATACGAAACGTAAAAAATCTTTACGAGAGAAAAAGCGTTCAATATGTCACAAAGCAAAGGACGTAATGTCGTGGCCACGAAGTATGTTTTTCCACAAAAATATTAAAGCTTTAAGTGACGCAATGTGTATTGTACAAAGTGATACTTTTTCCCCAGTATCAGTATTGTCACACATCTCTGCCTGTCAATGCTGAGATACTGCTCTTCTCCGAAAAACAACAGCGATCTGATAATGAATGCGCTGTATCTGAGTCAAATAAGGAGGCTTCTCCGGCTACTGTAACCATGGAAACCTTTACCGTTTACTCTTTGTTTCATATGGGGGAGCAAACTCCTACCCAAAAGAGTTCTGGAGAGATGGGCGCCACTAGGATGTACTTGTCCAAGACACACCCCAGGAAGTGGTGCCCTTATGACCCCTAGCCTTTAAAGGATCCGTGAACCGTGATTATTATTACTATTATACAGTGGTACCTCTGCTTACATGCCTCTACGTACGAAAGTTTCAGGTTACGAAGTACCTGAACAGGAAAATGTTGCCTCTAGTTACAAAGGCGTTTCAGGATACAATGTCAAATATACAATACAGAAAGCACTGCTATTAGTTCCTCCCAGAGTTTCCCGAACTTAAACAAGGGGCTATCGCTTAAAATCTGCCTGACAACCCAGTGCTCAAGTGTTATCCTAACATGCTTTTCATGTCACCGTCACAGTTCAGAAACTATGATGAATATGGGTTCTGGCAAGGAGGAGGACGGAGCCCAAATTAACATGAGACATTTTATCAAAAGTCTCTGAATTTGTAAAAAACGAATCAACCGTAAAAAGTGTTGACAAGTCAGGGTATGGCTTATTACGATGATGTCTGACTCGCGCATTTCCGATTGACTGTCAAAAGCTGGCAAAAGCAGACATTATTGGATCAGTTTATCAAGAAACGTGGGGCAAAAAGGTAAATTGAAATTTGTATTATTCCTTTTATTCTTTGTGTTCTTACATTGTGTGCCTCTTGTTTTATGTTTATTTTGCGGTAATCTAATTTCAACATGGATTTATTTCATGTTCTGATGCTCTTTTATGATTTATCAAAAGGATATCATTTTGCACTTTTGCAGGCCTTGGAACGGATTAGCGCATTTACATTTAAGATGCTTCTCTACTTGCGAGGTTTTCAGATTACAGAGCTAGCCCCCGGAAAAAAATTAATTCGTAAGTAGAGTTACCATTGTGATTGTTGATTATTTCAGAAGGAGTACAAATATGTTTAAGACAGCCCTTGAAAATGTTGCCAGACAATAACCCCTTCATCGGTACAGAAAAGGTTGCCGATCACCGTCTTAGCAGACAATAATGTGTTGCCACTCACTATGCTGCCGAGTCGTTTAGTTGGTATTCCCTCGAGCGGGCGAAGCAGCCCTGGATGCCGGAATCGGCCCACAACCGCAAGATCGCTTTGGCCAGGTCGTCGGGGAGAACGCCTTGCTCTTCAGCACCGGCAGACAGAGCGTACAACTGCTGGGCGTCATCCTGCATGAGAAAACCAAACAAGGATTTTGGTGTTATAAATGACGTATGCTGAATTACGAATAATGGGAACGTAAACTGATGAAAAACACAAATCGTTTTGAATGATTGATTATTTGGATAAAAGTGATTTTGTTGTTGTTTTGTACCAAATGAACATCAGGTTTCTTCGAGACAAAATGATAATTAAGGGTTGTTTTTTACAACAGAACTCATTTTTTGTAGGCGATTACCAGGGTTGGGTAGGCTTACTTTGACTTGATTACTTTAAATTACTTTTGGATTTCGGATTAAAGACAAAAGAAATTAAATATGAATAAAATTACTACATTTTGTGCAGGGAGTAACGGAATACATGGAACGGCAAAAATGATGTTGGCAAGCTGTTTGGATTTATTTTCATTTTGTTTCTGTTGAATTTTATGTTAGTTTTGCCGGAGATCAAAGAGATCAAAGTCAGGAGAGAAAGCTTACCACGTGTTGTGAGTCATAATTGTATTCATATTTAGTTTCTTTTGTCTTTTATTAGCATATTTGGTATTGGAGTAATCAATAATAATAATAATAATAATAATTTCCTTTGTATTGTCATTCTTTGTAACAATGTACACAGAACGAAATGTCGATACACCTGACCCGTTGTAGCGGGTCGATGCAGCCGCAGCCAGAGGGCGCCGCCATTATACCAATTAGGTATGTCTCGGTCGAGGCGCGAACCAGCGACCTCCCAGTAATCCAAAAGTAATTGAAAGTAATCAAGTTAAAGTAACCCTACCTAACCCTGGCGATTACAGTTTAGTCAACACTCAAAGACGGAGACATGACATAAATACATTTTGAACTTGAAAGAAGAACAGCAGAGGACTGTACAAAAAAAACCCTCAAGATGCAAAAATCTCAAACTGTACTAAAGGTCCTTCGCCGAACCCTTTGTTTTTCATTAAATCCCCTTGGTTACAAAAAGCACATCCACCATTAAGGAAGTCAAAAATTTCTCTCAGTTTTATTAGAAGAAAAGGAAAGGGTTGCATCCAGGATCCAGTGATCGCTGGTTGCGGGAAGCAGGTCGCTTTGAACGCGGAAGTGGGACTTCCGTGGCGAGCAATAGCGGTGTCGGGAACAGAAATAACGGGTCAGTAGCTGGGACAGGAGAGCAAAAACGTTGTCGGGATCAGAAACGAGTCGAAAGCCAGGAGAGCGGAGTAGACGTGGTCAGGATAAAAAAAACGTGTCGAAGCCGGGGAACAGACGGGAGGAAAAACAGGTGTGAGTCAGGGTCGGAAAAAGCTTGCCTAGAGTAAACTGAGGTTCACAGACGGACTGACAACAGGTGAGGTTTAAATAGTGACAGGGAGCCAATCAGAGTCCGAGGCAGTTGGCGCCAAAGAAACGGGCACAGGTGCATCACATCGGTAATCATGACAGTAAACAGGACAATGTAAAACCTTTTAACAGTACACGAATAATGTAAGAACCTTTCTGCAATAAAATATTTCCTCTGCAACTGTTTTGGAATTAAGTCAAGACCATGTAAAATAAAACTACATAACCGGGATATTGCACTTGAACCGGGATATTGCACTTAAAACTATAAACAGTAAACGTGATAAGAACAACATTATCGAGAAGACACGACCGAGTTGTGCTACTCCATGCTACTTTCAAAAATAAAAATATTATAAAGATTGAACCATTGAATATCATAAATCCCAGAGTGTTTGTTAATTTCACAATCCGACAACGCCAACCCAGGATTTTTTTGGCACTCACTCCACAACTAACATTAAAATTGGTCAGTTAGATATCTTCTAGTCGGATTCAACATGGCGGCGCGCATGGATGCTGCGGCTAGTTGCTCTCCAGCTAATCTTCTATTTATTGCCGTTCTCTTGTCTTTTTTGCTTTCACTTTTGGACACATGTGTGGCCAAAAATACTTACAGTAGGGACGAACTTATTCGGTTGGGTGGGCGTCTAAATTTCGACTTTTCGGGCACTTTTTATACCGCCTATGATATACCGAGCGAACTTCAAAGGCATCCGGCATCCTTGTGGACAGCTATTCCTCCTAATAAACGACGACAACGGCGCCGTAAAGACAGAAAACAGAAGCGTGGTTGTCGTGCAGGTAGAAGCGTGCGAAGTCTAAGGAGCAAGAAGGACGCGAGGATGTAACTAATTCCACCATTCATTCCTCGCCGGACAACAGACGCTTTACACTCAGCGCTCACGAACGGCCCCAACAGCGGCATCTTTTGACGATCTCTACAAAGACTACAAAGACTTCAGCTAAGTCAAATGATTCAGCAAAGCTAAAATTTGGTCTTTTAAATATTAGATCGCTTGCTCCAAAAGCTTTACTTGTTGATGACATTATTCGTGATTATAAACTTAACTGTATGGGTCTTTGTGAAACTTGGTTGCGCCCGAATGAGTATTTAGCGCTAAATTATGCTTCACCCCCTCACTACGCGAGTAGCCATGTAGCACGCACGTTGAAAAAGGGTGGCGGTGTCGCGCTCATTTCTGAAAAATCGCTCAAATATAATCCTCGTACCTCTAATAATTACAAGGCGTTTGAGGCTCTTGTGATGCGGTCCTCTCTATTGTCAATTTATGTAATAACTATCTATCGCGCACCTGGGCCATACACAACTTTCTTAGACGAATTTACTGAACTTTTGTCTGAACTAGTAACCTATGCAGACAAAATTATAATTATGGGGGACTTTAACATTCATATGAACTCCCCACTCAGTTCACTTATTATTGCGTTTAGGTCTCTAATTGATGCATTTGGTTTTAATCAACTGGTTGATTTGCCAACCCATAAAGATGGAAACACGCTAGACTTGGTTCTGACTCGAGGAGTTTTAACCTCAAACAATATGGTGTTACCGTGTACTACCGTTATCTCGGATCATTATTTAGTTACATTTGAAGTGCTAGCTAAATGTAGTGTTAAAAAAGCTGAAGGATTTAGCGGACGCAATATAAGCACTGGCACAGTTTCTGAGCTCTTTGAACTCCTTCCTGGAGCAGTTGCGTCCTTTCCTTCATACAATGGCTCGATTGACTCACTCATGAATGAGTTCAATACCACCCTGACTAGTGTCCTGGATTCAATAGCGCCCATAAAGCTAAAATCACGTCCTAAAAGACGCACGCCTTGGTTTACTGATGAAACTAGAACCCTTAAACAAGAATGCAGGAAATTGGAAAGAAAATGGCGCGCTACCAAGCTTGAGGTTTTCCATCAAACCTGGTGTGACAGCTTGCCTCTGCAAAATCGGCCTACCTTTCGAAGGTGATTGTGTCTCAAAAGAACAATCCCAAAGCCCTTTTTGACACTGTAGCATCGCTTACAAGGCAACAGACTATCGCAGATAGTTTGACGCACTCTGCTCATGACTTAATGGTCTTCTTTACTAAGAAGATTCAATGCATACAGGAAGAAATTGCTAAAGAAATTATTAATACCACACATATTAAAGGGCTGAAATCTACAGATGCACGACAGGGTGGCTGTCCTGGGAAATTGTCCGGTTTTAGTGAACTGTCACTTGGAGATCTCAAACAGGTGGTGAATGCGGCCAAACCGACAACCTGCCAGTTCGACCAGCTCCCAGGTTCACTTATTAAAAGTCTTTTTGGCGTCCTTGGACCTTCAGTTCTAAATATTATAAACATATCACTCTCCTCAGGTGTAGTTCCAGCAGCTTTTAAGTCCGCCGCTATTAAACCCACACTGAAACGACCCAACCTTGATCCAGAAATCTTAAGTAATTATAGACCTGTGTCAAACCTACCTTTCCTCTCTAAAGTACTTGAAAAAGTAGTGGCACAGCAGCTGAATGTTTTCATATCCGAACCTTTTTGAATCCATGCAATCAGGATTCAGGGCTAACCACTCTACTGAGACAGCTCTGATCAAGGTAACAAATGATCTCCTACTGGCAATGGATTCTGGCGCTTCATCACTTTTGCTGCTGCTGGATCTTAGTGCTGCTTTTGACACAGTGCACCACAATTTCCTACTAGAACGGTTGGAAAAATGGATTGGTCTCTCAGGAACCGTCCTCTCGTGGTTCAGATCCTACCTCTCAGATAGGACGCACTAAGTGAAATATGGTGAAATGACATCTGAGCCCTTTAATGTTACCTGCGGTGTTCCGCAGGGTTCAGTGCTTGGCCCCCTTCTTTTCAGCATTTACATGCTTCCATTAGGTGATATTATTCGCAAGTACAATATCAGCTTCCACTGCGACGCAGACGACACTCAACTATATCTTCCGTTGGAGGAATCTCCCACACTAAACTGTGGAAATTTGGAGGCCTGCCTCATTGAGATAAAAGAGTGGATGTCACTCAATTTCTTGCGTCTTAACTCTGAAAAGACCGAAATGTTAGTCATTGGTCCATCTAAATGCCGTGACTTATTCTCAAAAACTGCTGTGAACATTGACAAATGTCACATCACACAGAGTGACTCAGTTAAAAATTTAGGTGTCATATTTGACCCTGATCTATCCTTTGAAACGCATGTAAAGAAAATTACTAGAACCGCTTTCTTCCATCTTCGTAACATTGCTAAAATCCGTTCAATACTGTCTCAGTCGGATGCGGAAATTATAATTCATGCGTTTGTTACCTCCCGTCTCGATTACTGTAATGCACTACTCTCTGGTCTCCCGGAGTCTAGAATCAAGTCTCTTCAGCTGGTACAAAATGCCGCAGCGAGGCTTTTAACTAGGACAAAAAAGTACGATCACATAACACCGATTTTGGCTAACCTTCATTGGCTCCCAGTTAGCCATAGATGTGATTTCAAGGTTCTCTCAGTATTATACAAAATCATACATGGACTTGCTCCCTCTTATCTTTCAGATCTGATTTGCCCCTATGTCCCGGTCCGAAGCCTACGATCTGAGAGTGCCGGTCTTCTGGTGATCCCAAGAGCAAAGAAGTGTTCTGCTGGTTCGAGAGCGTTCTCCATCCGGGCACCGGTGCTGTGGAATGCTCTTCCCCCTGAAATCCGAGCTGCAACCTCAGTGGAAATGTTTAAATCTAAATTTAAAACTCACTTCTACTCCATAGCATATGAATAACGTACTCTTCTCGTCGGCTGAAAAATAGTCTGTGTAATATAGTGTAATAATCTGTGAAGCTTTTTGAGACTCTTCGTGATTTAGGGCTATACAAATAAAAATGACTTGACTTGACTTCTAATTTGAAGGATTACTCTCATATAAGCCTACTCGCATATAAGCAGACACGCTAAACCTGAATTTAAACAGTCACATACTAATAAAAATACGACCCCAAAATATGAATGAAACTTGTCCCTAAACAACAATAATTACTTAAACTTATAGATAATAGAGATTAAAATACAGGTAATACTCTGCGACCCTAGTGAGGGTAAGCTGCACAGAAAATGGAAGGATGGATGGATACAGGTGATAAATATAGAAGAAAAAAAAAATGAAGCTGCGCTTTGTTGTTATCTGACACTCAACCATTTTCGTATTTCCCGATTGTTTCTCTTTTGACTAGATCATTGTCGTAACTGTTTTCCACTTTCCTTTCACTTAACCCTAACTCTATTGCGACTATTATAGTAGGAAAAAATGGCAATAAAACTCACTAAATCAAAATAAAATGAGATGTGTTACTTCTCAAACATAATCGTGAAATCGCCAAATAACTCAACAGAAATAGTCACTGTTGATTAGGGTGGGTATGTCTGTTTTACACACCTATGTTTTCAATTTATGCCCCTTTGATTTCAGTGTTGTAATACATAGTCCTAAATTCGATTTATATGCAAGTATACACGAGATTTTCTCATTTTATGAGAGTGAAATATTTTTTTTAATACCCATCCTTTCCCCTAAAAGTACGACCTCATCTCATCCATGCAAACCATACGATGTTAATCTTGCACCGTAATCGAGTTTCTGTTCCAACTCCATTTCCTGCATCCATTAATCACCTGTTCCATACCTCCCCATTCTCTCTATTGGCTGTTATTATTGAGTTGAGTCTGTTAAATTATTACAATTCATCTCATAATCTGTTTCCCGCGAATGGTACAGCAAAGTCCTCAGCCCTGAGTTTCCATGGAAACGGTACATGGAGCATAACCAGGGTTAGCTAATTGATTGAATAGGGACTTTAGTCGGGCACAGAGAAGAAATGCTTTCATCAGCTCAGGAGGTAGAGCGCTCGTCTTGGGATCAAGAGATCGCAGGTTCGATTCCCGTCTCCTCCGTGTTATATCGGGCAAGACACTGAATCCCTAATGCACCCAATAAGCAGGTCGGCGCCTTGCATGGCTGCATGGCCGCTATTGGTGTGTGAGTGTGTGTATGAATAGGTAAGTGTGAAGCACATTGTAAAGCGCGTTGGGAGTTCTTCATTGACTTGAAAAGCGCTATATAAATGCAGACCATTTACCATTCTTCTAGTTTTTTAAGGGGGGAGTAGATGAGCTAAAAGTATATAAAGTGGTTTTGTGAGGGGACGTGGGCCACACACAGTCCACCGTGCGAGCCAAAAACTTATGTGGCAGTTAAATATATTTCCTATTTGTGGTTTGAGTTCTACTTGGCTGCTTAGGCATTAATACAACTGCCACAAGAATAATCACAGGACCTGAAGAGAAAATGACTTTATTTGCTGCTTTAGCGATGACATCCCTCCATCAGACTGCTGGTATGACACAGCTGATCGTTCAGTGCAGGGGTGTCAAACTTAATTGCACAGCGGGCCAAAACTCAAACAAGATAAACATTTATTGAATACACTAAAACTTGACATTTTTAAATGTAAAGTATTCAACGTTTGGTCAGAATTCCTTTTTGCAATGACAAATGATCAAACAATGTCAAAACATGTGAAGTAAATACCTGTACTGTGTTTTAAGTCAATCACATAGATTGACTTAATTGATGTTATCTGACTGATACAGCTGGAATGTGAGGTCGGGAAGGGGGGCGCTATGGCTGCATTTGCGCATCAAACGTTGCCATAAAAACTCAACCACAGGGGGTCCCCCCCTCACAGGCGACCGGAAACCAGAGCTGGTACATGTCTCATCTCGCAAGGGCAGTCTGAATTTGGCCAAGGGAACAGGGCATATCATAACAAGAAGCCGGTCCTGACCAATTCTCAGCTCAACAAGCAGCCGGAGAGCATTGCCAAGTCAGCAGCCGAGCTTGATCGAGCTAGCAGCCAAACCGCTCAGAGAAGCCTCAAGCCACAAGCAGTCAACCTCTGCCTCAACACCCTGCTTCCTGTGGTCCTCGTGTCAGCCCTACCAGGATTCCGCATTGCTCTACAGCCAAGGACATAAAGACTTCTCCGTCATCTTCATCAAAGCAGAACTTCGCAGAACATCTCGTGGTTGCTAGGTATTGGTGTGACGTGAAAGGGGGAACTCTATCAAAATACAATAACGTAAGAATCAAGCCAATGTTGTTGTCTAATCAAAAGGTCCCAGTTTAAGTTTTCAATTTCTAGTTTTGTTTCGCTTTATTTTCTTATTATTGTTTTGTGTTCTATTCAAGCTTCTTTAGTAGATTAGTAAAAGAACGTCACCCCGCTTTTCTCCGTTTAGCCTTCTGTTGCATCACGATGTATAGAAGTTCGTCCCTAGGTTTCAGGTCTCTGCTTCCTGACACTAAAGACTCACTATTTATCAATAATAAATTATAGTTGTTTAGAATAGTTTAATTCCATCATTTTTGACACCATCGAAATTAAAGCAAAACAATTCAGTGCTTTTAAGTACAGAATTTGATAATATGCATTAAAAAACTTGCCATCATACTAGCTGCTATGTTTTGGGAGTTGTTTGCCGAAAATGTGGTCTTCATGAATAAGATTAAAAAAAAAAAACGAAATACATTGGGCTATTTGAATGTTGGCTTTGAGTGCAGTACACATTGATACTTTATATTAAATATAGATCTTAGTGGGGGGACTATACATGAAGGGACACTGGGGGCAGATTTAACAACAAATCAACATGTTGTTATTTGTAGCACATTTTCTTTTAGTATTTTATATGGTATCATATATACACACCATATTTTCCGGACTATAAGGCGAACCTAAAAACCCCAAGTTGGCCAGCAATTTGAAAGTGCGCCTTATAATACAGTCACCTTGTATACTGCAAAATACATTGGATCAATATGAAATGTATGGTTACAATTAAATGATACTCCATACGGTAAATGTTCTTTCTTCGGGAAACAAAGTGATCTTCAAGCACCCTCTTGTGGGAAACATGTTTATTGAGCTAAAAGGAGAAAATAGTGCAGAACTTCAACTGCATCGCGTACGCCAATTTTCGAACGCTCATTAAGAACTCTCTTTTGTTTTTTTCCTTGGACAATAATTGTCTGTAAATATGAAACATATAAAGACGCTGCCCTACTTACGAACGAGATCCGGACAATCGTTTGTAAGTTTAATTTGTTTGTAAGTTGCTTCAGTGCTATATTTTTTACGGAATGTATGTTTAATGTTTACATAAGTATGTTTAAGGCTTGTATAAGGAACTTGCATTGTTTTGTCCTAAAAATAAACATTTCATGCAATAATATGCCCTATAAAGATAAAGTTGAGTTTAAATTACGTTTGGAAGATGCACTTCAAAAAGTCCTCCTCCGTGGTGGAGAGTGGACGAAAAAAAGCAACCATTTTCTCAACCGCATCAAGCTTTCTTATTGCACTTTTGTTTCAAAAGAAACGACTCACCTCTTCTTTACACTTTAAGCCGACCATATTGAATGGACGCACGAGACATTAAACAATAAAAATGTCAACGTTCTTAGCGCACTAGAAATACGGTATAAAATGTTTACACACACACTAGAAAGAGGAAGCGGATTTCTTCTTTGGGGTGGATGCTGGGTGACCTCTCACAGCACCAAACGCCCGTAGCGGCGGAAAGAAGCACTACAGAACAGTCCTGTATTCGAAAAAAGGTGAACATATTACAAAATCTAACTTACAGCAGTGTCCGGATATTTTTTGTCATCCCCCAAAAAAATTTTTGTATCTACCGTTTTACGTAATCCGAATGGTTGCAAGTAGGGGAGCGTATGTAGTCAGCACAAAAAGCAAGATTTTGGTTTATGGTAACATTTTCTACAAAATCACATACTCTTGTTTAGATTTTTCTTAAATGATACTCCATACGTTAACTGTTAAACCTTACAGAAAAGTGTGTAGTGGTCTTAAGAGTGCCTTCTTGAGGGTAACATGTTAATTGTTTGTTGCGAAACTTAATTTTTTTTTGTTGAAACCAGACGCCATAATGATGATATATGTTCTACAAAACAAATTATTTTAATTTAAATGTTTTTATTTTGATGCAATACTAACTATTACAGCAGTTTTAATTCCATATACATAAAAAATATATCACAAAAGACTATTTTTTGCAGTGTACTTTATAATCCGATGCCAATTATAAACGGCGCGCTTTAAAATAAGATACATTATATTCTTACCATTTTACTTTGGCGGGACGGATTAAAGACCTTAACGGACCGCATAGTTTGCCCACCCCTGGTTTAAAACAGAGAACCATCAAATTTTACCACCTGGCTTAGCAAGATTTTTGGAGGTAACCCTGCATCCACGCATGCTAGCTATTTGTCCCCCCAAATCAACACACATATTGGCACATTATCTCATGTTTAATATTATTCATGCATAAGTGAACACCCACGTGCAGGATCCAGCAAGTTTTCGAGTGCTGCATCAGGTCCATTTGCTTTAATGGACACAGAAAAAGGCGCATGCACTTCAAGCGGGACCCCGGGGACTTCCAAAGGCCACGCGGCAACAAACAAAACGCTAGAGTTGTGTGGCTAGCACCGTGCTTTTGCACGTTTGCACGTCTTTATTTCGCCCGTTATTACTTTGACTTGTGATCATCATGCGCACGGATGGTAATTAAGGCCAGAGCTAATTAAGCTGTCCTTTTGAAGAACCAATTCCAAAGACTCCCAAACACAAAATCATTAAGATAGTACAAATTGATGCGATATCGTTGCCTTTGAAAGCGTATATAATGTTCAAAGCAGGAGCTGGCTTTTCAAACTGTCTCCTAGGACCTCCATGAGGAGGAGAGCGTTGTGTGGGATTTTATTGGAATGCAGCAATGACATTTGTCAGACCAGGCAGAGTTGTTTTATATATTTAAATGAAGCAATTCATGGTTGTAAATACACACACACAAATAATGGACTTCAATTCCCCCTAAGATTTGATCTGCAACCTTAGAGGAACTGTTTAAATCTAGGCTTAAAACACACTTCTATTCTATAGTATTTGAATAACCTATAATTTATGTTGACAATATCTGTGCATTATTTGTTACTGCAACATCCATTGCAGCCTGGCCATCTTGAAGGGGGACTACCTTCCCAAGGTTTCTTCATTTTCCTCATGTTGAGGTTTTTGAGTTTTTCCTTGCCCTCATGTAGGTTTTAGATCAGGGGATGGTGTAATAATTGTCTGTGGTTTGCAATAATCTGTGATCAGTGCAGCCCGTTGAGACTCTGTGATTAAGGGCTATATAAATAAATATGACTTGACTTGACAATACAATTTTTTTTGCTTGTATGCAAAATGTGCCTCATAAAATAAAAATGATTTATAAAAAAGGAAAGAGAAAAAACAGAATCAAATAAAATTAAAAAATTACTGCAATTACAATTGTTTCACTTGTATGCAAAATGTCCTTATATAATAAAAATATTCACGAAAAGGGGAAAAAAGAAAAAAAGGAATCAAATAACCGAAAAAAATTGACTGTGAATAAAATTGTTTTACTTGAATGCAAAATGTTGCTCATATATTTAAAAAAGAAACGAAAAAAGGGAAAGAAAAAGGACACGCTAAAGAAAAAAAGAAAAAGGAAAGAAAGACAGAGAAAATGAAAAACGGGACAAAAAAAGGAAAACAATTTTTTTTTTAAAAAGGAAAGAAACGAGGAGAAGAAAGATGACAAATATATATACAAATACTTTTTGCTTGTATGTAAAATGTGTGTCATACAGCAATGAAAGGACAAAAAAAAACCAATAAAAAAAAAAGAAAAAAAAGAACAGCGACTCATTTCTCTTCTAGAAGGGCATCATACATGTTTTCAGACACTGTGTTTAGTGTTCGGAGTGCATGCAAAAGGGCATCTTGCTGCTTTCCTCCCGCACACTTGTGGAATTTGGCGACTGAGCGCTTAAATTATCGAACATGCTTAATGCATTTTCCTCGAAAAAGAGTCCTTGTCGATTTAACTGATTTACAATAACAGAAGTTGAGGTTGAGCATAAATATTAATTGGACCTCTGTTTACTACTCATTCATGTTATTGGTCTACTCATGAGCCAAATGTTTTTCCTGCCACAAAGAAGAATAAGCCGCACATTCAACTTTCAAACCACAGTGTTTAAAATATATTTTAAAAAAAGTTGCGTCTTGTAGTTCGGAATTTACAGTAGAAAAAATAGATATCTACGGATATGGATGAATAATAAGTTACCTTGCCTGATCCAATGAAAAAAAGCAAAGATACTGAAAAATAGCATACTTTTTGCAAAGATAACACTGGGCACACTAGACAAGGTCTCAGGGCACACTCGTGCACCCTGCCAGACAGATTGAAAATCAATGCTCTACGAAATGTTAGCTTGTGGTAGCAAAGCCAAGTCAAGTCAAGTCATGTTTATTTGTGACGCCCTTAATCACAAAGAGTCTCAAAGGGCTGCACAGACCACAGATTTTTGCAGACCATAGACTCTTATGACACCATTACCCTGAACTAAAAATAAGAGCAGATACACAAGCCTTACAAATGATGCAAGTCCTTCCTAAAATCGAACAAAAGTGCAGTGGAAGGAAGCCACGGATGCTAGCTGACAAACATCACACCTAAATGCTTGTGCCAGTCGTCAATTAGCAAATTTATCAAACACCCCCTAAGGAAAGACAGACAATTTAGAACAGCGTCTGCTCTGATAATGAGACGAGGACGATCTGTCGTTAGTTTCTGTGTTTGAAGGATTGTGTTTATGAACAGAGGTAATTACAGTGTTACAACCTTTTTTTTTCCCTGATGGGAAACACGATGCATCTACTTGTATTTCTTTTTCTCTCTCTCTCTCTCTCTTTTCCACCCTTTTTCTCCTACTCTCTGTCTCTTTCACTCTCTGTGTCTTTTTAACTTCTTTTGCTCTAACTTCCTTTTTTCCTTTTCTCTTTTCTCTTTCTCTCTTCCTACCCTTTGCACTTTCTTTTCTCGTTTCTCTCCTTCTGTCTTTCTATTTCTTTTTGGATTTCTTTCTTCCTCTCCCTGTCTTTTCCCCCTCTCTCACGACTTTTTATCTCTTTTGTTTCTCACGCTCTCTCCCTCTCTCTCTTTTTCTTTCTTTGTCCCGCCCTCTCTCCTTTTCCCTCCCTCTTTCTCTGTTTTTATCTTTCTTTTTCTTTCTCTTTAATCTACTAGTCTGGCCCCCGACAGAATGTTTGTCCCCCGAGTTAAAATGAGTTTGACACCCCTTGCTTAAGGCAAGTTCAATTCAAGACCTTTGTAAGGACTTTTGAAATCAAATGGAAGACCAAGTCAACAAAAAACAAAAACAAAATTGAAACAAACAAACATAACAAAAACACAAATATTTCTTGCAAACAATACATCGTGCCTCGTACACATGACCTGGCACAGCTTTTATTCATCGGGGAGACACTTCTCATTAAAGTAACGGTCAAGGAGATGCGATAATTTAAATAGCGCTTGTCAAACTGGGCGCTGGTGCCCCCGTGGTAAAACGAGGGTTAAGGACAACTCAAACGGCCCACCCCACTTTTAAGGACAATTAGTATTATAATTTATACCACGTTGAAATAACTTACCTCAATCTTTTAAGTGCAAACTGCAAAAACGAGGGCCCTGGCAGGGTCCTACTCGCGAGGGGACCAGTAAAAAAGTTGGCGGAGCTTTCATGGGTCAATTCTTTTCTACACTTTCAAGGGTCAGTTATTTTCTACACTGGATATGTATTTTACTACGACAGTTGTCGCATTAACTCTAAAATGAATGTTTGAGAGTGACAGTGTGAAACTTATGTTTACTCTGCAGACGCTCCCCCACTTACGAACATTCGAGTTTCGAACAACAGTACATATGAAAAAATTCCCAACAATTTCAGGATGTCGAAAAATATCCGGACATTGCTGTAAGTTAGATTTTGTACTTTGTGCACCTTTATCCAATAGAGGACAGTACTGTACAGTGGTGCTTCTTCCCGCCGTGTGGCGCTGTGAGAGGTCACCCAGCATCCACCCAGAAGAAGAAATCCGGCATCAACTTCCTGGGTTGTGTGTAATCATAACAACGTGTACTGTTACGCTAGCGCGCTAAGAACTTTGACGTTTTTATTGTTTAATATCTCGCGCATCCATTCAATATGGTTGGTGTAAAGTGTAAAGAAGAGGAGAGCCGTTTCTTTTTAAATAAAAGTGGAATAAGAAAGCTTGATGCGGTTGAGAAAATGGTTGGATCACTTTTTTTTCGTCCACTTTTTACCATGGAGGAAAAAGTCGCCTAACTCTTCCAAAAGTAAGTTAAACTTAACTTTATTTATCTATATCTTTATAGTCAAATCACGCTTATTTGGACGCCCTTAATCACAAGGAGTCCCAAAGGGCTTCACAGATCACAGAATGTCAACGTCTAATGTGTAGCTTTGTTTTGCAGTACTATGCTTTATCATTCAGAGCATTTTATTTTACGAAATGTTTATTTATCTGTTTCAAAACAATACAGGTTACTTATACAAACCTTAAACATACTTATATAAAACTTAACCATACAAAATATAGCACTGAAGCAACTTACGAACAAATTCAACTTACAAACGATCGTCCGAAACTTAGCTTGTTAGTAAGTAGGGCAGCTTCTGTATTCTATTACACCAACACTGGAGGTCATTGCGTTCCCTTTTACTCTGTCCGTTGTTGGAAGAGCACCAGAGCAGTAGCTCAGGAGGTAGAGCGCTCGTCTTGGGATCAAGGGATCCCAGTTCGAATCCCGGCTCGTCCGTGTTACATGTCGAAGTGTCCTTGGGTAAGACACTGAACCCCTAATACCCCCAATAAGCAGGTTAGCGCCTTAAATGGCTGCAAGGACGCTATTGGTAAATGTGGAGCACATTGTTAAGCGCTTTGGGAAGTCATTGACTTGAAAAGCGCTATATAAATGCAGATCATTTCATTTCATTTCATGAAAACACTTTGCCAATGCATATTTAACACTGGTTCTTGTTGTTGTGCTCTGTGCAGCCCTTTGAGACTTTTTGTGATAAAGGGGCTATACAAAGTGTGACTTGACTTGACTTAACTTGGTGCATTAATGTGTGGTGTTGAAAATTGTAGCTTCATGAGCGGGGTCTTACCACTCTGCCGGGGTCGCTGTAGTCTATCTTGAGGCTTCCCATTGCTTTTACGATGGCCATGATAGACTGGATGGTGTTACTGTAAACAACAGCTCGGTACTGCTTGCACTCGTCTTCCGAGTAGCCGTCGACGTGGATTATCCTACGAAAATTTCAAGACAATTTAATCATAAGGAATGCAATAAACATCACAGTGATACATTGCATGGATTGCATTCGTCTGTTGACTCTGGGACTGTGTTTACGGTGTCTGCCCCGACACTCAATGAGCTCACACGGTGGGTGCGGCATATTGGGTGCTTGCAAACTTTGAATCGCGTTTATTGGCTCATGCTATTATTAAAACTTGCCTCTGATTGGTCGCTGCTTTTAAAACTCGAACAGTAACAATTGTGGTTGGCCAAAACTCCATCACTCATGGCAAAACCTTGAAATAGATCGCAGTGATTTGCGGTTTCACAACCATACTACGTTTAAACTTCTGACTTGGGAATGCCGCCCCCCTATGGCCTCCTTACCGCCCTCTTCTTAAAATTCATGCGCCTTATAGTCCGATGCGCCTTATACATGAAAAATACATGACAAAATACTATTTTGCACCTTGTGATCTTGTGCCTCTTAAAGTTAAATTCTAAGCTTTTTAAGACTTCCTAATGCCTTTTGAAATACAAAAAAGACCAAGTCAACCCGCCAAACAAAACCACACAATTAAATTAAACAAACCAAAAATCACCACATGAATGAGAGGCAATTTTAAACAAATGTTTATTTTTAATTAGTTTTTTAAATCACATTTTGGTCCGTTTGAAAACTTTCCCTCTGAAAGATTTAGCTCTCCCAAAAGTTTGGGACATGGAAAACAATAAACAGATAGGATGTTTACTGAATGTCAAAGATCCCAAGTCAAAACTGGCAGATAACTACAAATTCAATAGAACCCTTCTTCTACATTGATGAGAATTTTTATCATGAATCATGAAAAAATTACTTTTTTACTAAATCTTTACAGTTCAAACAAACATAAATCTTATGTGTTCACATTTTTAAAATTTTTGACAATTTGATTCAAGACATTTAGGCCTTATTTTTAGAATACTAAATTGAATGCTTTTTAAGACTTTTCAAGGATTTGCTGGAACCCTGTTATCGTGCAGAAAATAGGGTACCTATTGTAAGGGAAATTATAGTTTGATTATGGTTTGAATGTGCCTTTGTACGATTTTATCCTCAAAGTGCCTTAATGAAGCCAACGATTATATCCAGGTTTTGTTTGTATCCTTGCAATTGTATCGTCCTCTTGGAGCCTGCTAACTATTAATCAAGACGGCCTTCGCTTTGGTGCTGGGATGTGCGGGGAAGAGCTTTTTTCCCTACATTCTTTTTTTTTTTCACAATGACACATTGTACCTTGTGTTACACAGAATCACTTTCCTCACTGCTAATTTATTATGCTCACACACCATCGAGCGATCAGCATTATTCACTTCGTTTAAACATGTGATATCTGTCTAAACCAATCAGATTCAATTCTTGTATTCATATCACTTCGCTTAAGCACGCACCTCTGATGGAAGGGCTATCAAAAACCGAATTTCCGACAAAGTATGTTCTTTTCTTCATCCCTATACAATCTCAATTTTTCCCCTTGACACATAATATCATTATATTTTTAACATTTACATTTGGCGGGCCGAATGAAAAAGCCTGAAAGGCCACATGTGGCCCACAGGGTGTAGTTTGCCCACACCCTAATCCACGGGTACCTAAAAACCTCCCGAAGGGCTGCTCAAAAATTGAGAAGAAAACATTTTCATTTTGAGCCTTCATAGTTTGTGTACTTTTAGCACTCGTTTTTTTTTTTTTTGCAGTAGACAATACAGCGACATCTAGCGGTCAAGATAAAGACAATGTCCCTTTAACTGTCAAACCCTAAGATTCATTGTATTTGCGCAATAATTAATCAGTTAAAAAATATCACCGACCATAATCAAAAAACATTGGATGCAACGGGAATCAAAACCGTGCAGTGGTGAGAGGGCTAAATCCTAACCACTGGACCACCAATGATAAAGATGACATACGAAAAGGCATTCGACTTTATGTCTTTATCACACTATTTTTACGGTGTCATTTGTCTCTGGTACCATAAAAATAGTGTGATGAGATAAAATCTGATGCTTTTTCATATTACACTCCAGCGGTAAGGATTCGGCGCCCTCACTGCCAAAACCCGGGTTCAATTCCCATTGCATACAACAGCAAAGTTTGAGCTGAGAAAAAGCCAAATTAAATGTTATACCGTTATACATGAATAACAAGTGGAAAATTCCCTATTTACACAGGCTCATTAACAATTGTTTTCCTAATCGGTCAGTGTGTGACGTTTGATGGTCAATTTGTGTTTGTTTTCATGTAAGCTGCCAAAAAACGCCTGGTGTGTGTTTGTGATCAAAATCGGGCTTTAGAAAAGGTGACAGACTGATTTGCTCCAAAGCTCATAAAACTGAATCCAGTGCCCAAATAGCCTGGAGGAATGTGAATAATTAAGCCATTTAGAATCATGCGCATATTCCGATTAGTGCACTGGCGCAACCACGTCCTAGTGTTTTTGCAAGCAAATATTGAATTAAAAATCAGTGAGGATGGGCAGAGGGTCGTTGGGCTCCATTGAGTTTTTAGTCTTTATTTGGATTTTGTTAAGAATTCACTATGTGGAAAAAAAGGTCATAAAAATGCATTTTTCAGGGAAAATATCTCAAACGGACATTGTGTGTTTAGTGCCTCCTAGTGGTGATTTTTTTTTAAATTAGTAAGTAGAAATACATAGGGTATTATATAAGCATGTATTTCTGATTACTCGTAGGTAGAGAAATTTGTATTTGTTTGACATAACGTGAGCCCTACCGAAAGGGGGCTGACATAATTGCTGCTACAGGTACCCTCCTTGAAAAAATGTTCCTTTTCTTTTTGCCTTTTCTTTCTCTTTTGCCCTTCTTTTTAAGTTTGTTCTTTTTTCTCTTTATTTCTTCCTTTATGTTATTATATGTTCTCCTTTTTTATTTTCTTTATTGTTCCCCTTCTTTTTCTGTATGTTCCTTTTTTCTCTTTGCTTTTTTACCTTTTGTTCTTCTTTTTCCTTTTGTTTTGTTGCTTTTCTTCCCTTCCTTTCTTTTTCCTTCACTATTCCTTTCCCCTTCGTTTTCTCCTTTTTCTTTTCACAGTTTGTCCCTTTTTCTTTTCCTTTTTTGTCTTTTCGTTTCTCTTTTTTTCACTAATTGTTGGGCGAAAAATGTGGAGTACATAGGCGGCACGCTGACTGAATGACTAGCACACCATTGACACAGTTCTGAGGTCATGGGTTCTAATCCAGCGACCAGCCTTCCTGCGCGGAGTTTGCATGTTCTCCCCGTGCTTCAGTTTCTCCGGTTTTCTCCCACATTCCAAAAACATGCATTTGAGGTTAATTAGCCGGTCCAAATTGGTGTAAATGAGTGCTGTTTGTGTCTGTGAGCCCTGCAACTGGGTGGCAACCAGTTCAGGGTGTCCCCTGCCCACTGCCCGGAGACAGCCAGTATGGGCTCCAGCACCCCCGCAACCCTACTGGGGATAAGATGAATGTGGATAAGATTGAAAGCTTTGAAGAAAAAGAGAAATATTTCATCAATATATACTCACTTCATCTGCTTTACAATGGTGCTTTTCCCAGACTCCCCAGCACCTGTCGGAAAATCAAAGATTTAAGTTAAGAAGAAAAAAACAACCTTTAAAGTCTTTGTGGAATGCAAACAAGTAAGATTGGAGTTTAAACTACCCCAGAAAGCTGAACTGTCAGTGACACCACGAGAACTCCTTTGGGTTGTCTGCTCTGTGGATATTTTTCTTTGTGAGGCACATGAAGTGCACGCTTAAGAGTCTGTGCTTGTTTTCCACTTGAGGGAAGAAACTAGACTGAAACTTTTGTTTGTAGGACTGGAGTAAAAAAAGCGAAGTTGAGTTCACTTGATTGATCAGCACTATCATGGCGTAAAGACGGACATAATGGCTCTAGTTTTTCCCATAGAATTCTCTGAGACCATGGTGGGTGGCTACTGGGGGGGACGCTCCACCGGAAGAAGATTTTGCACATTTTAAATGTATACGCATGGATCTAGTGCATTTTTAAGAGCAAAATCAACAGGCTAGATCTATGATGAATATGTGGCCTATTAATCAGAAATACACTACAATAGTTATGAAAAGCAGTGACACAAAAAACAAGTCACAACCATAAAGCATAGTAAAACGAGAGGAGTTTATGCAAAAAATATCTGCTCGCCATCTAGACTAAAAATAACAAGAATTACGATGCTGAACTGTTTTATTATATTGCAGAATAACCAATACAAGTTTTAAATGTAATACTCATATCAAGATTTGGTAAATTACAGTATTAAATACAGTACCGCTGCTTTTGTGATTGCCGTTATGACAGGATGCTGGTTCTTCTTCGATGGTCTCCTGGAGGTTATTGTAACGTGCAACTTATGAGCTAATGTTGCGGCCGTGTTTTCCTTCACTTTTAATGCCAGAGTCGCGTTTTTACACTTTTTTGAAAACCCCGGAAGGGCATTGGGTAGGTTTTTTGCAAGGAACACTCAGCGACGAACCTTTCGTTTCCTGATCGCTGAGAGTTTAAAAATGTACAACTTGGGAAAACTGACAGAGATACAGTATTCCCTCGCTACTTTGCACTTTGGTTATCGCTGGTTCACTGCTTCGTGGATTTTGAATCTAATCTAATTCTCTCATCATTGATATGAACATACCGTGCATTGTAATCTACAGAAGACGGCAAATGCTGTCACAACGGCAAGTTTCATGAGTATGTGTTGGGTGGGCGTGACTGCCTGTGTTCGCGACTGTAATAGGCTGATGTATGCTGTCAGTCAAACAGAGGGGCAGGCCACCAAAATAAACAGCAAAGCATGGCGGCAGCTAACTTTTAATTGCTTGTTACATTGAAAAGAAATTCCTCAGTTAAATCCGATTTTGAGGAAAGTCAGAAGAGCGTAAATAAATGGTGATCACAAGCGGGAGGTCCATGGATTATTGTCGGTTTCAGGTGAAGGCAATTGGGGTGCTGCAGGCCCTGCCTAATGCTACGGCCAGGCTACGTAACAACTCTCACGAGCTACCCCTGCCAAGTCTGTATCTAACCAATGTCAGATCCATTACCCATGAAACGGATGACCTGGAGCTACAACTTGTGGGAAACCGCTATATTCGGCACTGTTGTATTAAATCATCATAGATACCTGGCTCAACCTGAGGATACCTGATGCGGGCCTGCAGCTAAGCAGCCGCTCTCTCAATCACTTTCTTACACCAAAAGGCGAAGCACTCTAACTTCGTTATACTTTAGTATAATGACAATATAGACCAACAACTGCAATTCTGTGTTCCTATTTGGAAATCAATAGTTTTGATTTTTGTCAGTGAGGACGTCATCTCGAAGTAAGATACCCTTGGGTGCTTTTATGAAGGGGTGTCGCTACTTTTCATATTTTCACGTTTCACAGGGGTTCTGGTCCCCACTAACAGCGATAACAGAGGGAGTACTGTACGTAGCATAAATACACACCATAGTATTTGTGATCATTTATATGAAGTTATTTTGATTAACTTTGCATTTATATATGTTTAAAAATAGTATAAGCAGTACTACCTCCTTTCCCACTGTCAAGACTGGACACGGTCACGCAATTGAAGTGGCACGCTGTGGCGTGACAAGCTGCGATAGCAGCAGCACGGCTGTCAATGCAAAGCCTGGGGTTCCTTTTTCTGTCCCGTCAGCTGCCTTTCGCTGGGAAGAACTAATTAGGCTTATTTAATGACAGTCCTTCTCTGAACAATAGGGAGAAAATTGTAATATATATCAGTGATGTGCGGTGAGATTTGTGTCTACTGAGGCACAGTCAGATTTACAAATAAAGGAATCTACATCTTACACGTCATGTATAGGCCGACAATGAAAACATTATATAAACTCATAGAAGAAATGCGAGGTTGTCATACATTAACTTATCAATGAAGTCTAGGCCCTGCTCCTTTTGAATAAAAGCATTGGTAATCCATTGCTAATACTATGACTAATTCTATCGTTTGGAGCTGATATGTGCGCCAAATCAGAGTTCTTGGTCTAACTATCGCCCCCTACCTTGAAGCAAGACAATTGCGGATCTCAATCTGCAGAAGCTCGGCACAGTATTACATTACGCATTATTTGTAATAATAATTTTCGGAATATAATGTGCAAATGGGGCAGCACGGCGGCGCAGTGGTTAGCGCATGTGCGGCACAGTTCTGAGGTCATGAGATCGAATCTCCTGTGTGGAGTTTGCATGTTCTCCCGTGCTTGCGTGGGTTTCCTACGGGCACACCTGTTTCCTCCCACAATCCCAAAAACATTCATGTCAGGTTATTTGGCCGGTCCAAATTGTGCCTAGGTGTGAATGAGCGAGTGAGCTGTCTGTCCCTGTGTGCCCTGCAACCGGCTGGCAACCAGTTCAGAGTGTCAACTGCCCACTGCCCGAAGATGGCTGGGATGGGCTCCAGCACCACCGTGACCCTAATGAGGATAAGCGAAGCAGATAATGGATGGATGGCTGGATAATGTGCAAATGAAAATATTTTAAAAAAGAAAATCCCAAAATTGTCAAGGCAAATAACAAAAACGAAATATTTTTTATTTTTTATTTTCATGATGACAGGGGAGGCACATGCGTGTTTGGAAGAAAAGCTAACCATTACCAACCAAATTGTGAGTTCTCTCTTTGTTACTCAAATCAAAATCCAACTCAGAAGGCCGGCAATGGAGGGGCAGATGGGCAAGGTCCGCCTCTCTTCCCCTCTCTCCACCCACTTGGGTTAATTGAAGTCACGCTATAAAAGGTAGATGCACCTAATTTCTCTTTTCTCCTGCGTTTTTTTTTTTATAGCAAAAATACAATTTGTTCCGAATTTGTGTTCGCTATGACGCCAAATGAAATGATTGTATTGGAGTCATTCTGGAAATTGTTCTCAGACATCACTATCAAAATATAATTATTTTGGGGGGGAGTGGGAGAAATAGTTGCTAGAATACACTTACTGGGCATGATGCTGCTTATTCTGTTGTGCCTGCTTTTATTGCCTTGGGGCAATGTAACTTAAACACTGAAATGTGTAAGGTGTGAGCCGTTATTTGTCGAGGATAAAGAACCCTAACGGTGGATGTAGTTATAGCTGTGTAAAAAAAACACCCCTAGCCTGGCTAATAAGCTTAATGGTTAGCGTTGAGATACAGTCCTTTTATCTTACTGGTAAAGGGTTTTGACATTTTGACAATGCTTTTGCAGGGAATTTCCATTTTCATCTTAGCGTTTTATGATCAACAAACCACGTTAGCATCTTGCATTTGCTTTACGACAATGTTTAAAGGGCAACAATGTCCTCCCTTCGCGAAGCAGATTTACCGACAGGATGATAAACACAATTCAATAAAGCAGCTCAAGCGTCCGGCTTCCCTTATAAATTCTTGCATAATCGGGCCGGGACCCAAAGTCCGACGTTGGGATGAATATTAGTCCCCTCGCTGTTGTGAAGGTCACTTTCCAGACTCAAGAATAAAAAAAGCGGCCATTAATATTTCAAACCCAACGGGAGGTGAGCATGTGAACACTGGCGAGAAAGATGAGTGCGGCCCTATGTTTCGTGCTTGAGATGCTCTGCGGGGAAAACACATTGCCTTGCCACTTCAGAGAGCCAAACTTCAGCTTTTCATCTACTAGCATTTTGAAGGGAAAGTATTGGCTAGCAAGAATGATCTTTTTGTGACTTTAGGCTGAAACCAGACCGAAGTAGCAATTAGGACTTGACATCTGTAAAATTTTGGGGATCATTTTTTATGGGTTAAAAGATGATTGTCATGGAAACGGACCTCAGGGACGCTCTGAGATTTTCTTACTCCCTTGAATGCAACCATGCATACTAATAGTCAGTAAATATGAATCCCACCATTCTAAGCAAGTTAGCACATCTGGTTCTCTGCAACATGTATCAGAGGTTTGGCAATACACAATCTCACTGTGTGATAAATGAACCAAAAGGGGACTTTAAGAGACATTTTGTTTATCTAGCACCTCCTAGTGGTAAAAAAAACCTTCATTCATTAAAAAACTTTATTGATTTGAATATACATAAAAAAATACATTCACAAGCATATAAATATGCATTTCTTTAAATTTCCAATGTGTAATATGTGACCTCTAGATGGCACTGCATTGTCTAATGCAAACGAAAACCAGTGCCACAGAGTACAGTGTAGGACAGGGGTCGGGAACCTATGGCTCGCGAGCCATATATGGCTCTTTCTATGAGTATCTGTGGCTCAGAGACCAATTTGATTGCATGCAAAATTTCTCCATCTTGTTCAAAACCGGAGGTGTCTATCCTATTCAGGTACACGTAAAGCCAAACCAAAGCTAAATTCAAAGGAAACACTTCACAGTATATATAGGGCACGTTTTTCACTACAATTTACAGTCAAGGTGTCACACAAAAAAAGGGGGAAAAAAAACTCGTTTTGGCTGTACAACGCTAAAGAATCCTTTATTTAAAAGTTCGCTATATAATCTGTGTTCAGTGTTCAGATACTTTATGATGAATCCACAGAACTGTAAATACGCCAAAACACCGGAAGAGAACTTAGTCATTTGATTGGGTGAGTGGGAGGGATGGGTGGAGCTATGCAAAAAGTACAAGCATTCCCTCCCATCTCTCGCCAAAGGTAAGCACATAAGGCTCCCTATTCTCAGAATGTTGTGACGTTTTTACAAAATAAATGCTTGCATCTGGTTTTGAAACCAATATGTATGAAAAAAAGGGTCAAAAGGAGTTTAACCGATCTTGAGTAATTGCAAGAAGGAGACAAGTTTAAAGTGGTCTGTTTGTTGAATTTGGGACAGGGGCTCTGGCATTATTCTCTTTTCATAATTTTTATCAAATCATCAAAAATAAATGTGCTGAAGACTAAGCTTTTGTCTGGGGCGCGGGTTTTTGCAATTTAGTAAATTTGTCTCATAATATATGGTGTGGCTCTTTCCCAAAATAAAATTAATATTTTTTGCTTTTATGGCTCTTTGAGTCAAAAAGGTTCCCGACCCCTGGTGTAGGAGAAAGATGCCGACCATTATATAGGAATTCCACAATGTAAAAGAAATACAAATTTCTTGAACTATGTTTTTTTTTTAATTAAACTAGTATTGGTATGATAGTTCATGTTTTTTTGTCCAGTATTCAAATCTTTTTTCAACGTTTTTCGTACCACTAGTAGGCACTAAATATTATACAATGTCCCTTTAAATTGTCATAGGTCAAGAAATGCGAAATTATGTTACATACTGTGAGCCCCACCTAAACGATTGTCTTGCTAAGGGTACCCCAAAAAACAAAAAACAAAAACCTTAGGAAAGGCTGGGTAAAAAAAAAATACGGAGAAAAATAGTGCGTTTTCAGTCGGATGCTGTCAATATAAAGGGGAAAAAAAACTGTCTATTACACTCCTTAACAGTAGATGGCGAAAATGTCATGCTCCATTTTTTCTTCTGTTAGTCAACCGGTACGTTTGTGAGGGACTACATCTCATTTTATTTTAATTTAATTGGTTTTATTTCCCTTTTCTGCTCATCCTAAAGGGTGGCAAGACAATTTGTGGTAAGGGGATGAAACTTGGAACACAGTGACAAATATGATTGAGTCGAATAAAGAAACAATTTAGAAATACGAAAATTGTGTACGAGTGCAATTGAAGCGCTACTAGAAGGTACAGTCAATGTTTTGAAAAGGTTATTTTTTCTAGTTATTTACTCTTATATTAATTAATCATTAACTACATAATTATATGATTATCGGTGTGCAGGTACATGCTTTATTAATATTTTGAATTTATCTAATTATATGGCTATTTTAAAGCAGTTTTAGGGGGTTCCTCATATGAGATGTAGGCTTATTTGCCAGCATATGCAGTACTTGAAGTCGATCTGGTTTTGCTGGTCATTTTTTTTTATTTTTTACAAAGGTGAATATATTTTACTATCTCTGCTTTAAAATGCACTATTTTTCATTTAAGAATTGAAAATTAATTTTCTTGACTTGGGTCGCAGCTTGTGAAAGGAGTGGAATGGTGGTTCCTGAAGCCAGACCAGTTGAGAACCAGTGGTCTAGTGTTTACACAGTGCTTTTGTTTTTCTTTTTCTTGTTATTATTATTACTAATGCTATCATTGTGCTGGGCCACTAGAATATGGTCGGACATTAAGCCGGTCCGTGGTACAGAAAAGGTTGCAGACCACCATTTTAATGGAAGCCGTCCACAACGCTGTCGGGTCGGATCAGCGAGTTTGCAACTCGAGCGCAGGCTTGATAAATAATCCTCTTGTCTCAGACTGTGCCGTAATCGTTTTGTGGTTCTTTTGGATTTCTCGGTCCAGACATTTTAGGAGTAGTTACGTGACATGTAATATGAGGATCACAACTGATGGCGCCATCCAGAGGGTTTTGAAATGTGTTGGGGCAGTCTGAAAGATATATACTGTACATGGAGTTCTCCATTACTATGCAATATTATGCAATTTTCCAGTACAACAGTCAACCCTAACCCATGCTTTAATCTGATCGGATGGCTATGACACGTAGTGTTTCTAAGTCAGGGGTGTCAAACTCATTTGAACTCGGGGGCCACACGATAGAACAAACATTCTGTCGGGGGCCAGACTAGTAGATTAAAGAGAAAAAAAAGGGATAAAGAAATAAGACAAAGAGGGAGGGAAAAGGAGAGAGGGCGGTACAAAGAGAGAGAGGGAGAGAGCATGAGAAACAAAAAAGATAAAAAGAAAAGTCGTGAAAGAGGGGGAAAGAAAGGGAGCAGAAGAAAGAAATCCAAGGAGAAATAGAAAGACAGAAGGAGAGAAAAGAGAAAAGAAAGCGCAAAGGGTAGGAAGAGAGAAAGAGAAAAGAGAGAAAAGGAAAAAAGGAAGTTAGAGCAAAAGAAGTTATAAAGACACAGAGAGAGAAAGAGACAAAGAGCAACAAAGGAAGAGAAAAAGAGACACAGAGAGTGAAAGAGACAGAGACAGAGAGTGGGAGAAAGGGGGTGGAAAAGAGGGAGAGAGAGAGAGCGAGAGAGAGGGAAAGAAAAATAAATACAAGTAGTGTCTTTGTTCGAGGCACCTTTCTTTGGCAACATCAAGTTGACATATTTAAACCTGCAGCTTGTTTTTCTCTTGCGCTTCTCTGAGTGTTGTCTCGCGGGCCGGATTCAATCCTTTAGCGGGCCTGATCTGGCCCGCGGGCCTGATCTGGCCCCCGGGCCTGATCTGGCCCCCGGGCCGCCCGTTTGACACCTGTGCTCTAAGTGTACATTATAGTTCGTTTTTTGTCTCTATATGCTAACATTTGACTTCTGAATGTCTTTAGATTATAACATCAACTACACCGGGGGTGGGCACACTACGCCCCGTGGGCTTGTTTAGGTCCGCTAATGGATTTAATCCAGCCCGCAAGACAAAGCTGTGAGAAAAAACACAAAGAATAAAGCTGCATCACGTGGGACAATGACCTGCAGTTTTAAGTATGCCCACTGGATGTTGCTAAAGACTAGCACCACTCGCAAAACAAACACTGTAGCTGTATTTGCTGTCTACCATTTATCAACCAGAGTACATTTGAGGAAATAATCTATAGTGATTTTATTTGACTTAAAAAATAAGTCATGGACGTGTTGTTTAAGGCAATACCATTGGCACTTACCCGGATTAAAAAAAAATGGAAAAAAATAATGATCTGGATATCTGTGCAAAGTTTTAATGAAGTGTTAGCTTTTTCCTGTAATTGATATGAAATCTAACAGTAAAATCCTCAAAACATTTTCCTAAAAAAGTAAAAATAAAAAGCAGAAAAAGACTTTAAAACATTAAACCAGTCAATGAACTCAGGGGTGGGCAAACAGAATTGTAAAATGAAAATGGCAAAAATACACGGTTAAAAAAAAGACTACTTATAAAAATGTGTGTTTTCTTATCCTGTGTCCTGTCGTATAAAAACTCTGTTTTGCATTGGGCTCATGGCCAACATTCAAATAGCTGGCTACATCTTTCTGTACTTGCGTTTTTTCATCGATTTTATTCGTCAAGATATTGCATTTAATGCAATAAAACAGTTCTGAAGAAGAGCAATTGCATTGGGGTTTTTAGTGCAAAAGATCAAATTTAGTGCTTAGAGAGGGAGATATCGCTTTGCTACTATTTTTAAGGTTTTATTGGAAAAATATATATATATTTTTTTTTTCCCTTAGTGTTTCAAAACCAATTAGGTGAAATGGTCCCTTATAAAGACGGCACGGCAGCTGAGTCGTTAGTGTGTCCGTGGCACAGTTCTGAGGTCTTGGGATCGAATCGTCCTGTGCGGAGTTTGCATGTTCTCCCCGTGCTTGCGTGGATTCCTCCAAAACATGCATGTTTTGGCTGGTCCAAATTGTCCCTAGGTGTGAATGAGCAAGTGAGTTGTCTGTCTCTGTGTGCCCTGAGACTGGCTGGCAACCAGTTCAGGGTGTACCCTGCCCACTGCCCCGAGATGGCGGGGATAGGCTCCAGCACCCCCGCGACCCTACTGAGGATAGGCAGTGCAGATAACAAATGGATGGTCCCTTATCAACAAATAGACAATGAAACATAACTTGCGCATGTGAACAGAACACCCCAAAAAAAATCTATCTAACTTTATTCACGCAATTCCTGGTCATTGAATGGAGTTTTTGATCTGGCTCTACAAAAATAGCTTCACAAACACAATTGTAAAGTTTGCTGCCCTTGGTCAGTCTTGTCTCTGATGGGAATGAGGCAACATGCAGGGAGAAGATGGAGACCCTGACAATGTGGTGTTTGAAAAATGAACTTATACTTTACACCGCAAAGTCATACTTGACTTTAGGAGGGCATGCACGGACCAAACTCTACTCTTCATCAATAGAGACTGTGCAAAGAGCGTCCACTTTTTCAAACCAATGGGTCTGATATATTCTGATGACCTCTCCTGGTCTGCCAACACCTTAGCTGTGGTAGAGAAGGCCCGGCAGTGACTTTTCGTTTTTAGGGTGCACAGGAAAAAGAAAACCTGGGACACTAACAACTATTGTCCTTCTACAGAGCCACAGTGGAGAACATTCTGGCACACATACTGTGTGGTATGCTGGGAGCATGTCAGGAGATAGAAAAAACTTGCACAGCCTAGGAAATCATCGGCTTCCCTCTGCCCAGTCTAGGTGAACATCGTCGGCCTGACGTACCACAGCCAACAACATTATACCCTGGCCACCATCTCTTTTGCCCCGCTGCCCTCTGGTAGACGCTACAGGTAGTTTAAACAAGAACTAACAGGGTAAAAACGGTTTATTCTCTAGGGCCTTCACCACCCTAAACAAGCACACAAGATTGTGAAAAATGCAACTCTCACCGTTGTATAGGATAATGAGTTTTCATATTTTATTTCTCGAACCCTATTTTGGAATCAATGTGATTACAAGATTTTTAACTGGCACTATTGTTCTGATGCATTAACTTAATAGGCCAGTCCATTGTAAAACATTCCCTATTTATCTTTTTAAACTCATATTTTTTGACTATGTTTATCCTGGAGGTCCATATTTAATCTAGTGGTAAACAATGTTCACTATGTTAAGATCGATAACAAAAAAGACAAATCCCATTCAGAATACAGCACTGCAGGTTTTGACAACATATTCCCCGGTTCAAAAAATGCTTAAGAGCGGCTCCCTGTCAGCAGAAAAAACATATGTTGAAATTATGTTACAGGTCTATAAATGATTGGTTTGGGTCAATAAATCATGGAAGAGAATGCTGGCCATCTTTTCATTACTAGGGCTTTGATATTTGCAGACTTTGATCAATTAGTGCAACGTAAACAAGGCGATGCTTTATGTGACTGTTAAGCTGCAGGCAAATGCAATTAACTGTGAATAAAATTAAACCACCAACTTTAAATAAGTACACTTTCTAGTTCATGGCTGATAAAAGCTATGAATTTAACTTTTCTTTGTTTTTTTTTAATGTGTTTTACTTGGGAGGGGCGACTACAAATACTGGCGTTTGGTATCATTGCCGATATCGGTATCGGATGCTTCCAAAGGCCATTTCACGATTAGGAGCATAAAATTAAAGCAATGGTAAATTGCAATTCAAGTAATGTGTTATCGTTACTGCATCATCATTTAAACTAACATTCATTTTTGTTGAGGTGGGGTAGTTGTATGTACTGATATGTGCTATTAGTATGTATTAATCAATATTTTCATATCAGAATTCATCTGAAAAAACGTGTTATTAAAGAACCTTCATTTTTTTGTCATTTAGTATGTGAGTTGTGTTTTCTTTTTCTACTTCGCTTGTGAAAGTTATTAACCCATTAAAATGCCAAAAGATTATCTAACAAACGCAATTTGTTGAGGAATGAATCAATGAATGAATGAATGGATAATTTAATGACCTTTTATGGTTCAGATCCTACCTCTCGGATCGAACGCACTGTGTTGAATATGGTGAAATGACATCTGAGCCCTTTATGTGTTACCAGTGGTGTTTCACATGGTTTAGTACTTGGTCCCCTTTTTTTAGCATTTACATGCTTCCAATAGGTAATATAATTCGCAAGTATAATATCAGTTTCTATTGATACACAGATGACACTCAACTATATCTTCCAATGGAGGAATCTGCCACACTAAATAAATCTGTTGGTATTATACAAAATCATGCATGGCCTGGTGCCTTTGCTCTGAAAATGCTGGTTTACTAGTGATCCCAAGAGCCAAGAAGAGATCCACAGGTTCGAGAGCGTTCTCCATTCGGGCCCCGGTGCCATGGAATGCTCTTCCCCCTTGCAGACTAAATCAGCCAAGACACTCCATATCAATTTTGTCTCCGGGCTTCAAACCACTCGAGATTTTCTCCATTTTTGCAAGGTTTTTCTGTTTTCTCTCCAGGCATAAAGTACACACACTCCCCTACTTACGACCATTAGACTTACGAAAAATGGTAGATGCGAAAAACATTTTCAGGATGTCGAAAAATACCCGAAAAATTGCTGCAAGTTAGATTTTGTATTGTCTGCACCTTTTTCCGAGTATAGGACATTAGTGTAGAGCTTCATTCTGCCGCTACCAGTCACACAGCATCCACCCCGAAGAAGATATCCACTTATTTTTCCTAATTCGCGAGTAAACATTCTATACCGTATCTCCAGCACGCTAAGAACTTTGACATTTTGTTTAAAATCTCGTGCATCAATTTAATATGGTTGGTGTATTGTATGAAGAAGAGGTGAACCGTTTGTTTTGAAATGAAAGTGGAATAAGAAACCTTGATGAGGTTGAGAAAATGGTTGGAATGGTTTTTCTCGGCCACTTTTTACCACAGAGGAGGACCTCATCTTCCAAAAGTAAGTTAAACTCAACTTTTTAATCTTTATAGAGCATATTATTTTATGATATGTTTAATTTTTTGTTACAAAACAATACAGGTCACTTATACAAGCCTTAAACATACTTATTGAAACCTTAAACATACAAAATAAAGCACTGAAGCAACTTATGAATAAATTCAATTTATGAACAATCGCCCGGAACCGATCTTGTTCGTAAGTAGGGCTGCATCTGTATAGTAAAAACTAATTTACAAATGAATAGACCCAAATCCAAAACTCTTTTACCGTAAATTCTGTGGTCATGTTTGCCCCATTGATTTCCTGTTAGAAGTAGGTTGATAAGCTCGAACCCAACCTGAAATTTGGGCCTAAAATATCAACCCTTACATTCCGGTTTGGCGTCCCTACTGAGGATAAGCGGTGCAGCTAATGAGATGAGATGAGATATTCTGGTTTGGGCCTGGGCTCTCTCCCGCTTTTTTAACTATCCGCCTGTTATTATTCTTTGTTTCTTTTTCTCTGTAGAGGATCCGCACCATGGATTCCATCCCACTGAAAAATCTCCGAGCGCTAGTTGGATTCTTGCATTCGGGACGTCCACGCATTCAGCAGGGCGAGAGGGGGACAGAATCCATCGCATGGATAATTAAAATTAAGAGTGAACCAGAGAGAAGCTATCCTCCACCAGAGTCCTTATACGTGCCTGCATGGGTTTTCTCCAGGCACTCTGGTTTCTTCCCACATTCCAAAAACATGCATGTCAGGTTATATCGCTGGTTCAAATTGACTAAAGGTGTGAATTAGAGTGTGAATGTATGTCTCCATTTTTCCTGGTCTTCATAAAAGTGTAGGTGAGAGCAAGGAAAGCAAAAGCTTCTCTCGAGAGGTTGCACAGTCTTGTCAGAGCAAGATTCAATTTGAAGCGCTCCCCCTTGCTGATTAATAATAAATACGATTTATAACAGTGGACCATATGAAAGCATCCCGCTGCTATTAAAAAATCCATACGGAAACACTGGGAGCATAGAGGGCATCACCGACTCAGCCACGATCCTTCTCAAGTCCGCAAAGAAGACGGCCGAATCGGACTTTCACCACTTCAGAAATCGATTGCCTTTCGGCGCAAAACGGCAAACTGTCCATCGGTCATAGCAAACGGCTGTGGCACGATTCATCTCGTCCCGGCCCTTGACCGGTTCGCGTCACGAGCGGCTTTTACTGCCATTTAAAAGGTTAACCTTTCCGTGGGCGTCGATAAAGTCCACTGAGCGGAATACAAAAACAAGCTGTGTTTTTGCAGACAAACACGGGCGGAATTGATTTGTATTAGGGGGTTATAGCTACTTTTATCCGTTTGCTTTACTTCATAACAACAGGGTTGGCTGGCGTCCAGTTTAGGTTTTAAATCTGATGAAGCAGGGTCAATCATTAAAGAAGCGCCAAGATAGAGAAATAGTAAATATACTTTTTGGGTGACAATTCTATATATTTAAACGTCATACCTGAACTCAATAAGCATATGATAGAATGTGGTTTCAGGATTACAAAATGCAAGTTTGTGGTTAACTACTACTGTACATTTTATGTTTTATGTACAGTGTTAGGACTAACGCATGGAGGAACGCTTTACTGGAAAACATTTACTTTTCTCAGTACAATTACTGTAACACCTTATTAATCAAATTTAGGAACTGAACTATTGGTACTACATGGTGCATTACTCAGCAACTTATTACAGGACACCCTTTCCAAGATCTTTTAAAGGACTTTCAAAGCATAATTTTCCAATTTCTCCAGTACCATTAAAATGAAAAATCCGGTGTCAAACATGTATTTTGCAGAACCACATATTGAGTATATCTGCAAATCATATATGTGATTTTTTACCTCCAGAGTGCATCTTCAAGACATGATTTTCAGATCTTGACTGAATTGCAAATATATTTGATTTTGAGACGGATCTCTCACATATAGGTGTTGGGTAAAAATTACAGTAATATGTAGCTTACATTTTTAGCTGCAGGAAATTCTTCCTGTTAAGATTTAACACTGGGAAATGATACCTTTTTTCCATAATAAATGTCGGTAATTGATACATAATCATTGGATTAAGGTTTTTGAGTTTTTCCTTGCCCTCGTGTAGGTTTTAGATCAGGGGATGGTGTAATAATAGTCTGTGGTCCGCTATAATCTGTGGTCTGTGCAGCCCTTTGAGACTCTTTGTGATTAAGGGCAAATAAACATGACTTGACTTGACTATTTAGGTGTAACATGCACCTGTCCTCTTGGGCACAATCTATAGGAGGCAATGATGCTTTATAGGACAATACCATACAAACTAATAGAACTGCCGTTAATCAAAAGGAAGGAAGAAATGCAATAGCAAAGCGAAGCCACCAGAGAGCAGTGTCAGCGTCATCTTTAGACAAACTTGTTAAGACACTTGACACCAATTTCAAGCATTTACAAGCATTTCAACCAAAATTCAAGCACTTTTCAACCCCTGAAAACACAACCTTAAAATTAGAGCATTCTTCAGGTTCTTAAGCACCCGTAAAAAAACTACTAACTTAGATTTCCACTAACTATACGTCGGTCATTTTACTTTGTTTTTTTTTTCTCTGTAGAGGATCCGCACACTGGATTCCATCCCACCGACCATGTCCAAGCGCTAGTTGGATCTGCACACTTGGCACCTCCACGTGTTCGGGGGCGCGAGAGGGGGAAGGAAGCTCTCCTCCACCCGAGTCCTTATAAATAAAATATAAAAATCTGAAAATTTCGTGGGTGGTTGGTGCGTAGCCCCATGGTCCAGAAGTTTAGGGTTTGATTCCAGCTACCGCTGCTTTCCCGCGCAGAGTTTGCATGTTCTCCCCATGACTGCGTGGGTTTTCTGGCACTCCGGTTTCCTCTCAGATTCCAAAAGAGTTAGGGTTAGGGTTAATTGACGGGTGCAAATTGACTTAAGGTGTGAATGAGCATGTGAATGGATGTATGTCTCCATTTCCCCTGTGACTAGCTAGTTTAGGGTGTCCCCTGCCTACTGCCTGAAGACGAATGGAATGTGCTCCAACACCCCAGCGACACAAGTGACAATAAGCGGCGCAGAAAAATAAAACTTCGTCTTCGCTTCGGCCTCGGTCCTTAAAATCAAGTAAATTTGGCTGGGCCTCCCTTAAATACCCAATTTTACTCTAGTTCCTGTATAAGCTATGTCCAGTCCCCATACGCTGCCTACCATTACCTTCTGGTAACACACAACCAAACATGCACACCTACATTTAGCCCTGATTTCAGTATTTCATTTTGTAGTTGTAAATACAGCCTAGATGCGATTATACAAGGTGGGATAATGTCAGAAGATTAGTAGGGAGAAATTAAACACCCTGTGCTTGAACAGGCACCACAATACCTATAACTAGTTTCACGCCTATTCCTGTCAGATTCTCAAAATGTTTCTGCCAGACAGAGGGTTGTATGTTGCTTAATGACCGAAGGAAAAAGCGTCAGTGTTTGAAGACATTAAAATTCATGATTTGCTTTAAATAGTAGCGGAGTAATGCGCCATATTGTAAAGACGGGAGTGTTAGAAAATTGTATTAACAACGCATTACAGTATTCGTTATCGAGAAATGTAATTGTGTCCCAGGAAAGCATTCCTTTGTAATGCCTTACTCCCAACACTCCCCAACAGCCTTGGCAGGTGTAAAAGGGACCAGATGAATGGACAGTGGTACATAGTAACCGCTTACTTTTACGTATTTCTAAAGAAATAATACACGTGTGCGTCGGTTAAAAAAAACAAAAAAAACATGTTCGTCATCAATGGCCAATCGCCCACTCACAGAGTTAGTTTAGGATGAGTGGAGGTCTTTTATACCTACGATAATGCGATTTCAATGCACACCAATGATCACATCGCCCCCCTGTTGGGATCACATGACTCCATGTGTTGATTCAGGAAGTCAGGACCTGTCTGCAGAAATGCACATCATTCATCGCTTTAAACCAAACTCAAATTGAAAAAAATTGAGTGATCAAATATTTGAAACGATGAATATAATCTAATGCATTTGGTTCTCAACTGGTATGACCTCAGGACCCACGATCACAACCCAATTACAAGCTGTGACCCAGATCGAGGAAGAAAATCCGGTTCGGCAGTAGCTCAGGAGGTAAAGCGCTAGAGGTTGCAGGTTCGATTCCTGGCTCCTCCGTGTTATATGTCGAAGTGTCCTTGGGCAAGACACAGAATCCCTAATGCCCTGCATGGCTGACACTGCTATCGGTTAGTTAGTGTGTGAATGGGAAGTGTGAAGAACATTGTAGAGTGACTTGAAAAGCGCTATATAAATGCAGACCATGAAAAGATTGGGCAGTTCAAAGTAGAGTGTATTAACCTTTTTATCCCAAAACAAAAAATGACCAGCAAAACCAAAACAACTTTAAGTACCGTAAACACTCACATACAGGCCTGCAACGCGTATAAGCCGAACCCCAAAAACGTCTTTAAAATAGCCATATACCAAAAGAAATAAAAACCCAAAACATCAATAAATCATGTATTTCAACGACTGTAATAATTAAATTATGTAGATTTTTAAAAATGAATACTAGTGAAAGAGACAGAAATATATAATTTTCAAACCATTTACTGTACCTCCAAGCAGCGTTTCAATGGCAGTTGTACAAAATTTTTGTATTCCGTGATCATTTCCTTCTTTAACTGGATCGGCGCTGTTCACTAGTTTCCACTTTTCCTTCCCATTATCACTAACTTTCTTGGGACCCATTTTACCAGGCAAAAAATAAAAGAAAACAGACAATATCACAATAATATCTGTTGGCTAAACAGTCTTGCCACATCTGTTTTTTTACAAATTATTAAGCCTGTAAAAAAGATTGTCCTTTGGGTTCAGTATACAATAGATTATTTAATTGTATAATAATTGTTAAAATATATTTTTAACACGGATTACGGATTTTGCCTATCACAGGTTCTGTTTGGAAGTTGCACCAAAAACAAGGTATTAAACAAGGTATTGGCGCCACCGGGCTTTACTTGCCCAAGAAACACCACAGGACTAGATTAAAATAAATTACATTGTTTTTATTGTCATTGATAACAATGAATTGTACATTGTGTTCTACAGACAGCACAAAGCAAATGTTATCACGGGTACAAGTTGGGGGAAGGGGATTTGTGTGTTGGGTGGGCATGGCTGCCTGTGTGCATGCCTGTGGTAGGCCAGTGTATGCTGTCAGTCAAACAGCCAGGCAGGCGCACAAGTCAGTGTGTCCAAACTCAACCTGCCATAACCCACTGCGGAGCATGGTGCCAGATAGCTTTTAGCGGCTCGTTTTAATGAAAAGAAATGCTTCAATTAAATAGGACTCTGAGGTAAGTCAGAAGAGTGCAAAGAAATGCTGATAACCAGCGAATACCCATGGATTATCATCAGGTTCTGGAAGCGAAAGAGTCGGAGTCAAGAATATTGAGGCTTACTGCTACAGGTAGGCTACCCTCTTTAGCCACCCTTGCCAAACCTATTCCTCAACAAAGCCAGATCCATTACCCATAAAACGTATGACCTGGAGCTACAACTCGTGGTAAACTGCTACTTTCGAGACGGTTGTGTTTTTATCATTCCGGAGATCTGGCTTAAGACACCTAATGCTAGCCAGGCTTTCTTACAGTGAAATGAGAAGCCCTCCAATTTCGTTGTACATTTCTTTAACGACAATAACAAGGATGTCATATTTAGGTAAGTTTGACCCTTGGGGGCTTTAATTGAAGGTGTTTTCGTGCCGTGTCCTGGTCCCTATTAAACACGATAACTGAGGGATTACTATTCCTTAACAATATTGCAATTTTATGAGGTTATTATTGAAGCTTTATCTAGGTGTCTCTGCTGTAACTGCAGTTAATGTTTTATAGCCATAAAGTAGGGGCAGCCTACTGAAGGCCTCGGTGTGAAATACCTGGCCCCCATGTGCTGTCATCCAATAGTGAATCAAGATCATCTCAGGGGCCTTGGAAAACATTTTTGTTGGCCTTGACTTTGACAAAAGTGCCTCACGTACAAAATTGCCTACCAGCATCGACAATGTCCCGTTTTAAAATAGTCAAGTAATTAAACTCGATCTTTGAGAGCCTAAAACTTATATATGCAGATTCTCTAATCCATGCAGGTGGGCGATCCAAACTAACAATATATGCAATGCAGGCATGAAAGAAAGAAATATGGTACAAGCATGGTATAGCGCCTTGTATCGTATAAAGTAGGTCACGGGTTGTGCAGAAGACGAGCTGCAGAACTGCATTCAAAGTATGCAATGTTTAATCCCTTTGTTCTGTTTGCTCACCAGTGGTGAGGCTACACGAGGAGGACGTGACCTGACTGCATAACTTGCAGCCCACAATTTAATAATCAGCACATTAAAGACACTGCAGTAAGAACTAAAAAAATAAGGGTTTTATATTTTTTTCATCTCAGTGACTCGTAGGGTTAGCTACAGTGAAGAAAATAAGTATTTGAACACCCACTCCCACTTAGAAATCACGTAGGGGTCTGATATTTTCATCGTAGGTGCATGTCCACTGTGAGAGGGATAAACTAAAAAGAAAAATCCAGAAATCACAAAGCATGATTTTTTTTTAACAATTTTTTTGTGTAATATAGCTGCAAATAGGTATTTGAACGCCTGAGAAAAGGAATGTTAATATTTGGTACAGTACCCTTTGTTTGCTATTAGAGAGGTCAAACTTTTCCTATAATTTTTCACCAGGTTTGCACACACTGCAGGAGGAATCTAAGCCCACTCCTCCACACAGATCAGTCTCTAGATCGGTAAGGTTTCTGGGCTGTTGCTGAGAAACACAGAGTTTGAGCTCCTTCTAAAAAATTTTGATTGGGTTCTGGTCTGGAGACGAGAACCTTGACATTTTTCTTACGGAGCCACTCCTTGGTTTTCCTAGCTGTGTGCTTCTGGTCATTGTCGTGTTGGAGGACACAGACATGACCCATATTCAATACTCTGACTAAGGAAAGGAGGTTGTTCCAAAAAATCTCACAATACACGGCCCAGTCATCCTTTCTCTAATGTAGTGCACTCGTCCTGTCCCATGTGCAGAAAAAAACCCTCAAAGGATGATGCTACCACCCCCACGCTTCACAATAGGAATGGTATTCTTGGGATTGTACTCTTCATTCTTCTTCCTCCAAACACACTTAGTGGAATTGCCAAAAGGGTTCTATTTTGGTCTCATCCGACCACAAAACTTTCCCCCATGACTCCTCTGCATCAACGAAACGGTCATATTCAAACGTAAAACGGGCTTTGACATGTGCTGGTTTAAGCAAGGGAACCTTTGTGATTTCTGGATTTTTCTTTTTAGTTTATCTCTCACACAGTGGACATGCACCTACAATGAAAATGTCAGAACCCCCCATCATTTCTAAGCGAGTGAAATAGCAAAATAGCAGGGTGTTCAAATACTTATTTTCTTCACTGGATGTAACAACCTCATTTCAGTTTTTTCGCACGGAGAACGTTTGATGGATCGACCAGTAAAAGCTAGGAACTTGCCAGGACTGGCTTTCAAAGATCGGAGTCGTTTTCTATAAAATATAGCCGGTGTAATAAAATTGTCCCATGCGCTTTCTTTGTGATGAGGGTGGAGGGCGAACCGTGGTGTGTATCATAACTGACTTTGAGCAGGAGGCGCACTAGGTCCAAGTCTCTGACTCCATTATACAAAGGTAACATGTCTCATTCAACCCTATGTTTAATGGTGTCAGCCAATATTCAGACTTGGACACGATATAAGTTAATAGCCTTGGGCTACAAGCTCCAATCACATAAGCGTGGTGCTGTTAAACATGACATATAGGAGTTTATATAGTACCGAAGAGCTTCCATTTACGATGTTCTTGACCTAAGACGTTTCGACTTTACCACGCCTGTGCCCTTGTTAATGGTGCAGCATCCAGTTCAGCTTTACATTTGAGATTATTTTTATTTTGTCCCCGGATCATGCTTGTACCTGGAATTTCTTGTGTCTTGGGTGAATTTTCCAGATACAAAATAATTGAAAATAATAAATCCGGTTCCGGCCTCCCAAAAGCACCCAAGTTCACTGTAAATAGCTATAAAATACATCTTTCTAATCACTAAAATGCTAAATCCATTGCATACTTGGTCCTCCTTTGATTTTTATTCTTTCATTTTACATTATACTTTCATTTTGTTATATTTTATTGTTTGTTGATGCAACATTCATTGCAGTCTGGTCATCCTGGAAGGGGGATTACCTCATGTGCTACCCCTTTTCAAGGTTTCTCTATTTTCATCATGCTGAGGTTTTTCCTTGCCCTCATGTAGGTTTTAGATAAGGGGATGGTGTAATAATAGTCTATAGTTTGCAATAGTCTGTGCATCCCTTTGAGATTTCTTGTGATTAAGGGCTTTACGAATAAACATGACTTGACTTAAACACACATTTGAATTAATAGTTCATGTATTTTTACTTGTTGCTCAAATCAATGTTGTTTTTATACAAATAGGACTTGCCAAATAATACAAAATATCTCTTTAACGTACAAAATACTTTTTGAATCTGTTTTGTGAGATACAAAAGATCTATCAAAGACAATCAACTACTTTTTGTACAATTTTGCAAATTTTATGTCATTTTTTTAATATATAGAAAAACACAAGATAATACTAAGAAATTCATTTGTGAGTGTTTTTTTCACATCCCCAACTCAAAAAGTCTTGCACTGATCTGAGTACTTGACTAAATAAATGTTTCCTGGGAAGTATGGTTTCTAAAGACCTTTTTAGGGAACGTCAATGGCCGCTTTGGCTTTTACTTCCGCATTCTTATGATGTTTTTGACTTTGCTTAGCTTGGGCAGCGTTTCCAGCCTTGATAACCACAACAGGATAGAAGAAGGTCAATCATGGATATAGCTCCAAAGAAATGTAGTTTGGGGACGACGTGCGCTGGTATTGGATGCCAAAACTCACGAAAGAATCTGAACGAATGGTTTGATGGGGAATGTTTTGACCAACCACCAGCCACGAAGGACGATTACAAACCACAGTTCAAAAACATGCATGTCAGGTTAATTGGCCAGTTCAAATTGTCCCTGGGTGTGAATAAGCGAGTGAGTTGCCTGTCTCTGTGTGTCTTGCGACAAGCTGGCGAACGGTTCAAGGTGTCCTCTGCCTACTGCCTGAAGATAGCTGGGATGGGCTCCAGCACCCCCGCGGCCCTACTGAGGATAAGCGGTGCAGATAATGGATGGGTGTTTGACAGTGTTTGGACAATCGACAAGATCGACATATTGTCCTCCCATGCATGCAGTGTATCCGGGTGCGGGATTGTAACGCCACCTCCGGTCAAAGTAAAACAACCGCGATCCCATTTTACTCACATGGCATGTATACTGCAATAATCTGCTGTTTACAATGGCACCACCATACAGTTTGCCGCGTAAGACCGTGAATAGAGCATTGTTTCATGTATCTCAAAACACAACAATGGAGAACACCCATCTCCATACACCGGCGTCATGCATTTTAGGATGAATACTAGATCTATTCAACAAGATTCCTTGGAGCATTCGGGCCATTATGCAGTGTCAGGAAGGAGCCGCTAATCGAGATATTCAGGTGACCATCTTCAAAAAAAGAAAAACGGCTCCAGTGTACATAATTACAAGAGCAACCAGAGCAGCCGTAATATGCCATGCATACAAAACGTGAGCGCTATAATCAATCACCTTCTCAGGCGGGTTTGCGCCGACTGCAATGCACACCGAAGACGGCAGCGCTTCATTACTGAACGGCACAATAACGTCACGGTCACTTATATGGTAATACATTTGGACTTCTCTGCACGCTTAATCTGATTTTTAATGCATGCCAGTGGCCATTGGGTGGGTGTCACCGGCACTGCTCTTGACTGCTTCATCTCACCAAGAAGCATAATGAGTCACCATTGGCAACTTCTTCTCGGTGAGCACCACACGTGCAATGACACGACTGGAAGATGGTGGTGTTACTGGATCAAGTGAACTGTACTGTATTTTACAGCAAATGGGGCTTTCAAGCGCGTAGCCCAGCAATGGCTGACATTTCAAGTGGGTGACTGGAAGGGGGAAAATGAAGCTGCAGCACCGACCGGTATTATGGAAATTCGGCCTTATCCTATTGCAGTGCTGCAAAATAATTCGATCAAATGGACTTAGAGATCGGTTATTGAATATGTATAGAGAAATAGGTTTTAATATCGTATTTGGGAATTATGTTGCTGCTAAATGTCATTGCACTCCTTTTTTTATGCACTAATGTTCTGATGCATTAACAACTGTGGCCAATCTCCAAGGACTGCCTTGTAGCATAAATTTATGATTACAAGCCACAATTTTTTTGCTTCATATTAAACACTGCAGCTTTAAATACAGTGCGGTGTACTTTCTGTGGCGGCACCGAGGAAAACAGGGGGCTGCTCTTTTCCACAACGCATGTGCTCTAAATACAAACACAGCGTTAGGTCTGGAAAAAATATTAAAAAAATATATAAAATATCAGCCTTTTAAAAGAGAAATTATGTCAAAGTTTTTGCCAACATTGGTCTTACAATAATAACAGGAGCAAAACGTGAGGTTTGACTTTAATTCATTCATAACGTACAACATCTATCTATCTATCTATCGATCTACCTTGGTCATATCCCTCAAGAGGGGTGACCGACTGCAAGAAAAAGACATACAATAACAAATAAAATAAAATAAAAAGAAAATAAAAAAGGGAAAAGATAGCAAAAAACACACAAAGATTTTTGGACCATGGCCAACCCAAATGCTCAAACACCCAAATAAGTTAGGCACCTCGACACCCAAGTTGGTCATGCTTTCTTCCCTCCAGATTAAACGGGACACAAGAAAGCGGCCATGTTATTCGGGTCAGGGTAACACAACACACTCTTCTGTTCAACAGCAGAGCCCGACAGCTTTTACTGGTTTACCCCTGACGCATCATACGGGTGCCCTGCCCATCCCTTAGAACGCGTTCAAACATCCTTTTTACAACACCTCTCCTCTCATTCCTATGACCAACAAGAGCTCTAGCTTCCACTAGATTTAGACCTCTTTCCTGCAGTGCACTCATAACACCATCCATCCACGTCAATCGCGGCCTTCCTCTTGGTCTCCTTCCATTTACTTCTGCTCTGTAGATCCTCTTCAACATTCGCTCCTCATCCACCCTCTCCATGTGTCCAAACCAACCAAGTACTCTCTTATCCACACGCTTGCTCAGTTCCACTACTACGCTAGTTCTGTTTCTCACAATTTCATTCCTCAATCTATCCAATCTTGTCAGTCTCTGGACCATACAACACAGTCAGCACAATCCCATTCTCATACAGTAGCCTCTTAACATCCATACTCTCCTCAGAGCACCCAAAACTTTGCTTCCTTGATTCACTCCCTGCAACACCTCCCGCCAACTGCAGCCATATCACATATTTTATTTTGACAATATCTGTGTATTTTTTACCTTCATGTAGGTTTTAGATCAAGGGATGGTGTCATAATAGTCTGTGGATTGCATTAATCTGTGGTCTGTGCAGCCCTTTGAGACTCTTTGTGATTAAGGGCTAAACAAATAAACATGACTTGACTTGACTTAGAATCCAATGCAGTTTCTACAAACACAAAATTGAGTTTCTTTCTTAAATTTTAGCATATGCTGCTTTTAATCCGGTACGCTCTGTACTCCAAAATGTACAGTAATCTTTTTGTAATAATCTTCACTACCTGGTCATCAATGACAATTAAAGTAATTCTAAATATCATTGTACTTTAATGGTAATCAAAGAAACAATGTTGTGACCGACTAAGCACATAAAAAAACCTGTCTCAAGGCGAGTTTAGCAGGACATTAGCATGACCCAAGCAGATCAAGCGCATGCCAAAGCATCATCTCCCGTTTCTCCCCACACCTCGTATAATTAGACATCCGCGACGTGCTCCTGAGATGAGTCATAACCAAGCTTACACAGCTCAATTGTGTTGTGCGTCATGCAACGTGTCGGAAGTTGCCAAGTGTGCACTGTTCATCTCTCGGGAAGATCAATAAGCACTTTGCCTTGCGGGAGTCTCGATGAATCCCTCTAATCAAGTGAATGCGTATCGTTTATCGATGAGGAGCTCTTCAGAAAGGCCAAAAAACTGATTGCTATAGCAAGAAAAGTCAAGAAATTGAATGTAGCGCGGGTACAGTTTGCCACCATCATCATGAATTCACACTTCTTCTTCTTGGCTTTTTAATTAAGCACAACACAAAACAACAACATTGATCATTAAATAACAAAATGAAACAATAAACTATTTGCACAAAAACAACTGTATGATACGATAACACAATATATAAAAATGTGCCCAAAGGTAGTCGGCTGAAGCCAAAGCGTTTAAGTTCTTACTCTAATTACATATTCAAAATCAAAGCAAGAAAACAGAATCTTACCCCATAAAGGAAAATCAGAAAACAAATAAATGGCATTTCAAACGTAAAATAGTATCACGAGTGACTCATATAACATAAAATACCTAAGGAAACTCTTGATATATTAATCCTCTTCAGTATATTTATCGTATTAAGATACATTTAGTACTGTATATAATTTTTTTAATTGTTGAAATTAGGGACTTAAGGTCATCATCTATTCTAAACTAGTGTTTATCAACTGCTGGGTCGGGACCCAAAAGTAGGTCAGCGGCCTTTTGACTTGACAAAATAATACTAAGAGGAAGAAAAAAACGCAAGGTGGATTACACTCCTTAAGAGTAGATAGTAACAATGCACTGCTCAATCTCTTCTACCTATTCAGTCAATCAGCGGGTTTGAGAGGGACGACATCTCATTTTATTGTGATTTTTATGGTTTTATTTCTTTTTGCTCCCCATAATAATGGGTCACACCCAGGAAAGATAGTGATAAGGAGAAGAAAAAGTGATAAACTGACAACAATCGAGCTGAAGAAGGAATCGATTGTGAAGTATGAAAATGATGTACAGACATTGAAGCGCGGCTAAAAGATACAGTCATGGTTTAAACACGTAATATTTTTAGCTTTTGATGAGTGTATTGGTCTTTACTTGATTATCAATGTTTAGGTACACACTTTACTAAGATTTAAAACTTATTTTAGTATTTGGCTAGTTTAAGGCAGTTTTAGGGTGATGCTTATGTGCGAGGTACTTGATGTTGTTTTGGTTTTGCTGTTAATTTTGAATAATACCTGCTTTTAACTGCATATAGTTTTCATTGGATACATCTGAGAAGTGGATTTTGTTTTTCTTGTTTGGGTCGCCGCTTGTCGTTAGCATGAAATGGTGGGTCCTCAAGTCAGACCACTTGAGAACCGCCATTCTATTAAAGAATACGTTTTTGGGTGGCACAATTCTGTGCAAGAAACTGGACCTTGAAGTTATAGGTTCCTCTGAGAGGATGGGTGTCTGCTCTGTTGGTATACAAGTGTTGAATATTTGATAGGAGTCTGTGCTTGCTTTTTTTGTATACTAAAAATAGTGATTTAAGTTTTACTATATCTTCGAATTTTAACATGATGGATTTAAAAACAGTTTGTATGTTCTTTATACTCAGAATGCACAACCCTATTAGCTTCTTCCTGTAATTAATTAGGCAATTCGATATTGCTCTTATATGGATTTTCCCAAAACTCTATTCAATAACTTAAATAAGGCAAAATTAATGAACTGTAAATCATCCATCCGTCCATTATCTGCACCGCCTATCCTCAGTAGGGTGGCGGGGGTACTGGAGCCCATCCCAGCCATCTTCGGGCAGTGGGCAGGGGACACCCTGAACTGGTTGCCAGACAGTAGGAGAGCACATAGGGACGGACAACTCACTCGCTCATTCACACCTTCGGACGATTTGGACTGGGCAATTCACCTGCCATGTATTACTTTGGAATGTGGGAGGAAACTGGAGGAAACTCACGCAAGCATGGGGAGAACATGCAAACTCCACACAGGAAGGTTTAATCGCATGACCTCAGAACTGTGCCGCACACACGCTAACCACGTGCTGCCCAACTGTAAATCATATAAAGGGTTTTTGGGTGAAATATATGTCTGTATCTACTCATCACCGCAAAGTTCTTTGCTAATTTGTATTGTATGCTATTTATATGGGGTCTACGGCTAATAGCATTGCTAATAATCAAGCGGAGAAAATGTAACTCTAACTTTTCCAGCCAACTTTTCACTGCCACTTCCTTCTCATGCAAATGCACTACTGCCTACCTCGCCCCTGGAAAAAACAAACTTCGCGCTCGCAAATATAGTTTCCGACATGTGGCCGCTCTGAAAAAATGATCGCGTTGTGTAATTTCACACCTGAGTGCTCAGACACTCCAGACGCTCATATATTACTTTGTAAGCCAATTTTCCATAAAATGTCCACTTTAAAGTTGCACTTGCACCCCTAAAACATATGGATACTTGAAAGTTGCAGGTGACAAAGTGTTGATTTATGGACCTGCAATGTCGCCAGCCACCACAGACTGAAATTAATTCCATATTCTCTACAAAAACACTCTGACCTCTACAATACATAAAGCAAATATACAGTATACTTGCATAACGTACATAAACTACATAGCAGGGGTGGACGAACCTTTGGAGTCACGGGCCGCAATTTGTTTGAAAATTTGTCTAAGGGGAATGGAGACCCATCCATTTTTCTTATGTGTATTTATGAATAAATAGAGACCCCCCCTACTTACGACGATTTGACTTACGTAAAACCGTAGATACGAACATTTTTTTCGGGATATCGAAAAATATCCGGACGTTGCTGTAAGTTCGATTTTGTATTGTGTGCACCTTTTTCACAGTACAGAACATTACTGTAGTGCTTCTTTCCACCGCTACCAAGGTGTGGCGCTGTGAGAGGTCACCCAGCATTCACCCCGAAGAAGGAATCCGGCTTCTTCCTGGTTTGTGTGTAAACATTCTATACTGTATCTCCAGCGCACTAAGAACTTTGGCATTTTCATTGTTTAGTATCTCGTGCATCCATTCAATATGGGTGGTGTAAAGTGTAAAGAAGAGGCGAGTCGTTTCTTTTGAAATAAAAGTGGAATAAGAAAGCTTGATGCGGTTGAGAAAATGTTCGGAACGCTTTTTTTTGCCCACTTTTTACCACGGAGGAGGACCTCTTGAAGCGAATCTTCCAAAAGTAACTTTATTTGTCTTTATAGAGCATATTGACACCCCTGGTGTTATGTGTAAAGAAGAGGCGAGCCCTTTCTTTTGAAGAGAAAGTGGAATAAGAAAGTTGATGCAGTTGAGAAAAGGGTTGGACAGCTTTTTTCGGCCACTTTCTAACAAGGAATAGGACCTCTTGAAGCTTATCTTCCAAAAGTAAATTAAACTCAACTTTATCTTTATAGAGCACATTTTTTTATGAAATGTTTATTTTTTAGTACAAAACAACACAGTTTACTTATACAAGACTTAAACATACAAAACATAGCACTGAAGCAACTTACGAACAAATTCGACTTACGAACGATTGTCCTTAAGTAGGGCAGCGTCTGTATATATGCATACATCTACATATTATAATATCGTTATATGTTTTAAATACAGTAGATACTCCAAGTAAAATCTAATACAAATAGGACCGGGCATTTTAGAATAGCCTTCTATTGAGGGCAGCCAGAGGAAAATCAGAGTGTTAAAACAGCAGTTTAATTTAGCATTTTGATGTGCCGGCATTACCTCAGCAAAGGAGAAGTGCTCACTAAATACAATATGTGAGCATTTTTAGACAGAAAGAACTTTTTTCCGATAATAAGCTAAAACTCTCTCTAAAGGTCTTTGCAGCACACAAAAAAGTCCATTACAATGTGAGGGATGTAGCACGGCACCACATCTGACAGCAACGCCGCTTTAATCTTTCAGATGGCCGACTGCATTAAACAGTGAAGTGAGCGTCAGAGGTGGAGTTCAAAAACGGGGTCCCATTCATTTCCTACACACCAAACGGAATACGTAATTTTTAGGGCAGGGCGAGCCTGGACCCCGTCCTAAACCGAGGAATTGATGTTTCATTACTCCTGACCTGATGCCTTATCTTCAGGGAGGAAAATGGGCTTGTTGAGCTACTTCAACTTGTAGAGCGTGTTTAATTGTTGCTATATGAAGACGTGACCTTGTTCTTTAACTGCTTTCCAGGCTCTCCATGGAATCACTGGAAGAAAATGTTCAGGTAGCAGTGAGATAGTCTTAACGCTTGGCTTTCATGGTATCTTTTCAATGTATATTAGGTAATTTAGTACCAGTAACCCCAAAACAGCAATCGTAAACCTTTTTCATGACCCAATTCAAGCATTTTTTAAGGACTTTCAAAGTCCATTTCCAGTACCATTGATAGAAGAAATCCAGTATGAATCATGTCTTTTGCAGACAAAGAAATATATCTGATTTGTAATCTTGCATATGCATTTACAGAGACATCATTTTACATCTTGAGTCAATTGCGAATATATTTGTGGATCTGAAAAATACACGTGTAAATATTTTTGAGACATATAGTCAATGTTCCCTGTAATTTTCCACGGGTCTGAGCGTTCACACAAAGTCGGTGAGCAACGCTTGAAACAACAGTGAGCCACCATAATCCCAAGTGTGGCAAGATAATTAAGTATCAAACATGTCCAAAACTTGACATCACGTTACATTTTGCTGAGTTTCCGGCAATGCAAAATTATTTTTCTCTTTTGAATGAATTGACTCATGTACTATTGCAAAGGTTGTACGGACTACAAACGTCTTTTGTTCTTACAATTCTTTCACAAGATATCCATTTCTTTTTATTTCCTGATATCTTTTGTCACATAATATTAACATTTTTGGGGGCTTATTTAGTCGGTTGTAAGATACAGAACTGTACTTAATCACGGGGAGCATGTTTTGCTTTAGTGGAAGTACAATGTTGGCAACAAGATTCACTTGATATAATTGGAAATTATTTGAATGCAACACAAACTTTTTCTTCTTTTTTCTGTGTTTTTTTCTACTTTTTTTTTAATTCCTTTAAAAAAAATCTCATTGTGTTTATTTTTTCCGAGCTGTTACTTTTTTCGTTTTTGTTCTCCATTTACTTTGTTCCTACATTTCTTTCTTTTCTTTTTTCTGTCTTTTTTCTAAATTTTTCCTTCTTTTTTTTTCTTCCTTTTGTTTCTTTTTTTCTCAGCTTTTCACTACTTTTTCATTTTGGTATTTTTTTTCTTTTTTGTTCGATTCCCCCCTTCCTTTAAGTCATTTTGTGCATAATTTTACATAATATTTGGTCATGTTGGGATTAAAGAAGCAAAAACAACCAGAAAAGCCGTTTAGGACTCGAAAGAGCCGGTTCTCTGTTCCTTTATCTACTTGTTTTTTTACCTCACTGTGAATGTGTGAACTGGAGTGTCATGCCCAATTCCGTTGTCACAATATGTAAACCCATTTTGTAACAATGACAACAAAGGTATATTCTATTCTGTTCTATTCTATTCCTTTTAGTGAGCTGAGCCGAAGAAGCCGGTTCTCGACAAACTCTACTCACTTTACTCAACTCCGTTCTCCTTCGACTCGACTTCAAAATACCGCATTTAGGACACAACGTCAGGGGAACCCGTGTATTTTTACCTTCATGCACTGTAACTTTGACTCAAGTCGCTTCTTAATTAGTAATTTTGAGCCCTCATTTTTGAACGCTGGCTAGATTTTCTTGTGCGCTGAGAATGTGCGAGCAGTGCGCAATTGCGCACGTGCGCAGCTTAGAGGGAACACTGGGAAAAATGACAGTAACATGTAGCTTACATTTTCAGTTGCAGGAAGTTGGGAAATGTTACTTTAATTTTTTGCATAGCCCATAATAAATGTACATAATTGATATGTAGTCCTTGCACTAATACACATTTCATAGGACCTTGATCAGGTATAGCATGCACCTGTCCTCTTGCGTGCGACCCTAAGGGGGCGATGACGCTTCATAGGACGACGCCATACATACTAATGCTGGCTGCCATTAATCGCGAGTGTCTGCGCCATTTTCAAGCAGACTTGTTGAGAAACATGGCAAAAATTTCAAGCATTTACAAACCAACGCCCAGAATTCAATCACGTTTCAATACTTGAAAACACAACATTAAAATTCAAGCATTTTCAAGGATTTGAAGCACCCGTACAAACCCTGCCATAATTTAGGCTATTCTATCAAAAAGCCCCACTATCTCATTCTAAGAATCATAAAAAAGTAAGCATTGAATAAAAGGAGATACAATTTTACAGATGACAGCGACAATATGTTGTGTAATTGTCATTCGTGAACATAGATTTGTTAGTCAGCTTTTCTTTGAAACATCCAAGCATAGTGTTTTGTTTTAATGGGATATCACGTAAAAGCCTAAAACCAGGGAAGTTGGTGCACTGTTAATTGTAAATGAAGATGTTTTGCAAATCACCGTGTTCTCTTATAATTAGTGATTTACAAAATGTCACTGATTTGGGTTTAGTACATGAGAAATTTGGAATACATTTTACCATCCGTTGTCCTTAAAACACCAAATATTGTTCTTTAGTGACGTGCAGTGAGGGGAAGCAGGTGAGGCTGAGCCTAACCAGTCGTCATGGAAACATAAAATAACGGATATATTTATTCCGTATTAGAGTTATTTTTCATTTACCTTCAGAACTTTTGGATTTTCTTATTCAGAATTGATGAATTTTCACTTTATATTATTGAATAGAATTTTCTTAATTAAGGTAGTAAAACATTGTATGGACCAAGATTTGACATGGCAATCAATAAAGACTTAAGACAAAATAAGACTATCAGGATGAATAGTCAAACATCCTTACAATGCAGTGTATTAATATGAAATGAAAAAAATAATGAAAAAAATAGTGTATCGTGCCAAAAGTACAAAAAAAATAGAATCTTAAATAATAAATTACAACTTTCACCGACAACATTTGGAGTTCTCCAATTTGATACCGCAACATGAGCAACGTTTATGCTCACATGCTACATGTGACCACCAGATGGAAGCGCATCACAATTAATACAATGCACTGAATACACATCATTATGGGGAATACACGTGATTTACCAGGACTACAGTACCTCAGCGATCCACTAGTAGATCGCAATCTACACAATGAGTACTCCTGTTATAGTTAATGTTTTGCTTTCTGGATCTGCCAATCAAATGACGAATAAAATAGAGCTTTATTTCTTTGTAAATCTCATCAGACACGGACGAGCCTGACTGCATGTCACTGCCAGCTAGATCATCTGTCAAACTCATTTTAACCCGAGGACACACGATAGAACAGACATTCTCTCGGGGGCCAGACTACTAGATTAGAGATAAAAAAAAGAGACAAAGAAATAAGAGAAAGAGAGGAAGAGAAAAAGAGAAAGGGGAGGACAAAGAAAGAGACAAAAGGAGAAAGAGAGAGAAAAGAGAGCAAGAGAGAGAGAGAGGGAATGTGAGAGACAAAATATACATAAAGAGAAATCGTGAGAGTGGGGAAAAGAAAGAGAGACAAAACGGAATCCAAAGAAAAAAAGAGAATGAGAGAAAAGAGAAGGAGAGAAGATAGAAGAAAAGAGAAAAGGAAAGAAAGAGAGAAGGGGGGATGCTAGAGATAGAGAGAAAGAGAAAAAGAGAGAGAGAAAAGGAAAAAAGGAAGGGAAATTAAAAGAAGGTAAAAAAACACAGAAAGGAAGACAGAGAGAGGGAGAGAGATAGAGAGAGAGAGAGAGAAAAAAGGGAAGAAGAGCGAGAGTGAGAAAGAAAGAAATACAAGTACAGCGTTTGTGAGACCTGGCTTTGGCAATATCAAGTGGACATATTTCAACCTGCAGCTCGTTGTTCTCTTGCGCTTCCCTCAGCGTTGTCTCGTGGGCCGAATTCAATCCCTTAGCGGGCCTGATCCGCCCCGTGGGCCGCCCGTTTGACTCCCCTGATCCATCCTCTATTTTTTTTCTTATTCAGTTGAGAGATTTGTCATACTCTCAATTACTATCGCAGGGGATTGACTGTCAGCTTTATAAATGGTGTTATTTGTCACAGCAACTGGGTTCACTCTCAAAGACGACATTAAGAGTGATAAAGTGTCACCACTAAGAAGAAAACTACTGAGACCGAAGAGCTGTTTTCGACAACAACATGAAAAAAAATCCACTAACTTAGTATTTTTTAACCTTTTTTTGATCTAGGGCACTTTTTTTTCAATAGAAATTAATTAATTGATGTAATTCCATGTAATTCCATGCAAGAGTTTCATGTTTTTTGAAAGCTTGAGTTATCATGTTGCATATTCTTATCATTTGTGATCACCATGGCTCAGTAGGTAATACATGTTAATCATTTTGGTTAAGAATGTTGCTGTTATTTGGGATTTTATTATATTTTCCACAATTATTTCAAGTTTTTACTTGTTTTTCTACATCAATTGAAAAAACAACGTTTAAAATAAGCAAAGTTGATCTACCAGTGGAACAAAATATATTTTTAAGAGGTATTATTATGTGAAATACTTATACTCGATTTATTGTATTCTGCAGGGCAATCTTAGAAAGACAGTGTGTATTATTTAGCACCTCCGTGTGGTCAAAAAAGAAACTTGACAATTTAAAAGATAATCACAAGGACACAAAACAAGGAATACAGACGTTGCCCAACGTACGAAGGAAGATCGTTTGTAAGTTGAATTTGTTCGTGCTATATTTTGTATGTTTAAGGTTTTTATAACTATGTTTAAGGCTTGTATAAGTAACCTGGATTGTTTTGTACTTAAAAATAAACATTTGATAAAATAATATGCTCTATTAAGACAAATAAAGTTGAGTTTCACTAACTTTTGGAAGATGCACTTCAAGAGGTTTTCCCCCATGTTAGAGTGGCCGAAAAAAAGCAATCTGACCATTTTCTCAACCGCATAAAGCTTTCTTATTCCACTTTTATTTCAAAAGAAACGGCTCGCCTCTACCTTACACTTTACACCAACCATATTGAATGGATGCACAAGATACTATATGATAAAAACATCAAAGTTCTAAGCGCGCTGGAGATACAGTATAGAATTTTGACACACAAACTAGGAAGAGGAGGCTGATTTCTTCTTCAGGGTGGATGCTGGGTGACCTCTCACAGCGCCACTTGGAGGTAGCGGCAGAAAGAAGCACTACAGTACTGTCCTCTACTTGCAAAAAGGTACACACAATACAAAATCTAACAGTAATGTTTGGATATTTTTTGACATCCCGAAAAAATGTTGGTATCTACCGTTTTTCATAAGTTGAATGGTCGTAAGTAGGGGAGCGTCTGTACATAATCGCTAATTAAAATAAACGATTTTATTCCATAATTGAATCATATTGTTATATATTATCACAACGTGTTTCCAATAAAATGTTAGTATAAAATATAAATGTTGAATTATCCTTTTATCTTTTTATTTCTAAGTCGCTTTTTAAAAATGGTTAGATGACAAATCAACTTAACCCAAAAATATAGATCCATTAATTTAGTAAGAATAGAATCATTGGTTGCAGCGCTAATGCACCCAGCATCCACTAGGAAGAAGAAATCCGCTTCCTCTTCCTAGTTGTGTGTAAACATTCTATACTGTATCTCCAGCGCGCTAAGAACTTTGACATTTTTATTGTTTAATATCTCGTGCATTCGTTCAATATGCTTGGTGTAAAGTGTAAAGAAGAGGTGACCCGTTCCTTTTGAAATAAAAGTGGAATAAGAAAGCTTGATCTAATTGAGAAAATGGTTGGATCGCTTTGTTTTGGGCTACTTCTACTACCATGGAGGAGGAAGTCGCCTAACTCTTGAAGCTCATCTTCCAAAAGTAAGTTAAACTTAACCTTATTTATCTATATTGAGCATTTAATTTTATGAAATGTTTATCTTTTAATACGAAACAATACAGGTTACTTATACAAGCCTTAAACATACAAAATATAGCACTGAAGCAACTTACAAACAAATTCATCTTACGAACGATCGTACTGTACTCTTTAAATCCTGCTCGACAAATCCAAAGAGGAGATTTGAGTCAATCGGATTAGCTGCCATATATTCAACGTATTTTGTTTTCTGATGATTATATTGAGCAGCTCTGGGAAACTAAAATGGGATAGGGGAAAAACCCAGATCACAATCAGCCTGATCAGCAAGAATTCAATACGTGGACTGAGCAACCAGGGGGGAAAACACTGGACCGTGTGTACAGTAACATCAAACATGCGTACAGAGCTTCCCCCTCCCCTCACATAGCTGGATCCGACCATCTCTGTCTGTCCCTCACCCCCTCCGGAGGAAAACAAAGCCTGCAACAAGGACAATACAAACATCTTCTTTGTTCCTTTATCTTATCTTCTTTGTTTTTTTATCCTCACTGTAAAATGTGAGACTGGAGTGCCACGTCCAATTTCGTTGTCACAATATGTTCAACCCATTTTGTAGCAATGACAATAAAGGTATATTCTATATTCTATTCTATTCTATTCTATTTTGCTTGCCTGTCTTGCTTGATTATTATTTATGAAAATGAGCAGCGCAAAACCTGATGGATGAGGCGAGAGTAACCATGACTACCCCATAAAGAGGAACAGAGTGTATGGTTGTAGTTGGATGCTATTGGGACAAATCATTTCACTTCATTCAGGACATGACCCTTCAGCAACTTACAAGAGTTCAGTTCAATAAGCATTAAAGGATTAAATCGCATTGTGCCATTTTGGGGGGATTTTTGCCACACATAGCTTAAAAAAGGGCCAGGTTTAACAAAGGGGAGAAAACACGACAACACAGCAAATAATTTCCCTAAAAACAGATTTTCCTGGCCATATTCAAGCACTTTCCAATTTATCCAGTACCATTTAGAAAGAAAAAATCCAGTGTGAATGATTCATTCTACAGAAAGACAAATAGTGTCTGTTCATTAATCAAGACACATGATTTTAAGATCTTGATTTATTGTTCGGGGATCGGAACAAGTCGGTCAGCCGGTACGGGAGACGGAGAGTGGTCGGAGATCGGAAGAAGTCGGGTAGCCGGGATGAGTGTGAAGCCAGGGATCGGGGATCGATACAGGAAACAGAATCAGGCAGGATATGGGTAGCCGCAACAGGAGAACGGACCTCGGATCCGGGATCGATACAGGAAACAGAATCAGGATACGGGTAGCCTGGACAGGAAAATGGAGTTTGGATCGGGGATCGATACAAGAAACAGAATCAGGATACGGGTAGCCGGGACAGGAGAGCGTAGCTTGGATCGATACAGTGAACAGATTCAGGATACAGGTATTCGGGACAGGAGAACGTGGCTTAGATCGATACAGGAAACAGAATCAGGATACGGGTAGCCGGGACAGGAGAACGGAGCTTGGATCGAGGATCAATACAGGAAACAGGTCGGGATCAAAACGCGAGTCAGAGTCAAAAGTGCTTGCCTTGCATGTGCTGAGGTTCGCAGACAAACTGACCAGGAGTGAACGACAAATGATGTGTTTCAATAGGAGGAGGACTAATTAGGGACCGAGTGGCAGCTGGGGCTGAACGAGTGAGTGCAGTTGAGGGCAATTGGCAAATAATGCCAGGGTTTTTCTGGCCAAATTCAAGCACTTTCCAATTTCTCCAGTACCATTTAAAGAAAAAAAAAATACAGTGTGAATGATTTATTTTACAGAAACACAAATATCTATACACTATTTATAATAACATTGTGTATTCATTAATCAAGACGTATGATTTTGAGATCTTGATTAAAGCTCAAATAGATTTGTTTTTGAGACAGATAGGTGTTGGCTAACATGGCAGTAATACTGTATGTAGCTTACATTTTCAGTTGCAAGAAGTGCTTCCAACTAAATTTTTCCACAGGAAAACCCTACCCTAATTCGTAATTCTTGCACAAATACACACTTCATAGGGCTTTTTTTGTGTAGCATGCACCTCTCCTCTTTGATGTAACGCGTAGGGGGTGATGACCATCCATTGAACAATGGCGTACAAACTAATGCCAGCTACAGTTGATTAAGAGGGAAGAATAAAGGCCATGGCAAAGTGAAACCACCAGGTAAGCACGTTGGCGTCATTTTTAAGCAGGCTTGTTGAGGAACATAGCAACAATTTGAAGTATTACAAGGACTTCACAAGCCTTAAAATTCATGAATTTTCAAACATTTCAAGCACCCGTAGTAAACCTTGTTTACATGAATTTCATTGTTTACTGTTATGTACTTTTTAGTCCTGTTCAAAGTCAAGTTATTGATGAAAATTCCAAACCATATTTCCATATTTTCTTTCTTTTGTTATATTGTTCTCTAGTTCTGCCATATTTCATATATTGTGCAGAAGTCTGTGGTAATAATTACAAAAGTTCACTACAGCCCCTTTTTATCCTCAAAAAACGTACAATTAGAATCATACACAGGGAAGGATATCAGGATCATACTAATATTGTATTCCTGCAGTCCAAATTATTAAAACTGGATGATTTAGTAAAAAAATTCACTTCACAACTGCTATTTAAGGTCAACAAAAACATAGTGCCAGAAAACATCCGAAAAGTTATAGTAAATTCAAAATCCCAATGGTGAGAACCACCAGGAAAAGTATGTGTGTGTCTGTGTGCGGAGTCAAACAATTTACAAGACGAGATCAAACAATGTCCACACACTCACGTGTTCAAATTTAAATACAGAAAATCATTACTGGCGGAATACAGAGATGAAGAAAATGGGGTATGGGTGATACGAGAGATTGGGAATAGTGCGTTTACAACAAGATTGCTGTTATTGTTACTATTATTATGTCATAACTATTACTATTCATTATTGCTGTTATTATCATTGGTGTCTCAATAATATTTAGGGACTAGTAGCATTAAAACGTTAATAGATGGTTACTACGATGATTAGTATATAACATATGTGACTATTATTATTATAATTATTATATGATGATTATAAATATGTATATATTACATATTATATATGAATAATTATAAATATAAATGATCCCAAAACTGTATGTAACATCCTACATGCCCACACTTCTTGTGTAAATAATTATAACATGTATCTTCTTTGTTTTCTTTTATCCTCACTGTTAAATGTGAAACTGGAGTGCCACGTCCAATTTCGTTGTCACAATATGTTCAACCCATTTTGTAACAATGACAATAAAGGTATATTCTATTCGATTCTATTCTATTGATATCCGACCTATGTTTTATGATATCCGTGAGATTTTATTATATTTAGACACAAAAGAGGAGCCATTTGTATTTTTGTCATTGTTTTTGTCTTGTTTTTAGTTTCTAATGTTCATTCATTCATTCTTCCTGAAGGAGATTTGTAATTATCCTGTACACTCTTTTTTTTTCACCATTCATCACAATTTGCCGAAAAGCGGAAAAGTGCCTTTTTTTCCCAACTCGACAGTATCAAACTCCATCAAGCGCCTGCTCCTTCAGCCGACTTTGGAGTCAAGTGCAATTACGCAGATAGATTGGAGTCAATAGAGGGAACATCTTGATGAGTACTCATCCTAAACAGATTTTGCCACTCATCTAAGACCAGCAGAGCGTTATGTGAAAGAAAGAAAGGGAAAATAAGGTCCATCTTAGACTGCATCCTGAATTATGAATGACGTTGATAATGGAAGTGTGATGGAAAAATGTACGACGGGGAAGGATCCAATGAAGCGAAAAAAGGTAGGGTTTTAGATGTCTTTTGATCTGAAGCTGCATAATATACTGTAAGATGAGATCTTTAAAGCAGGGGTGTCAAACGGGCGATCCAACCATTTTCTCAACCGCATCAAGCTTTCTTATTCCACTTTTCACTTTTTCTTATTTACACATTTTTCTTATTCCGGGTCAGGCCCGCGAGACAACGCTGAGGGAAGTGCAAGAGAAAAACGGGCTGCGGGTTGAAATATGTCCACTTGATATTGCCAAAGCCAGGTGCCCCTCACAAAGACGCTGTACTTGTATTTCTAACTCTCCCTCTCTCTCTCTCTCTCTCTCTCTCTCTCTCTCTCTTGCTCTCGCACTTGCTCTTTTATCCCTCTCTTGCTTGCTTTTCGCTTTCTCTCTTTCTTGCTTTCTCTCTGTCTCTCTTGCTCTTGCTTTTCTCTCTCTCTCTCTCTCTCTCTCTCTCGCTTTTCGCTTTCTCTCTTTCTTGCTTTCTCTCTGTCTCTCTTGCTCTCGCTTTTCTCTCTCTCTCTATCCCTCTCGCTTTTCACTTTCTCTCTCTCTTGCTTTTCTCTTTCGCTTATCACTCTCTCACGCTTTCTCTTTCTCTCGTTTTTCCCTCTCTCTCTGACGCTCGCTTTTCTCTCTTTTTTTTGAGACTGCTACAAAGCACAAAGAAGAATTAAATCTACAGAGAATCAAAGTGACAAAAAAGACACCATTTTACTTTTCATTTTCTTACCCAGCTTGGTCCAACTTCTTCAGGATATGCAAAAGTTTCTGTTATGTAAAATGCATATTTTTGACCTAGAAGTATTATCTTTTTTAAATGCACTTTTATATGATAGTTATATCCTGATTCTGTTTCCTGTATAGATTCAAGCTCCATTCTCCTGTCCCGGCTACCTGTATCCCCATTCTGTTTCCTGTATCGATCCCCGATGCCTGACTTCCCGCTCGTCCCGGCTATCCTACTTGTTCCGATCTCTGACCACGCTCCGTTCTCCCGCCATGGCTGCCCGACTTGTTCCGATCTCCGACCACGCTTCGTTCGCGAGGGCTTCCCGCTCCTACTGCCTAGCGAGCAGCAGATCGCTGTATTTTTCCTTTCGCTCCGACTTCCCCGATCCCTTAATAAAGCATTGTGTGACACGTTACGCATTTGGGTCCCCTGCTTGTACTGTCCATGACAATTTGCAATCATTTGACCCAAAAATCAAGCATTTTCAAGGATTTTAAGCGCCCATACAAACCATGTTGAAACTGTATCTAGGATGGATATTGTAAACAAAGATTTTTGGTGAGTAAATTGTGGCGATATTCCTAAATATTAGTGCAATTTTCTGAGGTTATTTTTGATGCTTTCGCATATGTTTCAACTGCCGTAGCTGCAGTTACTGTTTTACAGCCATAAAATAGTTATTGAGCAATGGATTAGGTCAGACCTAGCACTAAAGACTGAGGAGATCATTTCTTCCTCATGCCATGAGGCTCTTTAACTCCACCCCACATTTGCATATTACCCTATTTTTATTACAGCGTGTATTTGATGTAGCACTATTTAAATACTCTATACCAACACGTTACATTGGGTATTTATGTATTTTATCCCTTTTACCTTATTATTGTTTTATTTTTAACACAAGGATATTGCTGGAAGTGTGCATTTCCCTACGGGGATGAATAAAGTATCTATCTCTCGATCTATCTACTGAAGGCCTAGGTGTGAAATGCAACTGCGTTTGGGTCTTCAACCAAAAAGCTGAGAACTTCCTTCCTTTTGTTCTCTAAAAGACATATATTTGTTCAGTGCCGACACCTTCATTCAATATTCCATCCTCTGCTTTGTTGCCTCCACCGCACGGCCATCGACCGTGACTCTAGATAATAAGAAATATAAAACATTAAATAGGCCAAAAAGTTCCCTCCCTATTCGATTGCCTAGCAGTGTGAGACGAGGCCGGAGGAGATTTTCCTGCATTTTTTAATATCTTTGGCTGAGAGAAAGGGCTTTACAGATTTTATTAAATTGCGTAAATGTCCATTGCTTTGGTCAATCTGTATTTTACATTTTAGCCCGAGCTGCGATGCAATGTCATAAATGAAAGTCAACGCGAGAGGACAAAACCTAATCTCTCAAGCTTGCTCGGAGCAAGAACTGCTAAGCATTTATCATGAAGGAATTAGGGCCCTCGATGAGAGACATGACCCCCTAGTTCGGGGGTGTCAAACCCATTTGAACTCGGGGGCCACACGATAGACAAAGCATTCTCTCGGGGGCCGGTAGATTACAGAGAAAGAAATTAAAGAGAAAGAAATGAGAGAAAGATAGATGAAGAAAGAGAGAGAGAGAGAGAGAGAGAGAGAGAGAGAGAGAGAGAGAGAGAGAGAGAGAGAGAGAGAGAGAGAAAATGTAAGGAACAAAAAACAAAAACAGAAATAGTGAGAGAGAGAGAGAGAGAGAAAAGGAAAAAGAAACAGGGAGAAAGAAAGAAATCCAAAGAGAAATAGAGAAAGAGAGAAGGAGATAAAAGAGAAGGGGAGAAAAAGAGAACCGGAAAAAGAGAGAACGAGAAAGCAAAAGTGAGAAATAGAAAGAGAGAAAGAAAGAAAAAAGGAAGAGAGAGCAAAATAAGGTAAAAAGACACAGAGAGAAAAAGAGACAAAGAGGAACAAAGAAAGAGAAAAAGAAAGAGGGTCAAACAAAGAAAATCAGAAAGGGAGAAAAAGAGATAAAGAGAGAAAAGAGAGAGAGAGAAAATGGGAGAAACAAAAGAGATTAAAAAAAGAAAAAGTGGAAGAGTGGGAAAGAAAGAAAGAGAAAAAAAGAAATCCAAAGAGAAATTGAAACAGAGAAAGAGAGGAGCGGAAAGAGAAGGAGAGAAAAAGACAAGGGGAGGAAGAGAGAACGGGAAACCAAGAGTGAGAAATGGAAAAAGAGAAAAGAAAGAGAAAAGGAAAAAGGAAGAGAGAGCAAAAGAAGGTAAAAAGACACAGAGGGAGAAAGAGACAAAGAGGAACAAAGAAATAGTAAAAGAATAAGGTTGGGAGAAAGAGATAAAGAGAGAAAAGAGAGAGATAGAGAGGGAGAGAGAGAGAGAGAGAGAAAGAGTGAGAGAGAGAGATAGAGAGGGAGAGAGAGAGAGAGAGAGAAAGAGTGAGAGAGAGAGAGAGAGCGAGGGAGAGAGAGAGAGAGAACGTAAGAAACAAAAGAGATAAAAAGGGAAATAGTGGGAGAAGGGGAAAAAAGAGAGAGAGAGAAAGAAATCTGAAGAGAAATAGAAAGAGAGAAAGAGAGGAGAGAAAAAGAGGAGGGGAGAAGGAGAGAACAAGAAAGCAAGAGTGAGAAATAGAAATAGAGAAAAGAGAGAGAAAGGATAAAAAGGAAGAGTGAGCAAAAGAAGTTAAAAAGACAGAGAGAGAAAGAGACAAAGAGGAAAAAGGAAAGAGAAAAAGAGACACAAAGAGTGAAAGAGAGAGACAGAGTGTGAGAGAAAGAGAAAGAGAGACAGAAAGAAAGAAATACAAGTACAGCGTCTTTGTAAGAGGCAACTGGCTTTGGCAACATGAATTGGACATATTTCAACCTGCAGCTCTTTTTTTCTCTTGCGCTTCCCTCAGTGTTGTCTCGTGGGCCAGATTAAATCCCTTAGCGGGCCTGATTTGGCCCGCGAGCCGCCTGTTTTTTTGCAGTTCTCATCCCTGGAAGAGCTCTCGCTGAGACGTGAGTCATGTCGGTAAACACCTATTATCGTCTTCTGCCCAGAGTGAGATTTACTCATAACCTGCTGGGTGCGTTTGGGTCTTGCCAAAAGAAGGATCGCTTTGGATTTGATCTATACATACTTTTTTCCCTTCGGGTAGAGAAATTGGGTCTGCCGTGCTTTCTCAAGAAATGTACCTTAAATAGGCTCTGGCCTCAATTCAATTCAAGTCATTCAAAATGGCAATACATTCTGTTTAAGGTTTACATGTTTAAGGCTTGTATAAGTAACCTGTATTGTTTTGAAACTGAAAAATAAACATTTCATAAAATAATATGCTCTATAAAGATAAATAAAGTTGAGTTTAACTCACTTTTTGAAGAGAAGCTTCAAGAGGTCCTCCTCCATGTTAGAGTGGCCGAAAAAAAGCGATTTTCTCTACCGCATCAAGCTTTCTTATTCCACTTTCACTTCAAAAGACAGGGCTCGCCTTTTCTCTACACATAACACCAAGGGTGTCAAAAACAGGCGGCCCGCGGGCCGGATCAGGCCCACTGAGGGATTGAATCCGGCCCGCGAGACAACGCTGAAAGAAGCGCGAGAGAAAAAAAAGCTGCAGGTTGAAATATGTCTACTTGATGTTGCCAAAGCCAGGTGCCTCTTACATAAACGCTGTACTTGTATTTATTTATCTCTTTCTTTCTTCCTTCCTTTTTCTCTCACTTTCTAGCTCTCTCTCACTCTGTCTCTTTTTTTCTTTTTCTTTGTTCCTCTTTCCCTCTTTCTCTCTGTCTTTTTACCTTCTTTTTCTCTCTTCCTTTTTGTTTTCTCTCTCCTTTTGCTTTCTCTCTCTCTCTCTCTCTCTCTCTCTCTCTTTCTCTCTAACCTTTCTTTCTTTCCTTGTCCCACACTCTCTTTTTACTAATCTACTACCAAGTCTGTAATTATGGTTGAGGATCAATTGCTTTGGTCTGGCCCAGTGAGCCCCGTAAGGGACCGCACACTTTTCCCTTCAGTATAAAAGATAGATAGATAGATAGATAGATAGATAGATAGATAGATAGATAGATAGATAGATAGATAGATAGATAGATAGATAGATAGATAGATAGATAGATAGATAGATAGATAGATAGATAGATAGATAGATAGATAGATAGATAGATAGATAGATAGATAGATAGATAGATAGATAGATAGATAGAATGTAACGTGTTGATATAGGGTATTTAAATAGTGCTACACAAAATACACACTGTAATAAACATGGGGTAATATGCAATGTGGGGGTATGGTTTAATGTGGGCTTTTACTCCCCGGGTGGAGTTAAAGAGCCTCATGGCATGAGGAAAAGATGATCTCCTCAGTCTGTTTAATTGTGTTCATGAAGAGGTACAGCGTCTCATTGCGGCAGGATAGTTCTAGCATAGTTATACACTTATTTCACTTGGCATGTCTTTTCAACAATGTGTCTATTTTGCACACAGCCTTTCCAGTCTGCTTCTGCCATTTGGGTTTGGTGCTAAAATTGCCCGTCGAGTACAATATGTTTCAGGGGCTTAGTCAACATTTCACACACAGGTTGCAGCAATGGCGTGCTGGGTTGTGCGCGCACACACACGCACACACACACACACGCTCAAATGCACACACAAAGACGCGCACGAAGACACACACTAAAACACACATAAAGACACACACTAAAACACACACAAAGACACACACTAAAACACACACAAAGACACACACAAAGATGCATACAAAGAAAAAGAGAGGTAAATAGAGAAAAGAGATGGAGAGACGAAACGTGAGAAACAAGAGGGATAAAAAGAGAAATAGGGAGGGAAAGGGGAAAAAAGAGAAAAAAAAAGAAATCCAAAGAGAAATTGAAAGAGAGAAAGAGAAAAGGAGAGAAGGAGAGAAAAGTGAAGGGGAGGAAAAAAGAAGGGGAGAAAAAGAGATCGGGAAAGCATGAGTGAGAAATAGAAAGAAAAAAGAGAGAGAAAAAGAAAAATGAAGAGAGCAAAATAAATAAAAAGACATGGCAAAGAAAGAGAAAAAGAAAAAGGGTCGGACCAAGAAAAGGAGAAAGAGATAATAAGAGAGAAAAGAGAGAGAGAGAAAACGTGAGAACCAAAAGAGATAAAAAGAGAAAAAGTGGAAGAGGGGGAAAGAAAGAGAAATAAAGAAATCCAAAGAGAAATAGAAACGGAGAAAGCAAGGAGAGAAAAGAGAAGGAGAGAAAAAGACAAGGGGAGGAAGAGAGAACAGGAAAGCAAGTGTGACACACACAAAGACACGCACACAAAGACACGCACACAAAGACGCACGCGTGCACTAGTTGGCCTCTGTTATCGACTCGTCAGCCGCCGACGAGCCATCCTGCGGCTCGCTCTCCATCCTGGATGGCGTTAACAGCTTGTCACAGCAAGATGACACACGTCCTGCGCGGCACACCCGTGCAAACTGGGCTCCCTCCCAGTGCACACCGACACAATTTTGCACACGAGGCGCCGTGCAAGATTAGATCCGCGCGCAATCCGTGCTTGCCAAAATGACAAGTAAGCGGGTGTGTTACGAGCAGTTACTGTGATTCTCCGTAAGGAGTAATGCGATTACAATGTAACTTTGTAACTCTGCTGTCGTTACTTTTGAGTTGATCTGCTCCTCGCGCATCTTGAATAACCGTGTCCTTTCACCCACTTTGCATCGCTCACAATGTCAATTTCAACTCTCGATCCACCATCGCTATTTTCTGAAGAGTGGGCATGATCATCTTCAAGTTGGCCTACAGCAGGGGTGTCAAACTCGTTTTAACTAGGGGGGCCACACGACAGAACAAACATTCTCTCGGGGGGCCGGACTAGTGGATTAATGGAAAAGAGAAAAAGAAAAGTATAAATAAGAGAAAGAGAGAAGAAGAGAGAAAGCAAGAGGGAAAAGCGAGAGAGAGAGAGAGAGAGAGAGAGTTAGAGAGAGTAAGAGAAAAGCGAGAGAGAAAGAGAAAAAGAGGAATAAATAAGAGAAAGAGAGAAAGAGAGAGAGGGAAAAGCAAGAGAGAGAGAGAGAGAGAGAGAGAGTAAGTGAAAACCGAGTGAAATAGAAAAGTGAGAGCAAGAGAGAGAGAGAAAGCAAGAGGCGAGCAAGAGAGAGAGACAAGCGAGAGCGAAAGAGAGAGAATGCGAGAGAGAGAGAAAGTGAAAAGCGAGAGGAGAGAGAAAAGCGAGAGCAAGAGAGAGAGAGAGAGAAAGTGAAAAGCGCGAGAGAGAGAAAGAAGAAAGCAAGCGAGGGAGAGAGAGAAAAGAAAGAGCGAGAGAAAGAGGGGCAAAAATCAAGAGAGAGAGAGAGAGAAGGAGAGAGAGAGAGAGAGAGAGAGAGAGAGTGAAAAGGGAGAGCAAGAAAAAGAGAGAAAATCTAAAGTGAGAGAGAAGAGCGAGAGCAAGAGCGAGAGAGAAAAGCGAGAGAGAGAGAGAAAGAGAGAGTGAAAAGGGAGAGCAAGAAAGAGAGAGAAAGAAAAGCTAAAGTGAGAGAGAAGAGCGAGAGCAAGAGCGAGAGAGAAAAGCAAGAGAGAGAGAGAGAATGCAAAAAGCAATAGAGAAAGAAAGAGGGGGAGAGAGAGAGAGAGAGAGAGAGAGAGAGAGGGGGGCAGAGAGAGAGAGAGAGGCAGAGAGAAGCAGAGAGAGAGAGAGAGAGAGCCAGAGAGAGAGAGCCAGAGAGAGAGAGCCAGAGAAAGGCAGAGAGAAGGATAAATAAATACAAGTACATGGTTCCTACATTTTAAAGGAAGTTAAATTCAAGTCTTTTTAAGACTTTTGAAATGAAATTCAAGAGCAAGTGGACAATTGAGACAAACCCAAAAAGAAGACATATATTCACTTTTAGCCATGGCGAAAAACATTCGTCGGACAGCCATTTCTTATAATATTGACACTTTTGCTCCAAAATAAACGTGTATCGTGGGTAGGCCTAAGTCACGCGTCCGACTGAAAGCACATCACCGTTTTGATAGTTCCATTATTGTGGTCGCACCAAGAAATCGAAGAAAACAATAAAAAAGGCAATAAGTGTTACTAAATCCTTTTAGTTTAAACAAATATAAATTTTATCGATGTGTCCACATTTTGAATTTCAGACATTTCAATGCCTTTTAAGACTTTTCAAGGATCTGCACGAACCCAGTTAAAGAATGGTTAGAGGGGCATCTGGATTTGTCCAATTCCAATCAGGGGCAAAAATGAGATTGACTATGTGAAAGAAAAAAAAAAAGGTTTTTGAGTTTTTCCTTGCCCTCGTGTAGGTTTTAGATCAGGGGATGGTGTCATAATAGTTTGTGGTTTGCAATAGTCTTTGATCTGTGCAGCCTTTTGAGACTCTGTGATTAAAGGCTATACAAATAAACATGACTTGATTGACTCGATTATCGTCAAAATTGTTGATATCGTGAAAAAAATGTTGTCATATCGCCTAGGCCGTGGGTGTCAACGGGAGGCCCACGGGCCTAATCAGGGCCACCAAGGGTTTGAATCAGGAACGCAAGACGACAATGAGAGGAGCGCGAGAGAAAAATAAGCGACAGTGTTAAATATGTCCGCCAAGCCAGGCAACACTCGCAAAGCAACTGTAGTAGTATCTGTCTCTCTCTCTTTTCTCCTTTTTTCTTTCTCTTTTTTTCTCTTCCGTTCCCCCCTCTCTCTCCCTTTTTCCATTTATCTTTTTCTTTCTCACACTCTTCCTTTCTCTCTCTCCCTTTCTCTTTTTTTCCCCTCATTTTTTTCTCTGTCTTTCTCACTCCCTTTCTTCATCTGTCTCTTTCTCATGCTCACTATTTTCCTCTCTCCTCCCCTCACTGTCTTTTTCTTTTCTGACATTCTTCTGATCTTTCTCTCTCCCTTTCTCACTTTATTTTTATTTATTTATTTATTTTTCTGTCTCTTTCTCCCTCCCCACCCTCTCTCTCTCTCTCTCTCTCTCTCTTTCTCCCTTTTTCCAACTTACCTTCTCTCTCTTACTCTGTCTCCCTTGTTCTTTCTCTTGGTATCACTCTTTTTCCTGCTCTCTTTTTCTCCCTCTCGCTTTTGATTCCTCACTTTAAACCTTCTAGTCCGGCCCCCGTGAGTTTTTTTCTAGCATGTGGTCTCCAGCTCAAATGACTTTAACACCCCTGGCATGGGCCTACTTTAGGGCACAAATATTACCAATAGTATATGAATATGGGCATCATGGCGGAGTTTGCATGTTCTCCCTGTGCTTGCGTGGATTTCCTCCGGGCGCTCCAATTTCCTCCCACATTCCAAAAACATGCATTTTAGGTTAATTGGCCGGTCCAAATTGGCCCTAGGTGTGAATGAGCGAGCGAATTGTCTGTCCCTGTGTGCCCTGCGACTGGCTGGCAACCAGTTCAGGGTGTCCTTTGCCCACTGCCCGGGATGGGCTCCAGCACCCCCGCGACCCTACTGAGGATAAGCGGTGCAGATAATGGATGGATGGATATATAGATATTTGTGATCGAGCAACATGTGAGGGAGAAATTAAACCCCCCTGCCATCAGTCATTAAGATTGACAGTGTCCCAACGTTAGGCTGTCGTTTAAAACTGAGCATCCTTACCTTTGCTAATGAACATTGGCGAGAAATCTCTCATTTAGTCGCCATAGCTCAGGAGGTAGAGCGCTCGTCTTGGGATCAAGAGATCGCAGGTTCGATTCCCGGCTCCTTCGTGTTATATGTCAAAGTGTCCTTGGGCAAGACACTGAATCCCTAATGCCCCCAATAAGCAGGTCGGCGCCTTGCAGGGCTGCATTTGGTGTGTGAGTGTGTGTGTGTGAATGGGTAAGTGTGAAGAACATTGTAAAGCGCTTTGGGAGGTCTTCATTGACTTGAAGAACGCTCTAGAAATGCAGACCATTTACCATTGCACAAACCCTTACGATACCAACTGTATGTAACATCCTACATGCCGACATTTCTTGTGTAGATATCGTGTAAATTATAACTATAGCCTTATTCTCCTTGTTTTATCACCTTATCTTCTCTGTTCCTTTATCTTCTTGGCTTTTTACCTCACTGTGAATGAGTGAAACTGGAGTGTCATGACCAATTTCGTTGTCACAATATGTTAACCCATTTTGTAACAATGACAATAAAGGTATATTCTATTCTATTCTATTCTAATGTTGTGACACAGCCTTACTCGTTAAACATTCCCACAGGAAGACTCCAAAACAAATAAATAGAGGTTAGGTTTACCTAAGAGGAGCAGCTTGACTTCTCTGGCCGCCTTCTCTCCGTCCTCCCGGAGGTTCTTGTCGATCATTTTGGACCTCTCGGCGGCCGCCTTGTCCTCGGCACTCACCGTGCAGCCCATGGCTCCAAGGCAGGGCAGCGCCGAACCTTTCGCCCAGCAAAAAGGCTCTCTAAACAAAACGAAAACCAGCACAAAAATTTGACAAAAAATCTTTCGAGGCGGAGAGATCAAAAAAAAATCCGATGGATGGAGAGAGAGAGAGAGAGATCAAAAACAAGTGTCAATATCCGAATGAATGGGCGCTTATCTGGATCCTAATCGTGTAATCATGCGTAATGTTGACTGTTACCGGTTGTCCATTTGGGAAAAATGCGAATTGTGTGGCGTGCTGCTCGCTTCCACGGAGCAGCTCAAATGTTGCGGGCAACTGAAGTCCAAATCGCCGCTGCTCTCATCCCAGATGCCAGCCGTCTGCTGCTTGTTTCGATCTACGGCGGCCGACACAGCTCAAATCAGTAAAAAAAACGCGAAGAGAAAAAAAAGATTTAGGACTTTATCCCTTGTCTATCGCGTGGGTTGCGTTGTGAGAAGGTCTTGTGATCGTCGAAACTTTTAGGTTGAGAGCTCTGGGGTTTGCTTCAATTTCAATTAAATGATAAATAGTTAAATTCAATTTTTGTCATCTCCAAACCTGTCGCGCTCCAGGGCTCCATGGCCTTACAAACTGTCGTATTTTCCCTTACAAAATACAAAAAAAAACTTACACCATATTTATTTTTTCCAAACGTTTGTATTTATGAAGTTTAACATGTTATATTGTACATCTGTTTCATTATATCATTTATATTGTTAATTAACATTTTGTTGTGAGATACTGAGTTGCTCGACATGAATGAGGTTTATTATAAAATGAAGTAGCTTGGACGATCACTGTAGAAAGAAAAAATACAAGCAAATATAATTGAGTAGAATAATACATTTTCTTATTTAAATTATGAATTCATTTTCTGCATGAAATTATTGTTGGTGATATACTGATGAAAGGAATAACCACAAACCTGTCGTTTTTCATTTTCTCCTTTTATACTTCTTCTTTTTCTATGTACAACATAATAATTCGTAATATAATGCTTCAAAGCAAGTGAGCCGTTTGAGAGCCGGCTCCCTTTAATGAGTTGAGCTGAAAAGGCCGGTTCTCTAAAAAGAGACGGACTTCCTTTCACTACATCAATCCGCTCACTTAGTTTGCAACGGAAGAAAACGATACAGAGATAGGCTACCGTGGCGAACTCGTTTGACTTGATTGATTTGCCGTTTGGTGATAGTCAGTGTATACCGGATGGTACCCATAATTGACAAATTTGCAATTTTTCCTAACAGATTTTCTTGTATGTTGTACACGTCTTAAAATGCATAATAAACGTACTTTATACGGCAAAAACGTACAGGTTGACAGGTATGCAAACTTGTTAGAGCTCGGGGATCGCATGATAGGGAAAGAAACTCGCGGCCAGATTTGTAAAGACAAGGAGCGGGAAAAAGAGAGAGACAGCTATGAATGAAGTAAGAGAAAAATAGAAACAGAATGTAAGGGGGAAAATAAGCATGGGAGAATGATAGATAGATAGATAGATAGATAGATAGATAGATAGATAGATAGATAGATAGATAGATAGATAGATAGATAGATAGATAGATAGATAGATAGATAGATAGATAGATAGATAGATAGATACTTTATTCATCTCCGCAGGGAAATTCACATAAAATGAAAGAGACAGAGAAAGAAAAAAGAAAATACAAGAGAGAAACAGGACAAAGTGAGAAAGGCAAAGGGAAACAAAAGAGGGAAAAGGGAAAAAGTGAAATAGTAAAAACCAAGACACAAATAAAGAGAAGAAAAAGCAACGGTCAGAATAGAGGGAGAAAAGAGATAAAAAAAGAAAATACAATACAGCTTTGCGAGTGGCGCCTGGCTTTGGCGACATCAGGTGGACGCATTTCAAACTGCAGCTTGTTTTTCCCGCACTTTTATCAGCGTTGTCTTGCGGGTCTGATTCAAACTGTTGGCGGGTCTGATCCAGCACGCGGGCCGCTATCCTGTAGTAGTATTTACTCTTTATTTTTTTCAAAAGCGCCTTATAATACAGTGCGCCTTATTAATGGATCAATATTATTTCGCAAAGTCTTGCAACTAACTTGCAGCCGCCAACTAGATTTTCCCCCGAACGCCAAGTAGTCCGAGGTGTATGCTGGGATTTATTTACCGGCGTTTCATTGGCTAACCAATGTGTCAATCATCATTTGAATCGATCACTATTGGCTAAAGTTATTCAGAGGTCAAGAGGCGGATCCTTTTTATCATTTACAGGCTGGTATTGGCTTAAACGGCAAAACAAAGCCTGCAATTGGCCAAAAAAGATGTGTCAATCATCAGTTGAATCGATCACTATTGGCTAAAGTTATTTACTATACTGTATTTGTAAATATTTTATTCTCCTGGATTTACTACACTCACGGATATAAGAGGACCACGGCTGCAAATTATTATGAACATAAAGACTTCGGTGAGCTACTGCGGCTATATATCTTGTTTCAGACTGAACTCGATGTTTCTGTGATAAGCGGTGCAGATAATGGATGGAATGGAGTGTCTATTTTTAAATTAAACTCAATTCCAAGTGTTTATTGTCATATGCACAGTAAAGTTGCGAGCGAAAAAGAAAATAGAAACTAAGGAATGGTTGGCATTTCTTGAATCCCAAGACTTTAACCTTCCGAATGATGGAACGATGCATTTGAGTGACATCATACGGACACCGCATCCGCACGTGTTCTCGACACGTATTTGCGTCTTTGCAAGCTTTGGGAATATTAAGGGGGTAATAAGTTGGACTGAACTATCTGACTGTTTTGTCCACGTTCCCATTGTAGCGCCTTATAATCCGGTGCGTCTTATGTACGTCAAAAATAGGACCAAAAACTATTTTTTTCGGGGTGCGCCCTATAACCCGGTGCGCCTTATAGTGCAGAAAATACGGTACTTTAAAAAGTGAATGTTCATTTTAAGACCCTTTTTTTAATTGAATGTTTGTTTTAAGGCTGATTGTTCCTTTTTTAAATTGAAGTATGGCAATGGAGCAACACGGTGTCTGAGTGGTTAGCGCGTCCGTGGCACAATTCTGAAGTCATTGGATCTAATCCGGCTAACAGCCTTTCTGTGCGGAGTTTGCATGTTCTCCCTGTGCTTGCGTGGGTTTTCTACAGGCACTCTGGTTTCTTCCACGTTCCAAAAACATGCATGTCAGCTGAATTGGCAGGTTTGAATTGTCCGTAGGTGTGAATGAGTGAGTGGATTGTCTGTCTCTGTGTGCCCTGCGAGTGGCTGGAAACCAGTTTAGGGTGTCCCCTGCCCAGTGCCCCCAAGATAGCCGGGATAGGCTCCAGCACCCCCGCGAATCCCTGCAGATGGCTGGATGAATTCTGGCACTCTTGGGCTTCCATAATAACATACTCTCACAGGAATACACCGGAGCGTCCACAGACTCCGCCGCTATGCCGCAAGTGACACTCGCCGAGCAAAAGAGGAGCGGGGCTGGAAATCAAATGGACGGAACCATTCCCAGGCGGTCAAGTACTGTATTTCTGATGCTACAGTGATCACATTTTTGTTTTGTTTAACTTTTTATATGTATATATATATATATATATATATATATATATATATATATATATATATATATATATATACATATATATTTGAGGTAGCGTTTATTTTAACTATATTTAACTATATTTAAACCTATCCTGTCCTTTCTTAAGAAAAAGAGAAAAAGAGAGTTTTTAATGCTATCACCCACAAATTATAATTTTTAAATCATAATCTTTTGCGGTAAGGAGCAGGATTGATTTCAAGACGCTACGTTTTTGCTTTACATGACAGGTTGTCGCATCATGTGGACCCTATTATTAAAGCGGGGGTCAGCAATATAGGACCAAAAATAAATAAATAAAATAAAATAAAAAATGGGCCTGGAACCGCAAGGAGTTAAAAGCCTTAAGGAAGGAAACAAATACTGTATCCATCTGAATTCATTGGGAAACGTTCAGTATGTGTCTTATTTGTCCAACAGAAACTGTATACTTTTCCATTATCAAACATTTTTGAAAAAGCGCGAGGGAGCAACTTAGGAGTGCTGAAAAGCCTCAAGCAGCTCAAGGCTAAAGAGCATGTGTAGTGTGCCAAGAAGTCCAACTTTGTTGGCAATAAAGTTGGCAAAAACGTACAGGTTGACAGGTATGTAAGGGGGAAAATAAGCATGGGAGCATCTTCCTCTGTTTTTGAAGGTGCTTTGGTACGTCCAGAGCGTTTTGTTTAAATAATGGCTTTTTATAAAATATTTAAAAGTACGTAGTACTTCAAATATGCGTACAAATCAGACCACGTCATTGACGCACAAGCAGACACAGGACAAAAAATAGCAAGCCAATCAGAATGCGGAGCACAATGCACGACAAAGTAGCGAAACCGTGATAAGTAAACCGTAATGCAGTGTGGGATTACTGTATTTTTCCAGCAAAGGTATTTATAATAAAAATATTCACGTTGAGTTCAGTTGATTACTTTTAATCAGGTTATTTATTTTAAAGTAAAAACATATGTGATAGAAATAAATGTATAGCTGATTCACAGGGAGACTTGCTATGATTTAGCGCGCCCTAGTGGTAGGGAAAAAGTTTAGTGAAAAAAAAAAAAAAAAAAACTTTTATTTTAAAAAATGAGCCAAAACACATGAACTATATATATATATTCGATTCATTTTACATAACATGAGCCTCACCAAGAGGAAGTAACATAAATGTTGGTCATCTTGCTGCTACAGGTACCCCAAATAAAACAAAACCCTGGCGAAGGACTGGGCAAAAAAATGAAGAATAATGGTGTTTATGGTCATTTTAAGTCTCCGTAACTTTCATTCTTACATGTACTCTTTAGCATTAGTTTTCATTTCCACGACATAATACTATAAAGCAAGGGTTTCAAACTCATTTTAACTCGGGGGCCTCAAGATAGAACAAACATTCTCTCAGGAGCCGGACTAGTAGATTAGAGAAAGAGTGGGAGAGAAAAAGAGAGGGAGTGGGAATAAGAAAGAGAGAAAGGGAGAAAGGGAGAAAGGGAGAAAGGGAGAAAGGGAGAAAGGGAGAAAGGGAGAAAGGGAGAAAGAGAGAAAATAGAGTGAGAATTTGAGAAACAGAAGAGATAATAAGAGAAATAGTGAGAGAGGGGGAAAGAAAGAGAGAGAAAAAGAAATCCAAAGAGAAATAGAAGGAGAGAAAGAGAGGAGGGAAAAGAGAAGGAGAGAAAGAGAGAAGGGGAGAAAGAAAAAGGGGGAAGCACGAGAGAGAGTTAAGAGAGAGAAAACGAAAAAAGTAAGAGAGAGGAATAGAAGGTAAAAAGACACAGAGAGAGAAAGAGACAAAGAGGAACAAAAAAAAGAGAGACAGAGAGAGTGAAAGAGAGTGAGAGAAAAAGAGAGGAAGAGAGCGAGAGATAGTGAAAGGGAGAGAGAGAGAGAGTACAAGTACAGTGTTTGTTAGAGGCACCTGGCTTCGTAACATCAAGTGGATAAATTTCAACCTACGGCTCGTTTTTCTCTCGTGCTTCCCTCAGCGTTGTCTCGCGGGCCAGATTCAATCCCTTAGAGTGCCTGATCCGACCCGCGGGCCGGCTGTTTGACACCCCTGCTATAAAGTCTAGCGGTCAAATAATACACACTGTCTCCTTTAATTTTCTTATTAAGGTGGGAGCCTTAAACTGCCACTCTGAGCGCTGCAAATAGACCCCTGCCGCAAGTTTGAGACCCCTGACTTAAAGAAACTGTGTTATAATTGATCACTAGTGTTGGGGGTATCAGTAGCAGCAAGATAGCAAAAAAATCACTATTCAATCGGTATTCAAAAATGCACGTTAGTACGAAAACTCATCTATTTTGCTTACTCTTCAAATCAATATTGTTCACGTTGATGAATGACGTTTTTGACAACAAGGGGGCGCTAAGTAATATACAATGTCCCTTTTTAATTGTTCAAACTGTTTACAAGCGTGCTTATTCCAATAAAGATCATGTAACACAGTTAACTTAATTGTTAATTAAAAAATACAGAGATTTTTAGTAGTACCCTCATAAAACCACAAGCTAATAGTGTCAGTGGATCTTAAACGTAGGTAGTGTTGCGGTAGAAAACCATCAATGATTTATATCATAAAAAATATTAGACCCTCATTAAGGATTCATTACATTTTTGATGGAATAAAATGCGTCCGTATAAACTCTGAAATATGGATCAATGAAATTATATGGGGATCCATTTTCCTCACACCACCATGATTCTGCCCTGCAGGACTAAGTGAATATGTATCCAAAAAGGAATGTGTACACCCACAGTCAGTGGGTGTTAATCAATATTATGGCTAAAACTTTATGATTATTCATGAAAAACTGTCAGAACCAGAACAGGAGGAGAACCCAGATGCGTAACGTTTCTCACACAAGCTTTATTTTACGGAAATGGGGAACCAGAACAGGAGGAGGACCCAGATGCGTAGCGTTTCTCACACAAGCTTTATTTTACGGGAATGGGGCATATATATATATATATATATATATATATCTCATCTCATTAGCTGCACCGCTTATCCTCAGTAGGGTCGCGGGGGTGCTGGAGCCCATCCCAGCAATCATCGGGCAGTGGGCAGGGCACACCCTGAACTGGTTGCCAGCCAATCGCAGGGCACACGGGGACAGACAACTCACTCGCTCATTCACACCTAGGGACAATTTGGACCGGCCAATTCACCTGAAATGCATGTTTTTGGAATGTGGGAGGAAACCGGAGTGCCCGGAGGAAACCCACGCAAGCACGGGGAGAACATACAAACTCCGCACAGGAAGTCTGGAGCTGGATTTGAACCCACGCAGGAGGTTCCCTTCAGTATATATTTTATTTCTCAAGCAGGAAAATATTTCACAAAGAAAAAAATCCAACCCCCAAAAAGATGAGGACCACTGCCATAGCCAAAGTAAATATAATCATTGTTGACAAAGAAGCAGGTTGACGTGAAACTGTGTAACTACATTTTTGTACAGGCTTTGTCAAAATCTCGTTCATTCATTTATTCAGGGATGATACTAAAAAGCACAGCAGAAACAATACAAATATTTTGATCGGCATCAAAAACGAATCAATTGAATCATAGAAATGACATTTAATGTACCCGAAAAAAACATTCTCTAGGATTCTTTTCAATTATCACATTCAAATGTCAAAGTGCGAGAGAACAAGTGCTTCAGTTCAAATTGACTTCACGTGTAAATGTACAATCAGTGCAAAATCTTACATGAAGGTTCAAAAGTGACATAGAAAAGCAACCTTTTCATATTAAGCAGTCTGATTTCATGCATTGTTAACCGAGCATGTAAGAAATTTATCGTCGTAAAAAGCATAATACATGGACGCATGGATTTATTTGTGATTAGCTTGCCAAGAAAAAAACAGTTCTTCATTAGAGAAAATTAAAGGAGTCAGAACTAGTGGTAGGTTCATGTTATGTAACTTCCGATACCGTTCAAAAGTTTGGGGTCACCCGGACAATTTTGTGTTTTCTATGGAAAAGTCAGACTTTTCTGTGTTTTTTTGCTCGTAGGAATCTCTTCCCTTTGTTGGCCAGGCTCAATTATGTCGAACTTTTTGACACTCTGCCTCGGAGACCTGCATCTTGACTGTTTATTTTGCTACTGGTGTTTTGCGGGTACTACTTATCGAAGCTGCTAGTTGAAGATATCTAGATAGTCTAATGTGCTGGTCATTTTTTCACTTCTCTTTCTATTGTGGTTAGAACCGCTTTGCGCTTTTTTCTAAAAGGAGTAGTACACATCATAGAAGGAGATCTCTAGGTTCTCACATTCGATTCTTGGAACGACTGTAGAGTTTCACATTAAAGTTCTCTTTTTCATTTCAAAAGGTAAATCACAATTACAAATGTGATGCCCCAGATACAAGACTACTTCGATAGAAGATCAGTTTTATAGCTTTTCTAACCAGCTAAACTGTTATTGTTAAACTCGGGTTTTATAGTCATCCATTAGCCTTCTAGCACAAATAGCGAAGCGAATGTATTATTAGAACACTGGAAATGGGGCTCTTTACACCTATGTAGATATTGTTTTTAACAAAAAGGATATTTATTTACAATGCATAGTGTGTATTCCTAAATAGTTTCATTAAATGAAATAGCATTTTTAAGCAACCCCAAACTTTTGAACTGTCGTGTAGATTTAAAAATCTCTCCACTGTTCCTAATCACATGAGCACCACAGCGGTGAAGATTGCTGGCAAAACAGTGAGGAGCAGAGGGATGGAGGGCATCATGGAAGCAGATCCATCGGTTATGGTGGAGCTAGCCATGAAATTGACAAATCCCGGCGTGTTGCCGGTAACGCGTTCTGTGATCCAGGACTGGTATTGGGAAACTCGGGCGTAGACTCCCGGGATTTCGGGTAAGGCGCACCCCCGTCCAAAACTCACAACGCCCAGCTGGGTCCACCGGGTATTATTGCTCTTGCTCACCAGCGGACCACCGGAATCCCCCTGCGGACATTCACACAATGGTAAACATTTTGGAAACGACGGCTTCATTGGATGTTTTTTTTAAGGCGCAGTGAGTGTTATTTGACCACTAGATGTCTCTATTGTGTGATGCGACCGAAAACGACAGTTATAAAGCACAAGGATGTTTACGAACGACTGAGACTCAAAGATACCAAATTGCACCATTTTCTTTTTCTTGTCATGATGACTGATTTGGATCATCTGTGCCAGCTCGTTTGGCGCCAGCCGCTGCGGGCTACCCGATTGGTTCCCTGTCCTTTTTAAGCCCAGTCTTTACACTGGCCTGTTGTCAGTATGTCAGCGAACCTCTGTTTCTACAAGGCAAGCATTTTGACCCTGACATCCGTCGGTCCCGCGTTTTACCACCCGTCCGTTCCTGATCTCCCCGTTTGTCTCCGGCTACGACTTGTTTTTGACCCTGACCACGTTTGCTTTTCCGTCCCGGCTTACAACCCGTTTTTGATCCCGACCAAGTTTTCGCTTTCCTGTCCCGCCCTTGACACCGCCATCTCGCGCTACAGAAGATCCACTGCTTTCCTCTTTCTATCAATAAACTTGTGGTTAAGGCTACGCATCTGGGTCCTGATTCCGTTCTGGTCGTGACAGACAAGGCTTTTATAAGTTTTTTGGGGGGTACCCGTAGCAGCAAGACAGTGAACAGTGACGCCAGCTTTCTGTAAATGAGGCTGATGTTATTCAAAATAATAATAAATTTCTTTACCTACGAGCATTTAAGAAAATTCATGTTCATATGATTGTTCATGTAATTTGGCTTATTTTTTAAATGAGTATCGTTTTTTTTAAATGAATAATTTGTTTTCTACCACTAGGAGGAGCTAAATAATACTTTAAAAACTCATATTAAGGCAGGGTGCTCAAACTATCACCCGGCGGGGAAAAATTGGCACCCAGCCCGTGAGTTTTAGACCCCTTCTAAATTAAAAGCTCTGCGGGCCTAGTTAAAAAACAGGGTGGGTCATATGCCTTTGGGAAATATTTTTGAAATTAGGGTAATATTGGATAGTTTTTAAAGGGACAGTGTCTAATATTTAACCACTAGATGATTTGAGTAATGCTACCAAAAACGAGTGTTATACAGCAAAAGGAGACGCTTTGAGCTATTCTGCGAAGGGAGTAGTACACAACACAGTAGGAGATATTTAGTTTATTGTCAATTTCTCACATGGAATAGCCCTCGTTTCTTAGAACAAGAATAAACTGTCGAGTTTCACACGAAAGTTTTCTTTTCCTGGCCATTCAAAAAGTTAAATCGCAACTACAAATGCGATGCTCCAGATACTCGACGACCTCCAAGGAAGGTCAGTTATATTGCTTTTCAAACCTGCTCAATTATTTGGAACTGTGCTAGCACCATTAAACAAGGGTTTTCTAGTCATCTACTAGCCTTCTAGCACAATTAGCAAACACAATGTATTATTTGAACACTGGAGAAAAAAGAAAAAGGGGGAAAAAAAATTAAGTGGAAAAGAGAAAATGAGCAAGAAATAAAAAAAAGGAAAAATATAAAAATAAAGAAAAAAGGATAATATAAAGAAAAAGATAAAACAAGAAAACAGGGAGCGAAAAAGAAAAAACAGATAAAAAGTGAGCTGTTGCAGCATGATGGGTGACAATTATGTCAGCTCCTTCTAGATAAGCCTCATTTTACGTCAAATATGCGAATTTCTCAACCCATGAGTATTTGATGCAGTTTTATATTATATTTAATACATTCTTGCTTGTTTTTCAATCAACATTGTTTTTTTTATTTAATGTTTTTTTTTACCACTAGGAGAAACAAAATGATTCACATTGTCCCTTTAATCTTTCATATTAAGACAGGGTCCTTAAAGTATTATCCCGCTAGCTCTAATTGTCCCGCGGCCCTATGGGTTTGAGATCTCCATCAATGTATGTAATAATAAACATGAGAAAGTAGATAAAGCGATCAACTGGAGTGAGGTCTACGCAATTCTCTTGACCTGGCACGAATCTTTGCCTCCCGCGTCGGTCCCAGCGCAGATCATGTTGCTAGTAATGCTCCCGTAGACATCGTTGCAGGCGCTGTTACTGACCGCAGGAATGTTCACTTCCTGCAGTATCTGCGGAGACGGGAGCGGATCTAAAAGTGGAGAAGAACCAGCATTTGAAAAATACTCTCAGCTGCAAAATGCATTTAAAAGGAGTAAAGCGATAGTCACCACCGTGGTCTTGGTGGGCATTAGGTAACCCCCCAAAAACAACATATTTGGGTCACAAACCGCAACACAACGCTGAGGGAAGCGCAAGAGAAAAACGAGCTGCAAGTATGTCCACTTGATGTTGCCAAAGCCAGGTGCCTCTCACAATGATGCTGTACTTGTATTTCTTTATCTCTCTCTCTCCCTTCCACCCTTTTTCTTTCATTCTCTGTCTCACTCTTTCTTTCTCTGTGTCTTTTTACCTTCTTTTGCTCTATTTTTTCTTTTTCTCTGTCTTTTCTCTTTCTATTTCTCACTCTTGCTTTCCCGTTCTCCTTTTCTCTCCTTCTTCCTTTCCGTTTCTCTTTGGATCTCTCTTTTTGCCCCTCTCTTACTATTTCTTTTACTTTTATCTTTTTTTTTTTTGCATGTTTTCTCTCTCTCCTTTCTCTCTTTATCCCTCTATATCCCTTTCTCTCTTTCTTTGTCCCACACCCTCACTTTTTCTCTCCATCTCTTTCTCTTATTTCTTTCGCTCTTTTTTTCTTCCTCTCTAATCTACTAGTCCGACCCCCGAGCGAATGCTTTGTCTATCGTGTGTCCCCCCCAGATAAAATGGGTTTGACACCACTGGTATACAGTATTGTACTTTCATCAGTTGACATTTTTGATTCATTTCAGATGAGTATAGCCCATCCAACCCTCCATTATCTGCAACGCTTATCCTTAGTAGGGTCACGGGGTGCTGGAGCCCATCCCAGCTATCTTCGGGCAGTGGGCAAGGGACACCCCGAACTGGTTGCCAGCCATTCGCAGGGCACACAGGGACAGACAGTTGGCTCGCTCATTCACACCTAGGGACAATTTGGACCGGCCAATTCACCTGACATGCATGTTTTGGGAATGTGGGAGGAAACCGAAGCTCGGAAGAAACCCACGCAGGCACGGGGAGAACATGCAAACTCCACACGGGGAGGCTGTGGTAGCTGGACTTGACCCCTAAACCTCTGCAACGTGGGGCTGCACGCTAACCACCCGTGCCGCCCGAGTAAAAAATGGAATCAACATTTCAAAACTGCATTTTGTATTCCCTTGGGTTGCCTATGTGAAATTAAAATTGGTTTGATGATCTGTGGTTAGCGCTTAGCCCCACGGTGCAGAGGTTCAGGGTTGAAGTCCAGCTACTGCAGCCTCCCAGTGCGGATTTTGCATGTTCTCCTCGTGCTTGCTTGGGGTTACCTCGGGCACTTCGGTTTCCTTCCACGTTCCAAAAACATGCATGTCAGGTTAATTTGCCGGTCCAAATTGTCCCTAGGTGTGAATGAGCGAATGAATTGTCTGTCTCAGTGTGCCCTGCGACTGGCTGGAAACCAGTTCAGGGTGTCCCCTGCCCACTGCCCGAAGACAACTGGGATGGGTTTCATCACCCCCATGACCCTAATGAGGATAAGTGGTGCAGATAATGGATGGATGGAATATCTGATCTGAACCTTTGCGATAAATATGCAAAAAACACAGAAATCACGGCACTGAAGTTTAAACTTAACAAAAGCCTAGCTAGTGAAGGACTTTATACATTTTACTATAAAGGTTTTTATACAAGTTACATTTATTGAATGCAGTGAAGATTTTTCACAGAGAAGGCTTAAGTTTAATGACAGGTCACGCCGTTCCGAATGCGAATGCGAATGTTTTGTTTAGTTCTGTTGATAACAGGACTCTGACGGAAAAGGCCGAGACGCAGGAGGCCAGGCACTGATTTGATAATCGCTCGGGTTCCAGAAATCGAGGAGATGAGGTGGAGTCCACGTGGGGAGTCTCTGGCCCGCCCACGGGAGGAGCCGACACGCCAGCTTGGAAAAAAAGGCGTGGGCCAGAAGAACTTCAGAAGATCGAGAGAAAACGAGAGGAGGCTCGACGAAGACTAAATCAACTAATTCGGTTAATTCGGCTAATTTGATGGAGTTCACTTAGTTAAATACTTTAAGAAATTAAATCTGCCCCCGTGTGGAAATGCCGGTCTCTTGTCCTTCTTTAAACAAAAAGAAACAAGCATGCATTGTTAGGTGAATGAAGGTTATGTTTGGTTAATGGAGTCAGATAACTAATTCGAACAATTTAGTAAATGATACATTTTTAATAGTTTATTTCCTAACATTAGCAAAAGCAAATGCACCTACCTTCAGTACCGATGGTGCCCCATCCGGTGACCCAGACGCTGGTCCCGGCTGGGACGTCACTGCCCGAAGCGGCGAGGCAAACAGGTCGTATGAAGTCGGTGAAATCAACGGGTGCGCTGAGTCGCATCAGGGCGATATCATTGTCGAAGGTATCTTCGTTGTAGTTCTCATGGCGAATAAGTTGAGCCACTCCGCGCATTTGCTCGTTGGCATTGGCGCCCTCTTGGGTCCGACGGCCCAGGTAAACGACCAGGTTGCTCGTAACCGAGCTGGTGGCAAACAAACAAGTCTGTGAGACCAGTGGGCAGAAAAGCGCCGACTATTTCCAATAACAGACAAATGCAAAATACTGCCGCCACCGCCAGCACGCCATCTGCAAACCTAGCAAACAGGCTACTCGATGTAGCTTCATGAAAATGAAAGGCTGAAATGTTTTTAAATCCGTTCACTTCCAGATTATGTATCTTGCCTTTTGTTTACAAACTGTCATGATTGCCGATTCAGAGAACATGCGACTGCTTGATTGGCGCCAACAGCCCGGACAGCTGATTGGCTGATGAACTCCTTTTAAACCCCCGACTTCCAAGAGATCCCTGTCAGATCGTTATGCGAACCGATGCTCCCAGCTCGGCAAGCTCTTACGTCAGACTCTGTTCCTGCCCTGTTTTTTTCTGCCTGATCCTCATTGCCAACCTGTTTTCGGACATGACTCTGCCCCGTTCCGCCTTCCCGTTATCCGATCTGTTTTACCTTGCTACCTGCCTGCCTCCTGTTGCTGACCTCGTTTCCGAACTTGACACCGCCCTTGGCTAACGACTTGGAATTCCTGCCTATCTTCCACCCTCCTGGCTCGACACGGAAGTGCCCCTTCCGCGTATCCTGCTACACTTGTCCGTCGATCCTCGGATCGTGGAAGCAAGCCCTTCTCTCCCTCTTATCAATAAAACTGAGTAAACGAACACTACTCCGTTCCTGGCGTCATGACAACAAACACACTCGGGCAGGGGTCTTCACACTTTTGCAGCATGCAAGCTACCCTACTTATTCCCACATGACACACTTTATTCTTTACATAGGAAATAACTCCATCTTTGGGTGTGCGTTATACACAAGGTTTTACGGGAGTACATTATCTTTTTCGAGCAATGGCGAATATCGATGACGACAATTGCAAAACATCTGATGCAACGGGAATCGAACCGGGGTGGCGGCAGTAAGAGCATGGAGGTCTAACCACTAAACATGATAAACGAATATTCGATTTTCTCCTTATCACACTTTTTTTAGTCATTGTACCTGAGATGAATTTTAGAGAATGGAAAAAATAGAATGCACGAGGAGGGAAACAACTCTTGGGTGTATCTGGTGATGAATCGTACTTTGAAGGACATTAAGGACATACTTTACACATTTTATGTTTGTATTGTGTTCATAGTTTACAAGTTATATTTATTTGTTTAGACCTTTATCACAAAAAGTCTCAAAGGGCTGCACAGAACACAACAAAAACTAGTAAAATATAACATTAACTATATAAAATATTTTTGTGGAAACAGGAATATTTTAAGCTAAATATGGTAAAGGTAAATATGTAATTTAGTTTACATAGATTTAAAATGCCAAATATGTTTATATTAATGATAATAATATTGTAATGTAAAATTAATCCTCCGGTAAGAAAAAAACTATAAGGGAGCCAGACCAAAACTAGATGGCGAGCTAGTAAGGAGGCTAAAATTTAGCTTAATAACTATCAGAAAAAGATCAAATATTAGCTGGATTGCTTGCAAAAAAAATGAAAAAAGGTCGGTATCTAGCTTTCAAAATAGCAAAAAATGTAGGGTGATAGCTTGCTACAAAGCTAATCTGCACGGTATACATTGCAAGGGGCTTAGTTGGTTCTGTAATTTGTATCTGTTCTCTTACAATTGTTAATATTTTTTCCTTACCAATATTGGTATTTTGTCCTTGGTATTTTGTCTTTAACATTGTTGGGGGGGGGTTTCTGACCATTATTAGTACTTGTCCTTATAATTATTGAAGTTTGGACTGTCAAATATTTTCATTGTGGGGTATGATGCTATGTTATCGCTTTAGTTTGAATATATCTTACCTGCAAGGAAAAAAAATAAACAGGGTAAGCATTTACGGTGTCAATTAGTGATATTAATCATGGCCGCACGTATCCAACAATATCTGTCGCTTGCGATGCTTAGTTTGAGTTGAGAAAAGGTGAAACAAAAATGTATGCCGATCTTTATTCAAAAATTAGGGATGTGCGGTATATACAAGTTCACACTATACAATAGATACAGTACTTACAAAATGACTAAATCACAGGGATCTATTGTTACAATATTGAAATGTGTCACTCCATATAGTCATAATCGTGAGTATTCCAGTTATATCCTTTCTATTCCACACATCGAAGTAGCCCCACTTCTTGGTGTTGCTTCCTGTATCCAGCGATTAAAGTGCGTAGATTGCCCTATATGGCGAGTATGTAGTGAAGCAGTGAGTGAGAGAAGCGAATACAAAGTCCCTTCGTCATCATCGGGCCGGGGAGGGGGCACGTTTCATGCACATCCGCAGGAATGCAATCGTCATTGTGACCAAAATCTTGTGATCGTGTCACCGGAAACATCGAGCGTTGAAAAGTTCTTGCAAACTTCCAGAATCGTTCATGCATAAGTTTAGTGTTCTTGTAATAAAATGTTATTTTGCAAACAGTGCACCCTTGTGTTGATGGAAAGCATTGTTTAGATTTCGAAGCTACCACAAATGCATCCTTTCCCTAAAATCTGTTTTTCTCAGAAGTTTTCTTGGATGCGAGCATTTTTCTATAAACTTTGTTTATGAAGCAATGTTAGAAGCTGGAAACATCCTTTTTTTTAAAAGCTTTCTTTTGATAAGTCCCATCCATATATAGCTACAGAGAAAAAATCTGTAGGCCTTCTAAAATGAGTCCAATCGGCACAGTGAAGAAAGTGAGTATTTGAACACCCTGCTATTTTGCTATGTCTCCCACTTAAAAATCATGGAGGGGTCTGAAATTTTCATCGAAGGTGCATGTCCACTGTGAGAGAGATAAACTAAAAAGAAAAATCCAGAAATCACAATGCATGATTTGTTAACAAAATATTTGTGTATTACAGCTGCAAATAAGAAAATGAATGTTAATATTTGGTACAGTAGCCTTTGTTTGCTACTACAGAGGTCAACTGTTTTCTGTAGTCTTTCACCAGGTTTGCACACAATAAAGGGGGGATCTTGGCCCCACTCCTCCACACGGATCTCCTCTAGATCAGTCAGGTTTCTAGGCTGTCATTTTAAAAAACATTATCTATTTTAAAATCCATCAAAGTTTAGCTTTTTTGCTTGGTGATGACTGAAAATGGCATCCCAGCAGATCTCAGCAGTCACCTGTTTAGTGAAGCTGAGTCAGTTTTCACGCCAGACCTCAGAAACTGCAATGTCATTTTCATTTCAGAAAATTACATGAGAACAAAACAGGTCGCTTTTGACGCCGGGTTTGTATTCCACAAACACAATACTAATCATAGTGAAATCATAGACCATAATATATTGTGATCAACAAACGGATTAAAGCCATTTGTTTGAACAACTGCCCAGTAATTCGATCTGCCAAACTGCCATTGTTCATGTTTTAATTTCCCTGCCAACATAAAGTACTCGAATATCATTCCGAGTCATTTGGAGATACAACACAATAATCCCTTACTGTATTGCGGTTTACTTTTCACGGTTTCGCTACTTGACTGATCATCGTGTATCGTGTTCTGCGTTCTGATTGGCTAAACAATCTTCCCGCCCGTTTTTCTGGCTGTGTCTACCTGTGGCTCAATAGTGTCGCAGTCTAAGCTGTACATTTACGTAAAACGGCTTGACGAGCCGACATTACGTATGAAGAAATAATTTTCTAAAAGCCATTATTTCAACAAAACTCTCTGGACTGACTGCGGCCGGGCCTAAAAGGCAGAGGAAGATGCTTTGTATCGCCAACAAAATTTGACTTCTCCACATGCTAAGAAAGGTAAAAGTATTTAGACGCCACATTTTCGTTTTCCCAATAACCTCAACATGATGACGACAAAATCTGAGCTGAAGTAATGTTACATTTGAAACACTTATTTTATCATTTTTAATAAGAGCTACCAAATAAAACTGGGAAAGTATAATCATTATATACATATACATTGTCACACTAATAATGCATAATTCACTTTTTTGGACGAAATTGAAATTTTTGCCTGAAAGTTGGTCAAGCAATTTTATTTACTACTACCAATCAATAGCGCAATGCAGTGGCAAGATTATGTACAAAAAAAAATTTGACAGTATAAAAGTTTTGTGTGATTTTTTATTCAAAAAGTCCAGTACTTTTATTTGTTTCGTGAAATGTTTTTCTTTTCACTCTAAATTTTTGTCTTCCACGTGATGGCGACAAACTATGATTTAAAGTAAGATGGATCATGACCTGAATCCTTTCAGTAGTGCATTACCGTATAGAAGCAAACTTATTATTGAATTGAGATTTGACAAGTTTATAAAGTACAGTAGTTTTATCTGTTAAATAAATGCTTGTGCCTGTAAACGGGGTATTTTGTTTTAGTCTCAACGTATAATATAGTAGTTAATAAATCAATTAGGGCGGCAACTACTAATTAAGAAAATCGATTCTTATCGATTTTTAAAAGCATCCACAACAAATTTCATCATTGATTTGTTGTGTCACTTAGCACGCTGATGCATTGAATTTCATTGCAATGTACTTACTGTTGTTGGGCTGTTGAGAGGACCTGCTTGTAGTACCACTCCGATTCAGAAGAGGGTGACTTAAGACCGCGTTTTAATGCTCTAAGTTTTTCTGGTTAGACAGAGTACTCACATTCTCCTCTAATGTTTTTTGCACTTTTATACACAGTATTTGGAGGTATATAGCATACATTTGTTTGTATTTTTGTTATTGTTAAGCTATTTTACAAACACTTGGATTTTTGTATTGTTTCATACTATAGAATATTTTGATTTTATATGTACTACAAGGACACCTCACTACTTTGCGCGTTGGCTATCGCTGGTTGACTGCTTCGCAAAGTTTCATCATGCATCAAATCTGGAAAAGGATACAGAAAATATTCTGCTGCTTTGAAGGTCCCAATGAGCACAGTGACCTCCATTATTCGTAAATGGAAGACATTTGGAACCACCAGGACTCTTCCTAGAGCTGGCAGGCCATCTAAACTGAGCGATCGGGGAAGAAGGGCCTTAGTCAGGGAGGTGACCAAGAACCCGATGGTCACTCTGTCAGAGCTCCAGCGTTCCTCTGTGGAGAGAGGAGAGCCTTCCAGAAGGACAACCATCTCTGCCACAATCCACCAATCAGGCCTGTATGGTAGAGTGGCCAGACGAAAGCCATTCCTTAGTAAAAGGAACATGGAAGCCCGTCTGGAATTTGCCAAAAAGCACCTGAATGACTCTCAGACCATGAGAAACAAAATTCTCTGGTCTGATGAGACAAAGATTGAACTCTTTGGTGTGAATGCCAGGCGCCATGTTTGGAGGAAACCAGGCACCACTCATCACCAGGCAAATACCATCCCTACAGTGAAGCATGGTGGTGGCAGCATCATGCTGTGGGGATGTTTTTCAGCAGCAGGAACTAGGACTAGTCAGGATAGAAGGACAAATGAATGCAGCAATATATGGAGCTATCCTGGATGAAAACCTGCTCCAGAGCGCTCTTGACCTCAGGCTGGGGCAAAGGTTCATTTTTCAGCAGGACAATGACCCAAAGCACACAGCCAAGATCTCAAAAGATTGGCTTCAGTACCACTCCGTGAATGTCCTGGAGTGGCCCAGCCAGAGTCCAGACTTGAATCCGACCGAACATCTCTGGAGAGATCTGAAAATGGCTGTGCACGAACGTCTCCCATCCAACCTGATTAAGCTTGAAACTTATTGCAAAGAAGAATGGGCAAAACTGCCTAAAGATAGGTGTGCTAAACTTGTGGGATCATATTCAAAAAGACTTGAGGCTGTATTTGCTGCCAAAGGTGGATCAACAAAGTATTAAGCAAAGGCTGTGGATACTTATGTAAATGGGATTTCTTAGTTTTCTATTTTTAATAAATTTTTAAAAAGTTAAAAAAAAAACTTTTTCACATTGTCATAATGGAGTATTTTGTGTAGAATTTTGAGATAAGAGAATAAATTAATACAATTTGGAATGAGGCTGTAACAGAACAAAATGTGGAAAAAGTGAAGCGCTGTGAATACTTTCCGGATGCACTGTATATCTGTTAAACAAATTGAGTAATGAATACTTAATAGATTTTTGCGGGGGAATTCTGCCCCCCATTAACCGCAATAACAGAGGTAATACTGTATTATTTTCTATCTGTCCAAAACTTCAATATCTCAATAATGAGGAGGAAATCAAACATGTGTTTTTAGAATGCTGTTCATCTCAAATAGGAAAAGTCAGGGCCTCCCAATTTCAGCCATTTTGTCTCAGTTTTGAAGGCCTACAGAATGTAGTTCTCTAGCTAGATAGGTATAGGACATATCAAAAGAAAGCCTTAACCATCATTGTTCATGAGAAAAAAGTATGTTTCTTGCTTTTACCATTAGGTATTAAACAACAGTTGAACATTTCTTAAATATTTTCCAAGAAAACGGCTTTTTGTGAAGGGATGGATGCATTTCAATCAGAACCTTTACTTTGGTGCTGTTTTTTTTTTGTTCTTTTTGCTAGGACGATACTTATATAATAATATCTCACCAATGCAATATCCATCCATTATCTGCACCGCTTATCCCCAGTAGAGTCGCGGGAGTGCTGGAGCCCATCCCAGCTATCTTGAGGCAGTGGACAGAGGACACCCGGAACAGTCGCAGGGCACAGAGACACACAACCAACTCGCTCATTCATACTTAAGGACAATTCAGACCGGCCAATTAACCTGACATGCATGTTTTTGGGATGTGGGAGGAAAACCGAAGTGCCTGGAGGAAACCCACGCAAGCACGGGGAGAACATGCAAACTCCACACAGGAAGGTTTGATCCTATGACATCAGAACTGTGACGCACACGCGCTAACCACAGCGCTGCCGTGCTGCCCCAATGCAATATTTTACATAGTAAATGGACTACATTCCTGCAGTCACTGAAGACCTCCCTACAATGACGTTAACACTTACGCATTCGCACACACACTCTCACACCTATAAAGGCATCAGCCATACAAGGTGCCTATCTGCTTATCGGGGGTATAAGCGGTCCATTATCTTGCCCAAGGACATTTAACTCAGAAAAGCTGGGAATCAAACCTGCAACCTCTTGTTTCCGAGACGAGCGCTCTACCTTCTGAGATACTGCCGCCCCAAGAACACTGGACTTATGCTTGAATGATGCATGAACGTAGCAAGAACTTTTCAGCACCTGGTAAAGGCAAGATCTTGGGCCCCCGAAATTTGGGCCAGGTTCAACCATGAAATGTCAATCATTAAGTCGGGCAGGGCTGGGTTTCTCTCTCCCTTTTTTTCTTTGCTTCGTGGGGGTTCTGCACAGCATGCACGCTGTTTAGAACACTTTTACTCAAATCATTATTTGGATGACTCCTTTTTATTTGAGTAATATTATCATGAAGTAACTTCGCCGCTGCACTCCGGAGCCGCGCATACTCCGTAGTAAGCCCGGCATCACAGTACAGTTCTGGGTTTACTTCGGGCCTGGTCCCTCAAATCAAGTTAATCGGTCAGGTTTTGTTTGATTCGGGCTTTAATACCCGCAGGCCGGGTCAAGTCAGGCTGGGTTTTTTAGGCCAGATCTTACTTCTAGTGTCCGGTATTTCCATTGTCGTGATCATAGGATTATGGTCACCATGGAGATTCTGATCCTGTGGATGTCATCCCTCTTGAAGGATTTTATACATTTCACTATAAAGGATTTTATCAAATACAAGTTACATTTATCGAGTGCAATGAAAATTTTCACTGAGTGAGCTTCAGGTCACGCCGTTCTGAATGCGAATGTTTTGTTTAGTTCTGTTGAATGGGAGGAGCTGGCGCCCCAGCTGGCAGAAAAAGGCGTGGGCCAGGAGAACTTTGAGAAGATTGAGGGAGAATCGAGAGAGAGGAGGCTTGACGGAGACTCAAGCGACACTAATTCGGCTAATTTGATGGAGTTCACTTAGTTAAATTGATAGGGAAAATAAATCTGCCCCCGTGCGAAAATGTCAGCTATTCTTGTCCATCTTTTCCCAAGAAGAAACGAGCGTGCATTGTTAAGTGGTGTTTGGTTAATGGAGTCAGATAACTAATTCGAACAATTTGTAATATATATTAAATCTAACACTCTCTGACCGAGCAATGACAATAACACTATATCATCTTTTTAAGAATAAGGAAAAGCTGTTAAAGTCTTAACTGTCTGATCTTATCCATATGTTCGCTGCTTTCAACACACTGCGTAACTACTCAGGGGGCCATCCACACACTCTCATTCGCTGGATACAGGAAGCCACACAAAGTGGGGGCTCCTTTGCTGTGTGGACAAAGATGTAATCACCACTGCCATCTGATGATGGTTTATCATACCAAAATCATTTCTAGAGGCTTGATACTTCCTAATGAGCAGCGCCAAACAATTTTATGCTAGTTTTTTTTAAGTTAAAACAATAAAATATGTTTATGTTTTAGGGACAATACGTATTTATATGTTATGGCACTGAATGAGTTCAAATAATAGCTTAATGCAGCCCGAAAATAAACAAAGGTTTGTACTTTGCAGGTTTTGACTATTGCGGGACCTTTTTGGAACGTAAAAACGAGAGATTACTATAAAATCTCTAAATGCTAATCTGGTGGGATTATGAATGGACTCACCTTGAGAAGCAGTGAGCGGCGCACAGCACCCATTGATTGTTGATGAGTGATGCTCCGCATGTGTGGAAGCCATTGCGATGTAAACTGGCCTGCCAGGGCCACGCCCCTTCCGGTGCATCCTCACCGCCCACAATCCTCGAGTTGATATTCACTGTTCCGCAGACTGGAGACACATGCACGGATACAAAACTTTGAGTTATGGCATTAAAATTTGCACACAAGAAAAACAAGAAGATATTTTTAGGGTAAACACAATGTAAATGTAACTGACTTTGGACTTTTACAGCGTTGATGAAACTTTGGGAATAACAATTCTGGAGTCTGATACTCTTCTGGATTTTAACAAAATTCTCATGTCCGTCCTATGTTTTGCAGAAACGTGGCTCACGTTTAGCATTCCGGACGCTAACGTGTAGCCACCCGGAGCTACCCGGAGCTATCGGCTTCAACGCCGCTAAACAGAGACACTTTTTTCTTTCTCTCTAATCTACTAGTCTGTGTGGCCGCCAAGTTAATATGAGTTTTACATCCCTGATCTATCTATCTATCTATCTATCTATCTATCTATGTGTGCTCATAACCATGGAGGACCAATCGTGCGATATGTAGAAATAAATGCACGAATAAATAAATACATGAAAATATATGCCATATAAATAAATTAACAGGTAAATGAATCCCGTAGTACCGAAATGTAAGACATAAATGGGATTTATTTCTGCATTTTTTCAATCGTTTTTGTATTTTGTCGTATATTATGTATATATATTGTATTTTGTATATCTTCTCATATTTTGTCGTGTATTTTGTTTTGTATTTGGTCAATGATTTTGCGGTTTATTTTCTCATGTATTTTGTCATGATTCTATTGTGTATTTTATTGTGTATTTTGGCATTTATTTTATCACGCGTTTTGTGGTCTATATTGTCATGTATTATGTTATATATTTTGTAATCCATATCTTTGTGTATTTTGTCGTGTATTTGCCATGTATCATATAACGTATTTAGTCATTTCCCTTTTCAAATAGTTTATCCTGTATTTTGTCATATATTTTGCCATGTACTTTGTCGTGTATTTTGTTGACAAAATGTATGACAAAATGCACAACAAATACACAATAACATACTGGACAAAATACACGACAAAATAAACTACAAAATGAAAAAATACAAAATAAAATACCCAACAAACTACACAAAATATACACAAGAAAATGCAAGACAAAATAAATACTGAAATAAATCAATGGCAATCAAACTATATGAATTTATGTAATATATTTAGGTATTAGATGTTTTATTTTGGTGATCATTACTTATACTGCACTTATTTGTAGGTATTTATTTATTTGTACATCATTTCTACATATGGGAAGATTGCTGCTTCATAAATAACAAGGCAAAAAATACAGAAGCCGAGTAAGGGTCTTTATTTGATAGATTTTTAGACTTCAATTGCACAGTAAGCACTATGTTCAAAATATAAAACACCAAATGAACCATTTTAGCAACTAGCTATTAGTAACTAACCGCACAGCTTACACTAGTTTTTACTATTGCTACAGTCAGAAAACAACATAACAAAACTGTGAATTGTTTACAATGAGATCAGGCAGGTTACTCCAGATTAAACGTGTAAAAATAAAAGTAAGATAAAAATAAAAACAAGATGGTTGCCAAAAGATTGATTCTGGCAGAGTGGAAGTCACTCATTTCTCCTTCATTTCAGAGGTGGCTGACATCCTGTCGGTCATTCAGATTGAAAGACTGAGATTTATGAGCCAGGAAATTTCAGACAATCCGGCAGCCATTTTACACAAAGCTAAAGTAGACTAAAAAATGAATGTAAACCCCATCTTCCACTCATAGAGGATCTATAGTAGCCTTTATGGAATTTCATTGAGCACTGTAGTATGGAGCTGCTGTTATTTTTCTTTACAATATAAATATAAATAAAAAATACATTTTTAAAATAATGACAGGATAAATAGGCAAACATATTTACAAGGTATTACATCAAAACTGCATTACACTACAAGTCTATAAGAATATGATTTTGATGTGATAATGTGATTTTTTTCTGAGAGTTCTGTCATGATTACCCAAGTGGAGTAACCTGGGGTAATCATGTGGCGCGCTGGAATGTGCTTCCTGATTGGTCAATGCTCCCCTTTTAAACTCGTTACGCGGAGAACTCCTGGTCGGAGGATTCACATCTGTACCCCGTATGACGCTCCCGATTACCTGTGCCTTGTTTACCTGATTCTCTCTGCCTGCCTCCGATCCGACCTGCTCCGTCCCAAGCTACGATCATCTCTTCAGTCCCGGTAAACTCAACCTGCTTCCGTCCCACGCTACGATTGGCTACGTCGTCCGAAGTTTCCCGCTAACCCTTGTGCTTCCCCAAATAAAAGTATTGTACGAACGCTCTGGGGTCTCCTGCTCTGTTCTGGTAATCCTCGTGACAGAATCCTCCGACCAGAATGGACCCCGCGTTCGTACATCTGCCCCCTGACCGCTATAAAAGTCTGAATCAGCAGCGCGATTCCTGTTGTGCAGTTCGGCAAGTCATTTCCGACATGGCGAAATTGGCTAAGGCACCTCCGGCCGTATGACTGCGAACGACTCCCATGCCTGCCTGCTCGACTCCCAAGCCTGCCTGTTCGACTCCCAAGCCTGCCTGTTCGACTCCCAAGCCTGCCTGTTCGACTCCCATGCCTGCCTGTTCGACTCCCATGCCTGCCTGTTCGACTCCCATGCCTGCCTGTTCGACTCCCATGCCTGCCTGCTCGACTCCCATGCCTGCCTGCTCGACTCCCATGCCTGCCTGCTCGACTCCCATGCCTGCCCTGAGTCTGCCTGTACTGATTTTGTCCCGTCTTTCCTCTCCTGTCTTGTCTGTTCCCTTTCCGCTCCCCGGAGTCCGACTCTTCTGAATCTGACCCCCCCCTGAGTCTGGACTCTTCTGAATCTGACCCCCCCCTGAGTCTGGACTCTTCTGAATCTGACCCCCCCCCTGAGTCTGGACTCTTCTGAATCTGACCCCCCCCCTGAGTCTGGACTCTTCTGAATCTGACCCCCCCCCTGAGTCTGGACTCTTCTGAATCTGACCCCCCTGAGTCTGGACTCTTCTGAATCTGACCCCCCTGAGTCTGGACTCTTCTGAATCTGACCCCCCTGAGTCTGGACTCATCTGAATCCGACCCCCCTGAGTCTGGACTCTTCTGATTCTGCCTGTCCTGATCTGCCTGTGTTTCCCTGTGACGTGTCTTGGGTTAAAATTATTTTTATTTTTTTTCCTGGGGAACTTCTGGAGCCGTTCCTTGAGGGGGGGGGGTTCTGTCATGATTACCCAAGTGGAGTCACCTGGGGTAATCATGTGGCGCGCTGGAATGTGCTTCCTGATTGGTCAATGCTCCCCTTTTAAACTCGTTACGCGGAGAACTCCTGGTCGGAGGATTCACATCTGTACCCCGTATGACGCTCCCGATTACCTGTGCCTTGTTTACCTGATTCTCTCTGCCTGCCTCCGATCCGACCTGCTCCGTCCCAAGCTACGATCATCTCTTCAGTCCCGGTAAACTCAACCTGCTTCCGTCCCACGCTACGATTGGCTACGTCGTCCGAAGTTTCCCGCTAACCCTTGTGCTTCCCCAAATAAAAGTATTGTACGAACGCTCTGGGGTCTCCTGCTCTGTTCTGGTAATCCTCGTGACAAGTTCCTTCAGAGCAGGGGTGTCAAACTCATTTCAACTTGGGGGTCACACAATAGAACCAACATTCTCTTGGGGGCCAGATTAGTAGATTAGAGAGAAAGAAATAAGAGAAAGAGAGGAGGAGAAAAGAGAGAGAGGATGGGACAAAGAAAAAGATAAAGGAAGAAAGAGAGAGAATGTGCGAAACAAAAAAGATAAAAAGAGACATAGTGAGAGGACGAAAGAAGGAGGGAGAAAGAAAGAAATCCAAGAAATAGGAAGAGAGAAAGCGAGAAGGGGAGAAAAGAGATACTGGGAGAAGGGGAGAAAGAGAAGGGGAGAGCAAGAGGGAGAGAGAGAGAAGGAAAAAAGAAGAGAGAGCAAAAGAAGGTAAAAAGACACAGAGAGAGAAAGAGACAAAAAGGAACAAATAAAGAGAAAAAGGAAGGAAGAGAGTGAAAGATAGAGAGTAAGAGAAAAAGAGAGGAAGAGAGAGAGAGAGAGAGAGAGAGAGAGAGAGAGAGAAAAATAAATACAAGTACAGCGTCTGTGAAAGGCACCTGACTTTGGCTACATCAAGTGGACATATTTCAACCTGCAGCTCGTTTTTCTTTTGCGCTTCTCTGAGCGTTGTCTCGCAGGCCGGATTTAATCCCTTAACGGGCCTAATTCGGCCCGCGGGCCGCCTGTTTGACGAACGAAAACCTTACTTGCTAATAGATCATCTGCTGATAATAAATGGGTGTTGTCCTAAACGCCATTGCATAGCAACTACATGACCATTTTTCATTTGTCCGCCCTTATTGTTTGTCACTTTAATCTCATGGTCCGTTAAAGGCACACCCATGTTTGTGCTAATACATTTAGTAAGGTGCAGTCCAAAGCCATGCACTTTATTATGTAATGGCGGTTGAAAGCATTCTCTTTTTTTTTTGTTGGCAATTTTAAATTGTTTTTAAATCACACGGCGGTGAGTTCAATGTCCTTGTTGGATTGCAGGTCAACCTGGTATTTTTTTTAATTCGGACAAAATCAATCCTGTTTTATTTTGCCTATATTTGAAAGCTCAATTCCCTCTAAAATTCAAGAAGAAATCCGTGTTTTAGAGTAAAATGCTTTTACAACTATCAAAGTATTATCAAAAAAATCAAAAATACAATACACATATAATTTTGCTGATTATATTTTTTTATTTTACGGCGGAAAAAAACAGAAAAAAGGTTATGACCGTTTAAAAGATGTTTGGTTTCCTTTGTGCTCATTTAAAGTCTTTTTTTTAAAGATAAAAAATAGCGTTACATTTGAAAAACAGGATGAAAATGTCATGAAATCCTATATTACTGCAAACATATTAACCAAAGTGAACAACTTCTGTTCTCACTTGAGCCCTGGTGAACACAAAAAGATATATACTGCCTCCTAGTGGTAAAAAGCAACATAAAAGAAACAGTATTTTTGCTTACTATTCAAAACATTATCATTGTTATTTTTAACAAGTGAAAATTACACACTTGTCCTTCTTCATTCCCCAAAGTACAGTCGATAAAAAAAAAAAACAGGCATTATGTTTCAGGTTAGCATTTATGCTAATATCCTCTGACATCTTGTGGACATGTTAGCATAAATGTGTATGCTATGTCTTACACAAACCCATATCCGCTAAAATGATTCAGCGTTTATCTTCATTACGTAAAAGAAAACTAGACAGGAAAAAAGTAGCTTACCATCTGACTGCCCGGCGCCACCTGCGGAAAGAAAAATGTAAACGATAATTAAAATGGAAAGCTTATACACGGTTACATGTCACATGCGTCACCTGTGAGGGAAAACTATGAGAGGAAAATGTTAGGCAAAGGGAAGTAAGTGAGCAAAACGGGTTCATCTGGTATTTCCCTCCCACACCTTAAGTATTTTCGGTTGTTTTTACAGGGGACATTTAATGGAACTTTTTTCAGACCGATACCCAAATTTTGAGTAAATATCGACAGGGGCCGTTTTAGGTTGAGAGCTTTGAGGGTGCTGAGCAACCAGAATGTCTTGCTTGTTAAAAAATAAAACTTGTTTTTTTCTATTTTACTCAAAGCAGGCATGTCATAAAATTAATAATATGTGGCCCGCCAGGAATGTTGAGTGCAGTATAAAATACATTCGTACCAAAAAAAAAAAAGAAAACTCACCATTTGACCAGATGATAGCCCTTAGGTCACCATACCCTTGGCTTTTTGTGAGAATCTTAGCCCACCCTATTTTCCGAATGGTGTAATGAAAAGTAAATAAAAAAAGGAAAGTTGACTCTGAGGTCCGCCGCTTCCTGGACAAGTGGAAATTGGAGTATTTTTTCACCGAAATCTGAAACAACTCTTTTGGCCTAATTAGCCAAGAGACTGTGGCTGTTTTCAATGTTATATACCATATTTTCTTACCCATTAGGCGCACTGTTTTAAAGATGCACAACAAGTGTGCGTATTATATGATAGGATAAGATAAGTTAAGGTAAGATAATCCTTTATGCGTCCCACAATGGGAAAATGTATTTTGTTTTGTTTGTTGCAGTAAGACTTTGAATAATGAATAACAGCTAAGAATATGAACAGTATAAACAAGTATTTAGAAATATAAAAAATACAAACCAGAATATTTTCAATGGCAGGTGTGCAAAATAGTTAAAGTAAAGTGGCCAGTACAGTAATGTGCATTTTGGGTGTGAAAGTATGTGAATATCAAGAGTCACTGCCAGACGACAGCAAAAAGCCAACTGGAAACAAACGCTGTGATAAGGTGAAGCAACTGGAAGCGGTTTTAACGTCACGCAGCTCCTGCGGGTCAAAAGACAATGCTACAAAGGCGAGCTACGAGGTCGCGACACTGATCGCCAACCACTGCAAATCTTTCACAGATGGTAAATTTATCAAAGACTGTTCAAAGAAAGCCGAGCTGAATATTCAGCCTTCACACATTTTCAGCTTGTGAGGCCCCTGCTCAAGGTTTCTTTTTTCCTCACGCTGAGGTTTTGAGTTTTTCCTTGCCCGCATGTTGGTTTAAGATCAGGTAATGGTGTAATTGTAATTCCTGTGCAGTCCTTTGAGACAATTTTGTGATTAAGGGCTATATAAATAAATGTGACTTGACTTGACTTGACTTACCGAATCTGACTTAAATGGATTTCGGATCATTCAACACTATTCAAGAGTATCGCTTCCCATTTGTGAACATCACGTTACACTTTGTGGTTAGCAGAAACACCATCACTACGCCGTGCCCAATTTTTTTACCCATTATTTCTAATAGAGTAAAATGAGGACTAAAATCTATGATGATAACGAAGTCATGGCGTTTGGTGGTAAAATAGTTCAACATAACCACCAGTGTTGGGAACATAATTACTCTCTAGTAAAAGTAACTAGTTATCAGAAAAAGTAATGACCAAAAACTCAGACTATAAGCCTTTTTTCGCAACCCTGCGGCTTATGCAATGATGCAGCTAATAAGAGCAAAAACGTGGTCAAGGTCGTAAGCGAGTCGTAAGCCAGGAAAGGAGAGTAGACGTGGTCGTGGACAAAAGGAGGTCGAAAGCCGGGACGGGAGAGTAGACGTGGTCAGGATCAAAAACGGGTCGAAGCCGGGGGACAGACAGGAGCAAAAGACGGGACAGGTGGGAGTCGGGGTTGAAAAGGGTTTGCCTAGTGTTAAATGAGGTTTGCAGACGGACTGACAACAGGGGACAGACAGGAGTGGGTACAAGTACTGATCCGGAGCCAATCAGAGTCTGAGGCAGTTGGCGCCAAAAGAGCGGCCGCAGGTGATTGACAGGCGGGCCACCGGCAGGCCAGGGGAAAGTTAAGGGGTTAAGTACTGTGTATTATTAAAACTCATTTATTGTACGTGAGCACGTGCGGCTTATAGTCAGGTGTTTTTTTCCTTTAAAAATGTACTGAGTGAGGCTTATATTCAGGTGTGTTCTATAGTCCGAATTTTACGGTATTTCTGTTGCTTTAAAAATAAGTTGTTGAACGTCACAGAATTTGAAACATATTTAACCTACTCTTGAAGTGAATTTAATAAATTAAATGGAATAATGAAAAATAAACAAAAGAAAAAATACAATAAGAAAAGGGAAAAAAGATAAAGAAAAAAGAATAAACTTTAAATTTTTATGTAAACACATTAACACTGAAAAACACAAGAAATAAAACTAAAATATTTATAAATCTACAAAAAAAGAGAGACAATACAAAATAATTGAACATTTTTTATGCTCAACAGATATAAAGTCAATGACACAAAATTCCCCAAAATGTATATGGACCAATCAAAAGAGAAAAAAGGCTTTTCGGAGGGAACCCGCTGTTGATTGGTTGATTGGAATAGTGACATGTTTCGAAAAGACGTGATGTTAACAACTCTGAGGAGAGCGCTGAGGTTTGCAGGAGCACCCCACTGTTGGCTTTGTACATCTGAAGTAACTACACCGCTTCTGACTGTTAGTAGCGGCAGAAAAAAAAATACTTATTCAGTTACTGAAAAATAACGCCATCACGTAACGGCATGAGTAATAACAGGGTTTTTCCCTACACATTTTCCTCATGTTGAGGTTTTTGAGTTTTTCCTTTCCCTCATGTAGGTTTTAGACCAGGGGATGGTGTCATAATAGTCTGTGGTTTGCAATAATCTCTGCAGCCCTTTGAGATTCTTTGTGATTAAGGGCTAAACAAAAAAAATGACTTGACTTGACTGATAACCATTGCAAGTAACTTTCCTAGTAAGATTTTTAAAGATGCTAGCCTGACTGCTTTATCACTCAGTGCATACTCTTCGTCCGCCACTAGGAGTAACTCCGTATTGTATACTTTCATTTTGTTTAATTGGGGTATTTGCACAGGTCATATACTTTCTTGATGTAAGACCGCCCTCTGATTTTCTTCTCTTGTATACTGGTCTGATTATTCAAGGCGTGTCTCGCCATTTGATATATTAGTTCAGGCATACCAGTAACAATTGTCTTTGGTTACGACGACTGGAAATGAAGAAAAGGCAATAAATTACCTGACCCGTCTAAACAGCTTTTATCTTTTATATCAAGTCAAGTCAGCGGACCAGCGTCTAGACCTGAAGCATGTGAATGTCCGCATCGGCAGAGATATGAAGAATATATATATTTATGTATATATATATCCTTGGTGAGTTATGGTCAAGAGACCCACTACAATCACCGAACTGTGGAGGAGGCTGGAAGAAGAATGGACCAAAATCACACAAGAGCAGTGAGAGAGACTAGTGCTATCCTGTGGCCGCAGATGATTTGTAACCCTCATATTTTTTTTTCTATGCCAAAGTCAGTGTTGTCCTCTAATTAAGATCAGTGCGTTTTTATTTTGATATGCATTTCGTCATTTTGTGAAAAGAAATGTAATACTGTGATATAGACAAAATAAAATATCATTTAACTGTGGAACAGTTAAGATGGTATTATTTTTAAATTATTCAATGGTTTATAAATTCTCTCATTTTGATCTAGAGTTTAGAAGGATAGATAGATAGATAGATAGAGAGAGAGAGAGAGAGAGAGAGAGAGAGAGAGAGAGAGAGAGAGAGAGAGAGAGAGAGAGAGAGAGAGAGAGAGAGAGAGAATTGTACAAAAAAATAGAGATAAGCCTAAATGATATACTGCTGAAGTATCTGGTGAGTGGCACATATGATAAATAATTATTTGTTTTCTTCTTGGATCTTTTTTGCCAAATGTTCTCCAAAGGTTTCCCTCCCCCATAGGTATTACATAATTATCTACGAATTCTATGTATTTAGGAGTATAAATAAAACCCCAAAATGAATTTGAGATGTTCTCTTTAGCAACGATACATCTCATGTTAACAGATTTAGAAAACCGAAGAAATACTCTTCGATAACTCACTGAGTGACGATTAAGATCAAGGGTGTCAAAATCAAATGAACGGAGAACAAGAAGAATTGTCCTCAAGCCAAATGCCACATCGATAAATGTTCGTTGAAATGACGCGTATAGCATGCGAAAGCTGTTTGAGAACCTGACACTTTTAACCCAATTTGATCAGAATTATTTCTTACACTATTGATTTTTAATATATTTGCAAATTCATTTAACAAGAAACTTCCATGCAAGCATAAACCACAGGAAAATGTCATGTTTTTTTGAAAATTATTGACTGTTAGTTTTTTTTTGTTTTTTGTTTTTTCTCACTTTTATCCTTTTTTGGGGCTCTTTCCCCGTTCTTATTCTTCCTTTACTTTTTTTTGGTTTTAATATGTCTTTTTTGTGGTTGTTTTTTTTTCCCCTCACCTTTTTTTCGTGTTTTCTTTATTTTATTCTGTCAATTTTCATTTTTGTTCTTGTTTTTTTTCTTCTTTATTTTTTATTTTTAGTTTTTCTTAGCTTGATTTTTTTCTTGATTTTCTCCTTTTTTGTCTCTTCTCTTTTTTTCTTTTATCTTGCTTTGTCATCTCTTTTTTCCCTTCTTTTGCTTGATTTTTTTCATATCTTTTTTTCTATTCTTTTTCCTTTTCTTTTTCAATTTCCTTTTCCGTTTCCCTCATTTGTCGTCTTTTCATTCCATCAATTATTTTCCTTCTCCGTTTTCTCTCTTCTTTCCTTTTTCATAATTTCTTCTTATTTCTTTTCTTTTTCTTTTGAATATAAATGTGCTCATCGGTTCCAAGCCCCTCAAAAACATATCGATGAATCATAAAGATAATCTTTGATTTTGACATACACTACCCATCAAATGTTTAAGGTAAACCAGACACGAGTGTGATTTTCATGAAAAGTCTCTCTTTTTTAATTGATCAAATGGGCATGGTAAAAGAAAGTCATAGAAATAATAAAAGAATGGATACTTCTAAGCAAAGTGATTTAGCGAATGAATAACCAGAGTAATTTTAGAGTTTTTTTCACATTATAAAGCGAAAACAAATCCTCTAATACTTTATCCATAGTTCAAATTGCAAATGGGTAAAATAAACCAATCTTAATTGAGTAAAACGCTTTTCAATTATGATTCAACGTCTCCTCAACTTTTAAAATGTGGAAAATTGACAAAAACCTGCGTTTCAAGTCCGAGTTCAGATTGACATGACTGTGACACATTATTGACACACTAAACAAACCATTTCATAAGCAGAGAGAGAAAAACAAAGTGCAATACTCACCGCTGACAAGGAGGGCTAAGAGCAGAAAGGCCACCCTGCCGAATTCCATGTTGCGTCTGAATTGAACGCCAAACCGGCAAATCGGTAGAATATGCACCTGCAATCGGGTACGTCCCCCTCTTGTCGTCACGTACACGCCCAGGAAGAAAGTAATAAGCTTTGTTATTACCTTTTTTTTTTTTTTGGAAAGCGGGTGTTCACCTTGCATACCGCTTGCTCTCGAGCAGAACGCAACTGGTCGGTGCACTATGGAGTCGGGACAATAGGGAATGTCAACAAAGAGCAGGTTCAACCGAGAGACCAACAAATGCGTGCCGCGCTGCAAAAATAAAGATGGAAACCAGATAAAGGTACTAATCTTTTTATGCGGGCAAAATATCCGCTGTCTTGTTTGTCAGTTTTGGTGTTTTTGCACTTAAGTTCAGGCAGTAATGGGCCTTCTCTGCTGGCCTTACAACGGAATCATGTGGAATCATGCATATAACCAATCAAGTCAAGTCAAGTATATTTGTATAGCCCTTGATCAGAAAAAGTCTCAAAGGGCTGACTATTGCAAACTACAGAGTATTATTACCCCATCCCCTGATCTCAAACCTACATGAGGGCAAGGAAAAACTCAAAACCTCAGCATGAGGAAAATGAAGCAACCTGTGGGGTCTAAATCGACCTTTAACATGTGGGAGAGCTATTTACAAGTTGCTAACGCTAAAAAAGATACACCAGGCATTCGACTTGTTACAACTGCAGTTGGAGAGGGGGAGGGGCCAGGAGAGGAGGAACTTAGTCACGTCCCTCTCATCGGCCGTGCTTTTGACTCTGGGGGGGCCTTGCCCCACCAAACTGCATTTATTTAGGCAGAACAAAGAAAAAGAAAGAAAGAAACGCTCCTTTGGGCGGTACCAATATTTGAAACAAAAACGTGATACCATCTGGTTTAGATATACACACTTTTGGGGAAGTACCCTAAGCCCACCTTATACAACTCTAACGAATAAATGTGGTAATCGCCCTTTTCAGGATGACCAGGCTGCAATAGATGTTGCAAGTTCAGCTATTACTTGTCTCTAGATTCAGAAATCTGCTGAGGCCTTCAATGTTTCCTCTGAAGGCGTCCTGCTGTTGTTCTAGCCCAGGATTGTGGAACCTATGGCTCGCAAGCCATAAATGGCTCTTTTCATGCTTACGTATGGCTTTTCATGCTTACATATGGCATAATTCTTACTATTACGTGCTATTTACATCTTTGTCACTATTAGGCAATAAATATGCTGTTGTTTTTATTTCCAAACCCCATAGGGCTGATCTGTTTTTTGTTACCTTGGAGATTTAATAAGAGTAAAGGGCTCAAGTGAGGGCTTTTAGGACAGGTTGGACTTTCTCACCTGAAGGCTTCCCTATCTGTTCTCCTGGCAAGTTTGAAATTAAGCGATTTCTTCTCTCCTTCTGAGTGTCTACTACGTTTCAGACTTAACATCTGAACAGTAGTTTTTTGGGAAGAACAACAAATAAAATTAATGTTTGCACAGTATTTTTATTTGTTAAACAAATTATTGAGCCTGTAAAACTGGTTTATGGTTTAATTTTCGTGTATAGTATTTAATTGTATTGGCCTGGAGAAGGATGGCCGCCACCAGGCTATACTTGCCCAAGACACACGATAGGAAAATGTGACCCTATGACCCTAGTGGTTATGGGATCCAACTAACCAACTAACCAACTATTCAATTGTGGACGTTTGTCATGATTACTGATGCGAGGCACCTGAGCCTGCTCCTTTGGGGCCAACTGCCTCAGTCGCTGATTGGTTACTTGTCACTTTTTATACCCCCATCTTCCTGTCACTGGTTGTCAGTCCGTCTGCAAACCTCAGCTTACGCTAGGCAAGCTCTTTGACCCTGACTCTCTTCTGTTCTGATTCCTGTCTGTTTCCTGGCTCCGACCCCCTTTTCTGATCTCGACTACAATTTTGCTCCCCCGTCCCGGCTACTGATCTGTTTTTTTCCACTCTCCGCGTCTGAGCAACCTGCTCCCCGCAACGAGCGATCTACAGATCGTGTGTACTATCCTTTCCCTTCTTCCCAATAAAACTAAGAGAAACACACGCAAGTGGGTCCTGTCTCCGTTCTGGTCCTGACAACGTTAATAATTTAAGATAATAAAGCGGATTTCGCTTAACTTATTTTTGGAATGTAAGCTTTCACAATAAACTAGAGATCACAGTATGACTACAATTCCAGCATGACAGTTTCGATCTTGTTCAACACTGGAAGTTCATCATTAGGACGAGAATAATACTGAAATAAGAAAAAAACATTTTCATATTCTGTTTGCTGACAAACATGCACATTTTCAAATATCATTTCTCTTATACTAGCATATTTTTCTTTCAATTTTGCACAGCCACAAGGAATAAAACTGTCTTTAACTCATTTAAGTGATAATATAAGTAAAATATAGTGAAATAAAAAGAAAATACTTATTAGCAAGATCATATGTACAAAGAACAAGAAATGTGCAATGAAGTCAACTACATTAAATGAATTAAAAAGATAAGAGCAAACAACATTTTCCCAATGACTAACATTAAATTTACAAAAATAAAATGTAATGAGAACTACTTGAAATCAACACAAATGTCACTTTTATTTAAATTTGTAGACAGTAACAGTTCACACATTTACTTCCTTTACTATGATATAAATGGTGAGAACAAGAACAGGCTCTGCTGGATTATGAATGCAGACAGGCTAGTTTATAGAGCAGTACAGTGGATTTGAGATTAGTACTGAGAAAAGTAAAGAAAACCCCGAGATGGAATTACGTCATCACGGGAGGATTGATTGATAGACTACCAGTTAGGGCTGCGTCACAAATGCAGTCGGACTTGTATACAAATTGCAACAGAAAGTAAATTGTTTTGTTTTCCCTTTGACAAGACTGACAAGCGTTAACAAATAGGAACAAGGAAATGAAATTTCAAATGTTACGTCAACCAGAGTGACTCAGTCAAAAATTTAGATTTTCACATTCGACCCCAATTCATCCTTTTAAACACACGAGAAGAATATCACTAGAACAGCTTTCTTTCATCTTCGCAACATTGCTAAAATTCGCCCTATGCTGTCTCAGTCGGATGCGGGGATTATAATTCATGCGTTTGTTACCTCTCGTCTCGATTACTGTAATGCACAACTCTCCGGTCTCCCGAAGTCCAAAATCAAAAGCCTGCAGCTGGTGAAAAGTGCTGCAGCGAGGCTTTTAACTAAGACAAGAAAGTTTGATCATATTACCCCGATTTGACCTAACCTGCATTGGCTCCCTGTTAGGTTAAGATGTGATTTTTAAGGTTCTGTTGGTATAATACAAAATCATGCGTGGACTTGCTCCCTCGTATCTTTCCCATTTAATTTCCCAACATGTTCCGGTTCGGAGCCTTCGCTCTGAAAGCGCTGGTCTACTAGTGATCCCAAGAGGCAAAAAGAAATCAGCAGGTTCGAGAGCGTTCCCTATTTGAGCCCCGGTGCTGTGGAATTCTCTGGCCTCTGAGATTCGATCTGCAACCTTGGAGGAACTGTTTAAATCTAGGCTTAAAACACACTTATATTCTCGTTTATGAATGACCGTTATTTCACGTTGACAATATCTGTGTATTGTTTGTTATTGCAAAATCCATTGCAGCCTGGTCATCCTGTAAGGGGGATCACCTCATGTGCGTTCCTTTCTCAGGGTTTTCTTATTATGTTAAGGTTTTTGAGTTTTTCCTTGCCCTTATGTAGGTTTTAGATCAGGGGATGGTGGAATGATAGTCCGTGGTTTGCAATAATCTGTGGTCTGTGCAGCCCTTTGAGATTCCTTGTGATTTAGGGCGTCACAAATAAACATGACTTGACATGTTCTGCTTGTCTTATCTTCTTAGGGTTTCTGGTGATTTGGGGTCCCACCGGGACAAACACAGTAAGGAAAGAACGACTAATTGAATATGAAATAAGTCTGTCTTTGGAAGCTTCCTATGAATATAACTAAGTCTTTTACTAAATAACTACCGGTAATATTCATCCTACAACACTGCTGTCATATTAATCAAAAAAACCTGAATGAATGAATGAAAACTTTTATTTCGAACATAAAAATAAAAACAGGACAAAAACAATGAGTCAACAACAGAATAATGTCACATAACATGTTCGAAAAGGGGTAGTCAGAAGCAGATGCTTATTTTTTCTACCCCTTTATCTTCCCTATTAAATACATTTTATAGATAGCTCCTCTTGTGTCCAATACAACAAAATCTCATGGATATACTTATTACATATGTCAGATATCAATAATTATAATAGTTACAATAATCACATATTTTATACACTAATCTTCGCAATACCCATCCCTCAACGTCATAATGCGCATAATGTCACTGCGGCACCAGTGATAATAACAATAAAAATAAACACAATACTTATAATAACTGTTCTGATATAATAATAGCAACAATAACAACAAGTTAACCATAGTTAGAAATGCAGTATTTCCAATCTCCCTCATATCCCATTTTCTTCATCCCTGTATTTCTCCAGTAATGCTTTTTTTGTATTTAAATCTGAACACATGGATAGTTGGACATTGTTTGATCTCATTTTGCAAATTATTCCAAAGTCTGACTTCACACACAGACACACACATACTTTTCCTGGTGGTTCTCACCTTTGGGATTTTGAATTCACCACAGCCCCTCAAGTTATAATTTCCCTCTTTCCGAGTGAATAATTTTTGTATGTTTTCTGGCACTATGTTTTTGTTGACCTTAAATTACAGTTGTGAAGTAAAAAAATGTATTAAATCATCCAATTTTAATCATTTGGACTGCATGAATAAAATATTGGTATGATCCCGGTATCCTACCCTGTGTATGGTTCTTATGGCACGTTTTTGAAGGATAAAAAGGGGCTGTAGTGAACTCTGGTAATTATTGCCCCTTCTTCTGCACAATATGTTAAATATGGCAGAAGGAGAGAACAATATAATAAATACAATGCATTATAATTTAAAATAAATTTGGCTTTATTAACTATTGAAATGCTTTTAGATACCTTAGTTTGTATGTGTCTGATGTGTGTTTTCCAACTTAATTTATTGTCCATTATGACCCCTAAAAACTTAATTTCTGATACAATGTCTGTTGCGACACCATCCATTTTTACTTCTAATTGAATTTACTTTTATTGTCATTCTTTGTAACAATGCACACAGAACGAAATGTCGATACAACTGACACGTACAGTTAAACTGTAGCGAGCCGATGCAGCCGCAGCCAAACAGGGCGCAGCCATTTTAGTCATTAGGTGACCAAACGCCCCAATTCCAACCCTTAATGCTGAGCGCCAAGCAGGGAGGCAATGAGTACCAATGTTGTAAGTCTTAGGTATGACTCGGCCGAGGCTTGAACCAGCGACCTCCCAGTCTCCGAGCGGGCGCCCTACCATCTAGGCTACCGAGCTGGTTTCTAGGCTACCGAGCTGGTTGCTAGGCTACCGAGCTGGTTAAGATGAAGACATTTGGGATCCATCATACCTTGACACAGTGACCGTACACCACAAGAGTCACTCTCAGGAAGGCTTGTCTGGGAATTGAACCCAGGACCTCTCACACCCAAAGCGAGAATCATGCCACTAGACCAACAAGCCAAATCTTGATTTGCCTTACGATTACCGAAGAATATTACTTTGGTTTTATTTAAATTTAAAGATAATTACTTTATATCCATCCATACAGCAAAACCTCAGATTAATAGTATACAATCATATTTAAGAAAAAACTTTTCAGTGATAACTAAAGGCAGAGATATTGTCTTTTTGACCAAAAAACCTTCATATATTGTACAGTTCACTAACCTCTCTTATTTCAAAGAAAAGTGTGTAGTATTTGACCAATAGATAGATAGATAGATAAATAGATAGATGGATAGATAGATACTTTATTCATCCCCGTAGGGAAATTCACACTTCCAGCAGTCTACCCCGTTGTTTATTAACAGATTAACATGATGCCCTAGGGGTGCTTGTAGCGGAGTGGATGACGTCACGCCAGTCCAAAAGTTCGACATCCCTGCGGCAGATGGAAAACTGTTCTTTGTGAAAATCCAGGGATACACCACCTCGTGTTAGCAAGTCCGCCTCCTCTCCGATTCCTCCCGGCTTTCGTGTCTCTGTTTAGCGGCGTTGAAGCCGGATAGCTCCGGGTAGCTCCGGGTGGCTACACGTTAGCGTCCGGAATGCTAAACGTGAGCCACGTTTCCGCAAAACATAGCAACTGCGCTCCCTGTGCGCTTCGATGTTTTCCACCAGCACTCGATGATCTTATTTGGTCGTGAGTTCGCATTTACCATTATTACGGATGGTACTGAAAACTTATAACGCCGCTAGCCGCTTTGCTAGCTCCGGCTCTTCTTCCATGATAAAAAATATAGGACAAAATACAGGATAAACTATTTGAAAAGGGAAATGACTTAATACATTATATGCAACATGGCAAATACACAACAAAATACACAAAGATATGGATTACAAAATATATAACATAATACATGACAATATAGACTACAAAACGCGTGATAAAATAAATGCCAAAATACACTATAAAATACACAATAGAATCATGACAAAATACATGAGAAAATAAACCGCAAAATCATTGACCAAATACAAAACAAAATACAGGACAAAATATGAGAAAATATACAAAATACAATATATATATATATATATATATATATATATATATATATATATATATATATATATATAATATACGACAAAATACAAAAACAATTGAAAAAATTGAGAAATAAATCCCATTTATGTCTTTCATTTCGGCACTACAGGATTCATTTACCTGTTAATTTATTTATATGGCATATATTTTCATGTATTTATTTATTCATGCATTTATTTCTATATATCGCACGATTGGTCCTCCATGGTTATTAGCACACATAGATAGATAGATAGATAGATAGATAGATAGATAGATAGATAGATAGATAGATAGATAGATAGATAGATAGATAGATAGATAGATAGATAGATAGATAGATAGATAGATAGATAGATAGATAGATAGATAGATAGATAGATAGATAGATAGATAGATAGATAGATAGATACTTTATTCATCCCCGTAGGGAAATTCACACTTCCAGCAGTCTACCCCGTTGTTTATTAACATGATGCCCTAGGGGTGCTTGTGGCGGAGTGGATGACGTCACGCCAGTCCAAAAGTTCGACATCCCTGCGGCAGATGGAAAACTGTTCTTTGTGAAAATTCAGGGATACACCACCTCGTGTTAGCAAGTCCGCCTCCTCTCCGATTCCTCCCGGCTTTCGTGTCTCTGTTTAGCGGTGTTGAAGCCGGATAGCTCCGGGTAGCTCCGGGTGGCTACACGTTAGCGTCCGGAATGCTAAACGTGAGCCACGTTTCCGCAAAACATAGCAACTGCGCTCCCTGTGCGCTTCGATGTTTTCCACCAGCACTCGATGATCTTATTTGGTCGTGAGTTTGCATTTACCATGATTACGGATGTTACCGAAGACTTATAACGCCGCTAGCCGCTTCGCTAGCTCCGGCTCTTCTTCCACGATAGGCCCCTTCATCACGCCGGAACTAGATGTCACTGTATATAATAGTACAAGCAAAAAACCAGTGCTAAGAAGCACAAGGAAGAATACAAACCGCAGCCCCAGCATTTTGCCAACTTTTTTTGGGGGGGTACCAGTTGCAGCAAGATGGACGGCAATCATGTCAAGACCCCTCTGGGTGAGGCTTGTGTTGTGTAAAATAAACACAAAGCCACTATACCAACATTTCGTCCCGCTACCAACAGGGTGCAGATATACAACAATAAGACTCAGGAAGGCCGCCCTTGGGTAAAGCCTGATCCCCGCTACCGTCACTCTTGTAAACAACAGCCCCTGCTGACCCATTATATCGGTCTACACAGTAGGTTTACACTCATTCTTATTTTTAATGATGTTTTCATCATAAAGGTTATAGTTATCAGTAATATTATCGTGGTTATTATCATTAAAAAGGAAAAAAAGGAAAAACATGTTGAATACCACCCTTGGGATGGGCTGTGAAAATATTGTCAAACAATGAGCTGTTTGAGTAGAAGATTGTGAGTAACATCCAACACCAGCACGCTAATTGCCTCTTGTACACAACTAAAAAGAAACCAGTCACATCAAAATAACTGCCTGGAAAGAACCTACCTGCTTTGTGAAAGTGTCAAGTCTTTTTGTTATTTAAAAAAAGAAAGAGCAATCATTCTCACTGTTGTAATCTATTGGCTGTGTGACTCACCTGGAAGGAAAGGATTTATTACGAGAAAGGTTGTAAAAATCAACAAGTGAGATACTATTGAGGACATTACATGAAATTTACAAACTGTCATGATGACTGATATGACTCAGCTGTACCCGCTCCTTTGGCGCTAACTGCCGCGGGTTCTGATTGGCTCCCGATCAGTATTTGAACCCAGTCCTGTTTGTCCCCTTTTGTCAGTCCCTCTGCGAACCTCAGTGTATACTCGGCAAGCCTTTTTCGACTCAGACTCCCACCTGTCGCGGTTTTGCTCCCGTCTGTCTCCGGCTACGCCCCGTTTTGATCCTGACCACGTCTGCTCTCCCGTCCCGGCTTACGACCCGTTTCTGACCCCGACCACGTTTTTGCTCTCCTGTCTCGGTTATCAACCTGTTTTTCCGTCCTTGGCACCACCATCGCTCGCTACGGGAGATCCACTTCCGTGTTCGGATCGTAATCCAAGGAACGAGAGCGACTTGCTTCCCGTGCCTAGCGAACACCGGATCGTGGGCGCAGCCCTTCCTCTTTCCTTTAATAAAACTTGTGAGAAACGTAACGCAATTGGGTCCTATTTCCGTTCTGGTCCTGACACAAACAGAAAGCAGAATATCCATTATTTAGATTAAAGACGCGCTTTCATCACAGTAACACCCTGACAATTAAAGCAGCTCGACTCAAATAACACTATTTCAGCAGTCAAAAAAGTTAAAAAAGTTACGATAGCTGAATAAATACGAAATGTATTTTGAGATTTGAGAATCATTCTTCCAAAAAATCGACGTACCACAAATTTCCCAAGGAGATGAGATAAACTTAGATACTCCTACATCACTGGTGGAAGTCATAAAATTGAGTACTAAAAGAAATATATAGATATTCTATGTCCAATAATCACTGAGGTGCTTCAGGAATCAATTTGGGTCTCTTCAGGAGAATTTTAACAAAGCCCTTATCGCTGGACTGCTGAAAAAGAACGAACACACAACAGAACCAGGTAATTATAGTCTCAAAAATTTTGATTGCAGCTAGAGAAGTTTCTGCCCACGATAATCCATAAAAATCAAGCTTGCTTCATATAAAACAGGAACTTATCCGACAACATGAGGGGGCTACTACACTTGATGTGGATGAAACGTGTTAGAATTAAAAAATTAAAATGTACCATTTACCAAATTGTTCGAATTAGTTATCTGACTCCATTAACCAAACACAACCTTCATTCACCTAACAATGCGCGCTTGTTTCTTGATGGGAAAAGATGGACATTTCTTAATTAATTAAGCTAAGTTAACTCCATCGAATGTATGGCCGAATTAGCCGAATTAGTGTCGCTCGAGTCTCCGTCAAGCCTCCTCTCTCAATCTTCCTCGATCTTCTGCCCACGTTTTTTTTTCCGCAAGCTGGTGTGCCGGCTCCTCCCATGGGCGTGGCAATGAAAACCCCCACGTGGGGTCCACCTCCTCGCCTCGATGTCTGGAGAAACTCAAAACAGGAGAGTGTTTCTACGTAATCAGGGCCTTGTACTCCAAACATCGCCTGCCGTCCCCCGTCAAGAGTCCTGTTATCAAAATTCCCCAGCCGAAACATTCCGCATTCAGATCAGCGTGACCTGTCATTGAACTTCAGCCTACCCGGTGAAAATCTTCATTGGACGCGATAAATGTAACTTGTATTTAATCGTATAAAATCCTTTATAGTAAAATGTATAAAATCCTTCAATAGGAAGAATCATCTTCCTATCTCAGCTACAGTAGAACTCGGTTACTCCGGACTCAGTTTTCACGAAGATCCGGATAAAAAGTTTGGTCCGGATGATTTCTAATGTATTCCTTACGAAAAATCTATGCATCTCATCTCATCAGCTGCACCGCTTATCCTCAGTAGGGTCGCGGGGGTGCTGGAGCCCATCCCAGCAATCATCGGGCACTGGGCAGGGGACACCCTGAACTGGTTGCCAGCCAATCGCAGGGCACACGGGGACAGACAACTCACTCGCTCATTCACACCTAGGGACAATTTGGACCGGCCAATTCACCTGAAATGCATGTTTTTTGGAATGTGGGAGGAAACCGGAGTGCCCGGAGGAAACCCACGCAAGCACGGGGAGAACATACAAACTCCGCACAGGAAGTCTGGAGCTGGATTTGAACCCACGCAGGAGGTTCCCATGACATGAACTGTGCCGCACATGCGCTAACCACTGCACCGCCGTGCTGCCACACCGAATAATATGTGGATCTTCGGCTGTTCCGGATCAAAATCTTAATCATTTCAATCCATTCCTATGCATTTTACCGCGTCTATTCTGGAGTCAGGGCACCACGGCAGCGCAGTGGTTAGCGCGTGTGTGGCACTGTTCTGAGGTCATCAGATCGAACGTTCCTCTGTGGAGTTTGCATTTTCTCCCCGTGCTTGTGTGGGTTTCCTCAGGGCACATTCCAAAAACATGCATGTCAGGTGATTTGGCCGGTCCAAATTGTCCCTAGGTGTGAATGAGCGAGCGAATTGTCTGTCTCTGTGTGCCCTGGGACTGGCTGGCAACCAGTTCAGGGTGTCCCCTGCCCACTGCCTGAAGATAGCTGGGATGGGCTCCAGCACCCCCGGGACCCTACGGAGGATAAGCGGTGCAGATAATTGATAGATGGATCTTCCGGAGTCGTATTCCAATTGAGATGCAGTCTTGGAAGTCTTCTTCCCGGAAGAGGCTGGATGACACAACGTCCCCCGAATGTGTATGCCATCCCTTTGTCCATAGAGAAACAAATTTCTCTGTGCGTTTGTCTTTGTGGGTTGTCTTCCTGCTTATCACTGACCGACTCTATCTTGTTGTGCTTCGATTGAAGTGGTGATCTATTCTTGCAAAACAACACTGAAGAATATTACGCTGAAGGACCGAACATTAGAAGAAAAATGAAAGCTCATTCAATACTGTAACGATCACACTGGCTTGAAGATATCACATGAAACTACAAACATTGTCAGAGCTTTTGAAAAACGGTATGTATGTTTTATTGATATTCTGTGGTGGGTTTAATAATTAACCCACGGAACATTTTTGTTGAGTAAAGAGTTCCAGTGGGACAGGTTACAAGGTTGCGCTTTCCCTTCTTCCGGCTAGAGATATAGCAACGCGCTGTTGTTGTTGTTCCCTGTTTTAAAGAGTTAATTTTTGGTACAGTAGCCTTTGTTGTCTATTACAGTGGTCAAACGTTTCCTGCAGTCTTTCACCAGATTTGCACACACTGCAGGAGAGATCTTGGCCCACTCCTCCACGCAGAGATCCTCTCTAAATCCAACAGGTTTCTGGGCTGCCGCTGAGAAACGCAGAGTTTGAGCTCCCTCCAAAGATTTTTGATTGGGTTCAGGTCTGGAGACTGGCTGGGCCATGCTAAAACCTCAATGTTTTCTTATGGAGCCACTCCTTGGTTTTCCTGGCTGTGTGCTTCCGGTCGTTGTTAGAAGACCCATCTTCAACGCTCTGACTGAGGGAAGCAGGTTGTTCCACAAAATCTCACAATCCACACACAGCCCCAGTAATCCTCTCTTTAATGCAGTGCACTCATCCTGTCCCATGTGCAGAAAACCACCCCCAAAGCATGTTCCTCCAGCCCCGTACTTCACAGTAGGGATGGTGTTCTTCGAATGGGTGGACTAACAGGTCTTTCAGCGTCAGAATTCCAAATGATACAAAGGTGTTCAAATACTGAATTGCAGCTGTGTCACACAAACACATCATTAAAAAAATCATGCATCGTGATTTCTGGATTTTTCTTTTTAGTTTATCTTTCTCACAGTTGACATGCACCTACGAGGAAAATTTTAGACCCCATTATGATTTTTAAGTGGGAGAAATAGCAAAATAGCAGGGAGTTCAAATACTTATTTTCTTCACTAATATATATATATATATATATATATATAAATGTGTAATTGCCGCAGTTTAAAGAGGTGGTGGCCAGGGTGCGATATTATTAATTATGATGTTGCTGGTAATGTCCTCCAGACTGGACAGAGGGCAGCCAATGATTTTCTGGGCTGTGTTGATGATTCCATTTTTATTCTGGGAACGAGAGAAAATGTCATTGATTTTCTATTGGCAAACGTGTCTCTACAACAACCATAAAGCAATGAGTTCCGTGATGTCATTTTCGTTGAGTCATGGTGCTTTATCGTCCCTACCTTAAAGTATTTCAAATATTTGAGGCCCAGAGGTTTGCGTATGTTTAGGGACGTAAATACATTTAGATTTATGAAGGTTGGCAAACAATTGAAAGAAAAGAGATACCGGCCGTTTTTGTCTTTTTATTGTGACATTTAGTAATGGTGCTAATTATTCAATACTGTGATAATGGACACAAAAATGTCTAAAATCGGGCATTATTTGAATGATATTTGGAAAAAAACAGAAAAGTGGAATGACTGGACTTTGAAGGATCACACTTTTCTGAGAAGTACAACTATGAATCATGTATTATCTGTGACGTGAAAAAGAGTTGTACGAGTACAATTCAAGGAGTGGTCAAATACCAGAAAAAGGCGGAAGGTATGTCTTGTGTTCAAGTAGAAATACCCAGAATAAAGTAACTGTTTTACAGTATTTTAATTGATTTTTAGCGTGCGAGGCAGAGGTTTTAAACAGGCGGCCCGCTGGCCGGATGAGGCCGGCTAAGGTATTAAATCCGGCCAGCGAGATAAGGGAAGCGCAAGAGAAAAAACAGCTACAGGTTGAAATATGTTCACTTGATGTTGCCAGAGCCAGTTGCTTCTCACATGGACGATGGAGTTGTATTTCTTTTTCTCTCTCTCTCTTGCTCTCTCTTCCTCCCTTTTCCTGCCACACTCCATCTGTCTCTCTCTTTTACTCACTCTGTTCTTTTTCTTTGTTCCTCTTTGTCTCTTTCTCTCTCTGTCTTTTTACCTTCTTTTGCTCTATTTTCTCTCTCTCTCGCTTTCCCCGTCTCTCTTTCCTCTTTGTTCTCTCTCTTTCTTTTTACCATCTTTTGCTCTAGTTTCTCTCTCTCTCGCTTTCCCCTTCTCTCTTTCCTCTTTTTTCTCCTTCTCGCTTTCAATTTGTCTTTGGATTTCATTTTTTTCTTGCTTTCCTTCCCTCCTCTCTCACTCTTTCTCTTTTCTCTCTTCATACCCTTTGCGCTTTCTTTTCTCTTTTCTCTCTTTTCTCTTTCTCTCTTCATACCTTCGCGCTTTATTTTCTCTTTTCTCTCGTTTCTCTTTCTCTCTTCATACCCTTTGCGCTTTCTTTTTTCTTTTCTCTCCTTCTGTCTTTCTATTTCTCTTTGGATTTCTTTCTTCCACTCCCTTTCTTTTCCCCCTCTCTCACGACTTGTTATCTCTTTTGTTTCTCACACTTTCTCCCTCTCTCCCTTTTTTTCTTTGTCCTGCCCTCTCTCCTTTTTCCTCCCTCTTTCTCTTATTTCTTTATCTCTTTTTCTTTCTCTTTAATCTACTAGTCCGCCCCCGAGAGAATGTGTGTTCTATCGTGTGGCCCCCAAGTTCAAATGAAATGAAATGAAATGAAATGAAATGATCTGCATTTATATAGCGCTTTTCAAGTCAATGACTTCCCAAAGCGCTTTACATTGAGTTTGAGGCTTGCCCGTGTACGAATTAAATTTTGGCAAACAGTGGTTTCTAGTGGCCAGTTTTAGATTACTGCTGAAGGTTAACCCAAAACAGGGGTCTCAAACTCAACTGAATCAGGGTCCAGCCGGACTGATGATGGGCCAAATTGGGTTTTCTATACGAGAAAAGCTCTCATAAAAACGTTTCACTCTTCTCAAATATTTTTTTATAAAATGTTATACACAAAATCAGATCTAAAAATGAAAATAAAAAAGCATTGAGAATTAATAAGATAATCAATGAATCAATCAATCAATCAGTAACAAATGATTACGTATTTTACATGGATTCAAACACAGGAAAGAGACAGTGTGTATTGTTTCCCGCTTTAAAGTGTAGCGTAACAGAAAATGAGTACTAAAAACACAAGGAAGAATACAAACTTCAGCGACTCAAAGTGACCAGAAAAGTGAAAAGAAAACAAGAGGGGAAAAAATAAAAGGGAAAAGAAAAAAGCCCTGTAAAAAGGAAAAAAGGAAAGAAACAATAAATAAAGAGAGAGGGGGATAAAAGAAAACAAAAGGTAAATGAAGATTGGAAAGTTGGAAAAATTGGAGTGAAATAAACAGAGGGAGCAAAATAAATCAAAAAGAAAAGATGAAGTGGGAAAGCGAAAATAATCCAAGAAAAAAGATAGACAAGAAGAAGAAGGAATATATAATATATATATATATATATATATATATATATATATATATATATATATATATATATATAATATATATATATAACCTCTAGGAGGAGCTGATCAATAAACTACACACTGCCCCTTTAACTTTCATATTAAAGCTACTAGAGCCCTATTGACACCATAGTTACTCTAAGCATAAGTCAAGCCAAATGATTTCCTCTCAATAATATGTTGTATTAAAACCCACTAGTCCAAAAAACACAAAAATATGATCGAAACAAAACGCTTGAAATATCATTACAAAAAATGTTGCTTAATTTATCTAAGTTTAACTCGGATTAATCCATATATTTTTAAGAAATCATTTTGATTGCTTCTCATTCGAAGTACAGTGTGACTGACTGCAGGCGTTTTATTATGTACTATGACTTAATGAAGCTATAAAAGGCAATTATATCAAACTGCCTCTTAAGTCATTTAGTCATGAATTGAAAAAACTTGAATAAACAGCAAGTATTTTTCCACGATAATAGTCTCACATTCTTATTGTTCAGTTAAAAAAACTGATAGTGAATGAATAACAAAATACAAAACAACTACCAGTAATTAAACTAAAATCCAAGGTGAGTAAAAAGACACTGTGGGAAATAATCGGGCCCTTTAAAACCAAACTAAAGAAAGGGAAATTCAAGAATAAACAGCCTGATACAAAGGCATTAAAGGTGTTTTCACCTTTGAATTCACATCTGAGGGAGTGCCGTCGTGTTTGCCTTGTCAGGTTTCCAGTAAAGTGATAACGTACAAGTTCATTGCATGTCACATACAATACGGGAAGGAATATTTACATTTTCAAGCGGTTGGCCTGGAGAGGGGTGGGCGCCACCAGGCTGTACTGGCCTGAGATATCCATCCATCCATCCATCCATTATCTGCACCGCTTATCCTCAGTAGGGTCACAGGAGTGCTGGAGCCCATCCCAGGTATCTTCGGGCAGTGGGCAGGGGACACCCTGAACTGGTTGCCTGCCAGTCACAGGGCACACAGGGACGGACAATTCGCTCGCTCATTCACACCTCGGGACAATTTGGACCGGTCAATTAACCTGACATGCATGTTTTTGGAATGTGGGAGGAAACCGGAGTGCCCGAAAAAAACCCACGCAAGCACGGGGAAGTACACACAGTAGGTTTGATCTCATGACCTCAGAACTGTACCGCAAACGCACTAACCACTGCACCGCCGTGCTGGCCTAAGACATACCACAGGAAATGATGCCCCCTACAACCATAATGGTTAAGAGATCCAACCAACCAACTAGCCAACCAGCCGACCAATCAACCAAACAAATACAATTACGATTTCAAAATTGTGTCGAAAAGTTTTTTTGTTGACGTGTTATCTAAATAAAACAAATAAAATGCAAAAACCCGCCTTGAATCTTTAAACTTCAAGGGAGTGTCCCACTAGATCAGCTGTGTCAAAGTCATTTTTACCTTGGGCTACAATCAGCGGCTGTCCTCAATGGGCCTCATGTAACTTATAATTAAAGTATAAGTAGTTGTTTTTTCCTGCTTGGCACTGCTGCCTGTCACATCTCCTCAGGTGCCTATATGTCAGCTGCAGGAACCACCAATTATCAACCTTTCGGTTTCATTCATCACTAGAATGTTTCCTGGTGGCGGAGCAGTGACAGGGACGTCTCCGTGCCAAACCCTGCAGCTGATAAATGTTCCCTCCCCTGCGGCTGTTTTCATGGTTTCGGTGTTTTTCACCAGTTCCTTTCCTTCCTCCTCTGCCAAAGCCAGAAGCTGCTTTTCTCAGCCTCTCTGCCAGGTCTTTTTTGCCCTTTTCAATTTCTCTCCTGTCACTCCTGCATCTTTCAGGAGGCGTGTGGTTAACTGCCCCATGGAGCCTCGGGAGCAGACCTCTACCAGATAGATTGCCGCTTTCTATCCAGTTTACCGGCACTCGGCAGCCAGCTCAGAGTACTTGGCTTTCCTGCGCACAAAGGCAGCCTCAATTTCCCCTTCTGATGGCATTGTGGGTTTGATGAGGCGCAACATTCTTCTTGACCACACCACAATGTCCCCCCTCTTTGCTCACAGGGTCCGGCCGGGCACAGCCCGAAGGGATGACGTGGGTCCCTCTTTCCATGTGCTCACCGCCTGTGGGAAGGGCCAAATGTGTCGGGTGCGTAGAGAGCTGGGTAGCAGCCAAAGGAGGGGTCCTTGGCGCGCTGATCGAGTTGGTGTGGGAGGTTGAGAAGTCCTGACTAGATATAGTAAAACTCACCTCCACACGCAGCTTGGGCTCTGGAAAACCTGGACGCCTCCCTCGGGAGTTGTACCGTGCATGTCCCACCGGCAGGAGGCCTCGGGGACAACCCAGGACACGCTGGAGAGACTATGTCTCTAAGCTGGACCGGAAACGCCTCGGGATTCCGTCAGTTGAGCTGGAATAAGTGGCTGGGGATAGGGAGGTCTGGGCTTCCCTGTTAAGACTGCTGCCCCCACGATCCAACCCCAGATAAGCGGAAAATAATGGGTGGAAGGATGTATTACAGTACTACTATCGATGACTACACAAGAGTTGTGTAATGCCAGCTGTCTGAAACAAGTAGTCATGTATTTCTAAAATTTCTGAAGCATAATGATATAAGTTACTAATTTTTTTTTTTAAAAAAAGGGAAACATAATAATACTTCAAATGATCAAAATTATCCCTTGAAGATTACAATGGTATCTTTTTATGGTGTACTGTACTGTCTGCAATGGGGAAATTCAGAAGTGTTTTTTTGACTGATGACTGATTTCTTTGTGAATGAATTGCATTAATGTAAGTGAGGGTTTGATCCTTGCCAATAATAATCATAGTGTCAGCGTGAATTCTTGTCTGTTGTTGATTACTAGGGTTGCTAGTCATACTAATCTTCACTTGCTTTTCAATATGTGTCCTAATTGTAAACCAAAAATTTCTCACCCCTTCACAAATATCTGCCCTGCATGCGCAATGTTCCGAAATGTAGGTTTCTCGTCTGAGCGCCGCCCCGACTGTCGGAAAGCTGCACGACACAATACGGAGACATCTAGAGGTCCGATAATACACACTTGCATTTTGAATGCAATTCAAGGTCTCGAACGGGGGACCTTATAACAGTGATATCAATAAAAGAAGAATAGAACAAACAAGCAATTAATACAAAAATTATATTAAAAAAGCTGTCATGATTACTGATGTGAGTCACCTGTGCAAACTCCTTTGGCGCCAACTGCCTCGGACGCTGATTGGCTCCCTGTTCCTATTTAAACCTACTCCTTTCTGTCACCTGTTGTCAGTCCGTCTGCGAACCTCAGTTTACTCTAGGCAAGCTTTTCGACCCTGACTCACTCCTGTTTTGGCTCCCGTCTGTTTCCCGGCTTTGAACCGTTTTTTGATCTTGACCACGTCTACTCTCCTCTCCTGGCTTTCGACTCGTTGCTGATCCCGACCACGTTTTGTGCTCTCCTGTCCCGGCTACTGACCCGTTTTTTTCCGTTCCCCACACCGCCATCGCTCGCCACGGAAGTGCCCCTTCCGCGTTCAGAGCGACCTGCTTCCCGCGATCACTGGATTGTGTGTGCAATCCTTTCCTTTCTTCCCAATAAAACTGAGTGAAATATAACGCAAGTGGGTCCTGTCTCTGTTCTGGTTCTGACAAAAAGAAAAAAAAGGGGGTGTGTTTGGGGCAGTGGGGGTTATGTGAGGCAGTTTAATATGGATCCGCAAGTCCGAAGAGGTGGGTTTGAGTCCGGATCGGAAGAATTAAAATGTCTTTAGTTTGGTGTAAGATTCATATAGCAGTTTTAACTTTAACTTTGCTATTTTTGTTCGCGTTTTTTCAGTCTCGGAATAACAAAAAATGAAAATTTGTATGAAGAATAGGAAAAAAAAAATCACAATATAAATGAATGTACAAGAAAAAAATGACACAAGTCTTGACAGGGAAAAAAGAACACATTTTATTTTCAAACTAACACCTGCTATTTACACTTTACATTTCATTTACGGGCAATTACAAATATAAAACGTTTACATTTATACAAAATTTGAATATAAGGCCCAAGCGTCAGTCCCTAAAAGCCAGTCATAAACGGTGAGTCATTCTTAAAGAGAATGTCTTACAATTTTTATAACCGCATCTTCAGAAACAGGATCTGCTTGTTTTCAAAACTCCATTCTTCCACTTTGTAAAATTTGTGTGTTCAAAAGTCTCACAGCAGGTAGTTTGTTGTTTTTGGCATAATCCTTCAAATAACAAAACGATTGTGCAACACGAGGTGGAGTTCAAACAGGGACGTAGCATTATTTTCTTGAGTTACCGGTATTCATGATTTCTCAGGAAATATTGTCATGAGAATGAATACATGTGGCTACAAATGCTATTATTTAAATACATTTCGGCATCTGGATCTAAACTCCTTGCTGCATATATGGGTAGGGAGAAGGATATTGCATTAAAAATGAGCATGGAGATATTAAATATTAGGTGTGGTCATTGCAATGATTAAAAAATCCTTAGTCAGCATAAGTAGCTTATAACGTACATGCATTTTACCAATGTGTACTGTAAAATAGACTTCTGCTTCAGGCTTTTCCCTATAGGCTCATGATTATGCATTGCTGTAGTCGGCAACCACCGGAACGCGGACCCGTACCAGGGTGTGGCTTGTTTGGTTTCAGGCTGCACAGGAAAAAAAATTGCTGAATTATTGTTTTTTTTTTTACTGACTTATTTATTTTATTTTACTCTTTACCATTTTTGTACAATGTATTTTATGGAGGAAAAGAAATACAGAGATCCCTCGGTTTTCAGAACCATCTGTGAAAAATGAAAATCTGCTAAGTAGTTTCACACCAATTTTATTTTCACTTACCAACGGAGAATGAAAGAGAGAGAAAGTGAGAGAAAATTGAAACCCAGTCCGTATTATATATTAGTTGATGTTTTTTATTTTATTTTGCAGGGGGCGAGGTGGGTCAGCGTGCTCTGATCCGAGGCCTGTCGACCGAGAGTGACAGCGAGCGAGAAAACGAGAGAAAGAGCGAACCAAGGGGTTTGGCAAATCCATCACTTTGGCGGCGTTAGAAGGGGGAGGCAAACTCTTAGCAAGATGCAGAGGAAAACGGAGCAGGTGTCTGGTCACAATACAGTATGAACGACCCTATGATACGAATTGGCCAATCGGCATCAGAGATCTCATGTCAAGTTGGGCTGGGCGATCATAGTGAATCTCGACTGCGCCCGCTTCCCACTACCCCAACTAGCACAGTAGAGTCAGCATGGCGTGAGTGATTTCGCAAGAGTGGTGCAGTCGGTGGCGGAAGTATTCATTGAGTTGATTTTAATCTTTGTTTCTTTAAATTTAACGGCCAATAGGGTTGAACCTTGACTGCCTGAAACATTTCTCAATGGGGCGGGAAGCATACATTGTTTTTCTTTTATTCTTTTTTTCTTTATGAAACTTTTTTTTCTGCGAAGGAGTGAACCAGCGATAACTGAAGCGTAACATAGCGAGGGATCTCTGTTTTAGAAAACAGTGAATTTTTTAAAATCAGATTTTCTTTAGGAAAACAAGAAGTGGCCCCACCTCACTCTGACCGTAGCTCTGGCGGCCCCCAGGAAAATTGAGTTTGAGACCCCTGCTCTATAGAGGACCATGATATGTGAAAAGAATGCAAATTTTTCGATTTTTAAGTTTTTAAAAAAATAACACACGCTCGTGTTTTTTGCCTGAATGAAGTTTTTCTTACTACTAGGATGCACTAAATAATACAAATTGTCCCTTTAAAAGCACTTAAAAAATTACAAGAACATACCGTAATCATCTAATGCAGGGGTGTCCCACCAGGTCCTCAAGAGCTGCATATCCTGCATGTTTTTGGGGTTTCTCTGCTCAAATACAGGTGAGTTCAATCACCTGGGTCATTATCAAGTTTGCTAGCAAGCTTATAATATGCATCACCAGAGTTGGAGAAGAAAAACCTCCAAAACATAAAGGACATGTGGCTCATGAGGACCGGGTTGGCCACCCCTGATCTAATGCAAAAGAAAACAAGCTTGAAATAAAAAGGTGATCATCAATATCAGGAATATAAAAAAAATAAACACTGTTAAGAGCAATAACACATTCATATTTTAAAGCTAAATTATGAAACCCACCAGTGGGTTGAGATTCCATGATGTTCTGGCTTTTAGGGTCATCTGCTTATATTTGGATATGTTCTTTTTAAATCTTAAACGTTCATCTATAAGCAAAGCATCAACACAAATCACGACACATTCTCACATCAGTCAACTTATAAAAATGCATTTTAGTTAATATCTCAGTTCTCAAATGAATTTTTTTTGGGGTGGGTATTTGTCTACCAAATGACCAGTTCAAAACGGACGTCAGACGAATGTGTGTAACTGAGGAAAACTTGCCCATATTTAATTGCATTTATCGGCACGGTCTTTGTAGATTAATGCACTCAATCCCGGCCCGTTTCAAGTCTTGGATGTTTTTATCCGTCTATGGGCTCCTCCCTTTAAATCAGGGGTCTCCTACGTGGTGCCCTCTGAGGACGACTGAGGTGCCCGCGGACCTGTTCTGAAAAAGGCTCACCAATGCTGGGTCATACAGTTTCTTTCTGAAGTACTTGAAAAGGTTGTGGCACAGCAGCTGAATGATTTTATATCAGGGAATAATCTTTTTGAATCTATGCAATCAGGATTCAGGGCTAATCACTCTACTGAGACAGCCCTGATTAAGGTAACCAATGATCATCTACTGGCAATGGACTGCGGCACTTCATGACTCTTACTGATGCTGGACCTGAGTGCTGCCTTTGACACTGTGGACCATTATATCTTACTAGAAGGGCTGGAAAACATGGATTGGTCTCTCAGGAACCGTCCTCTTATGGTTCAGATCCTACCTCTCAGATAGGACGCACTGTGTTAAATATGGGGAAATGACATCTGAGCCCTTTAGTGTTACCTGTGGTGTTCTTTGAGACTCCTTGTGATGAAGGGCTATACAAATAAACATGACTTGACTTGACATTGTCTAGTAAAAGTTTTTTTTGTAGTTTACTGAGTCTATTTAACCCTATATCAAGCAATTATCCTGGTAATACGATAATAACAACATAGTATTAACATGATAAATTGTCATTTGCCCTAATTAGTAACAAAAAGTAGCTCTCAGATTGAAAAAGGTTGGAGACCTCTGCTTTAAACGGTGGGCTCATTTCTTGGTGGAAAATATTGATTAGATAGCGCTCCGTTGTCCCATTACAGTGGACTTTAAACTGAAGGTTTCATCATAGGCTAGGTCATTTCTGAATGTGCTCATATAGGATCATTCACAGAGGGATAACAGATATTAAAGCTTGTGAAAATATATCAGTTTAACACCATTCGTATTACATTGCTCAAAACCAAATTAAACATTGAGGTAATCTCAGCAATTAACTCTCATAAAAGTTAAATACAATCCTTTTGAATTAGAAAAAAATACAGCAGTTATATAAATACACACTCGTGTTTGAGTACCTTTTCTGTACTTGTGCATGTGAAAATAACGCATTAGCCTTTTCTTAGAGACTTTAAAATGATGTAATTTTACAGTGCCGGTACTGTGATTTAAGGGTAACATGGCTCAAAGATCATCATTGGGTACATGAAATTAAAGGGACACTGTGTAGTATGTGACCAATAGAAGTCGAGGTATTGTGTTGTGCAACTGAAAACAGGGAATATTACAAACTATGGAGACTCAGATTGACCAAACCGCACCCGTTTTCTTATTTGTTTTTGGGGGGCCAGGCTTTTACAAGGTTTTGTTTTTTTGGGGGGGTACGCTTAGCAGCAAGATGGAAGACAATCATGTCAGCTCCCTCTAAATGAGCCTCAAGTCATGTCAAATACAAATTTCTCGACCTATGAATATCCTATTAAAAGTCGCATGCGCAAATTTAACTTTCTTTTTGTACAAGCCGCACTGGATTTTAAGCCGCCGGGTTAAACAGCTATACAAAATGATATTCTTCACATCACGATTAAGACACTTTGTCAATCTTACAATCCTAATTCACTGGAGCAACAGTCAATATAAATTCTAAATATAAATTATAATATAAATTCTTCATTCTGAAAACAATACTCGATGTACTGTACTGACTAAAATTTGGCCTGTAGACACGCAGAGCTATGGGACTGATCTCAAGCTCTCCCATCCTTGGCGCACATGACAAAGTGTTTGAGAGGAGACGCAAGTATTGCTACAAATACATAAATGCTTGGAATCTCTCTAATAAGTAGTGTTGGGTGATTGAATATTTTAGTGTAGCAGCCGTGGAATAATTATTGGGTATATATTCCTTATCGCGCTAAAAACTGTGAGATTGTATTAGGTTGTTATCAGTCCGATAACTGGTGGCCCAAAATTTATCGTGTACCCCTTCTTAGTTAGTAATTAGTGTCGGCATGTATATTGATTTATTATTTATTAGTGGCAATACTTGGTCTCCTCTCTATCACTTTGTCATGTGTGCAAGGGATGGGAGAGCTTAAGATCAGTTGCATCGCTCTGGATGTCTTACAGGCTCTTGATGATTATACCATGATACAATTGTATCGTAAGCCACGGTGTTTAAAATTTAAAAAATAAAAACTAGTGACCTGTAGTCTAAAATTTCCAATATTTTTGAAAAAATGCACGTTTTTGCTCGTAATTCAAATCAATATTGTCGAATAACGAATGAATGATGTTATTTCTAACCACTATAAAGTACAACACAATACACAGTGTTCCTTTAATAGACAGCATAAAGGTGGTCATTCAAAAATAAGTTTAATTTAGTGTTTATAGTTACCTGCACAGCATCCCACTGGGATGGCATATTTACTATTTTGGTGAGTTTGGAAAAATACCTCTAAAAATATCCCCTACCCAGGTTGATGGCCAGTGAGGGTATCTTATTCATCTCCAAATACAAGTATGGCATTTTTCCTTGGCACTTTGATGTTGATCAGCCCGGTCGATGTACTAGTGACCTGCTCCAGCATTGGAGCTTCCCGTGGTCCAGTCGATGATTATGAAGCTCAAGCTCATTATCATGAAGGAGACACCCAAAGCGGCAAAGCAGGCAGCCTAAAAACCAAAGTCAGGGAAATGGCGTCAGAATCCTTCAAACAGGAGGAGTAGTTTGCATTTAATCAGTCACGTTCGATAACACTTTGTTTCATACGCAAGTCTTGAGTACCATAAATTACGGACTACAGACTACACCTAATGAAAATTTAGTGACAAAACTCAATTTTGTCATTGTACGAGCCGCACCAGATTTTAAATCGCAGGCTTAAACAGCCATAAAAATGAACTGATTAACGTCCATGTCTTAAGTTTTAAACCCAGTTTTCAGCTGCGTCTTTTTCCATTCTCTCTTTGATGTACATATACAATGCAGAATATATGTACATATTTTATTTGATTTTATTAAATCCTGTTTTAAAATTATTTTGTAAGCTCTGTACACTGGGTTGCAAATTAAATTGTATTATCATTTTGTGTTCATGAATATAATGACACTCTCTAATCTTGAATCTTAATTTGCCACAGTTCTGTTTTTGGATCATGTGACCATTCAAGATGTGGATTTCAAAGATGAGCACATATTTACTACTGCACCAAAAGAAAATGCAAAAAAGGGCTACGTTGCATAAAATGTGAGCCTTATATTCCTAGACAATAACGCCAGGGCAACAGTTCTGCGTAGAACACTGCCAGTTTCCAACAGAGACGTGTCTTTTTGTGTTTTTGTCTTTTATGGTTGCTGCGGAGAAGCACCAGAGTACATTCCCTTGTTATCGTTCCTTGAGGAATAAAGGAAACTCCAGAGACCTGACATTGATGCCATTGATACGGAAAGAGAAGTGTAGCGTAACTTCCACTGCTGATCAAACAGTGATAATTTGATACAAACTTCCCATTTTGCTCCTATTCTGTATAATATGAATAATGTTGCCAAAACCATCGATTACTGGTAATTTATCTTGAAGAGCATCAGAAATGTTTCCAAATGTGACAGCAGTGTTTTGTTTTTTGTGCGTTGTGGAAAAGAGCAGCCCACCGTTTTCCTCAGTGTACTAGAAAAAAAGGTGTACCGTATTTAAAGCGGCAGTGTTTAAAATGTAGCGAGAAAGTAGTAGTCCAGAACTTTAAGTCATACATAGAAAACATAGAAATAGCATTAACACATAAAATCACCTGGCAGCACGGCGGCGCAGTGGTTAGCGCTTGTGCGGCACAGTTCATGTCATGGGAACCTGTCGTGGGTTCAAATCCAGCTCCAGACTTTCTATGCGGAGTTTGTATGTTCTCCCCGTGCTTGCGTGGGTTTCCGGGCACTCCGGTTTCCTCCCACATTCCAAAAACATGCATTTCAGGTGAATTGGCCGGTCCAGATTGTCCCTAGGTGTGAATGAGCGAATGAGTTGTCTGTCCCCGTGTGCCCTGCGATTGGCTGGCTACCAGTTCAGGGTGTCCCCTGCCCACTGCCCGAAGATGGCTGGGATGGGCTCCAGCCCCCCCGCGACCCTAATGAGGATAAGCGGTACGGCTAATGAGATGAGATGAGATAAAATCACCTGTATAGATATAAAAATCCATTAGTGCTACCGGCTTCCATCAGATGCATCGATACCCTTGAAAAAATTGGTATCGGCGCTGATACCAAAATCTCGTATCGGTTCTCACCCATGGCTACGTTTAATTGGCTCACCAGGATCTTGGGAACGGAGTTCATTGGTTCGCTTTCTTTGGGAACGATGCGAATGTAGAAGACGGCCGGGAAGATGAAAATAAGGCAAGGGGCAGACGTGGCACCTGCAACCAGGGAGGATAAACAATTAGTTTTTTTGTGACACCTGAAATAACAAAAGTGCTACTTATGAAACATTGTCAGTGTTTTTTTTTAAACTTTATAACCCCGGCGGGCCGTCCGATAAGCAAATACGTGTCCGTACAATGTCACCAGTCACTAAAATAACAAATCCCACATATTATTGGAAAGCTGAAACTCTTGGGATTCATCCATTAATTTCAAAATTTACTCATCCAGGAGAACATCACGATCAGTCTGAAACAAGACACCCAAACACTATAAAGCCGTGATAGCTCAACAATAACGGCCACATAATGTCCATTTACAAGTAAACAGACACGTACAATTCTTTCCAATATGGCCGTTAGCCTCAGGCCTTTTGATTGACACCACTCTCGGCCAATAGCAGGCCTTTTCTCATGGTACGGAGCCCGCATTAGCCCATAAGGGCCTGTATTGATGGAACAAACATCGCCTCCTTTGGCATTTCAGCCAGTAGTAACCCATAAAATGAGGATTAAGACATGGTTAGCCAATGCCACCCTTTTACGGCTGAGAACCATGATCTCGGACTGGAAGGTGCTGATCTTCATCCCGGCCGCTTCAATCTCGGCTGCAAATCGCTCCAGTGAGAGCCCTAGTTCACGGCTTAAGGAAGCCAACAGCACCACATCTTCTGCAAATAGCAGAGATGCAATGGTGAGGCTTCCAAACCAGACCTCTACCCGCCAAGGTTGGCCAAGAACTTTTCTCCATAAAAGTTATGAACAGAATAGGTGCAAAGGGCAGCTCTGGCGGAGTCCAACCCTCATTGAAAACAAATCTGGTAATACAGGGGCCGCACAGGCCTGATAAGACTTTGTGTTATTGTTGCTGTTCTTATATCATAACTGCTATTATAATAGTATAACAATTGTTATATAATTGGTGTGTTTAATAGGTAAGATGAAGTGGTAGGGAATTTATGCATTTGCTTCTGACTACCCCTTTTCGAACATATTATGTAATATATTGGTTTTTGAGTTATTGTTTTTGTTCTGTTTTTTTATTTTAATGTTCGAATAAAGTTTTCATTCATTCATTCATAAGACTGTACAATACTCCAACCCTCAAAGGGCTTCACGAGGAACACTGTCGAATGCCGTCCACAAAAAACATGTAGACTGGATAGGCAAACTTCCATGCACCCTTAAGGATCCTACAGAGTGTGTAGAGCTGGACCACTGTTGCATTGCCCAGACGAGAACCACACTGCTGCTCTTGGATCCGGAATTCAACTTCCTGATGGACCCTCCTCTCCTGTACTCCTGAATAGACCTTACCAGGAAGGCTGAGAAATGTGATTCTCCTGTAGTATGAACACAATCCCCGATCCCCCTTCTTGAAAAGGGGGACCACCACCCCAGTCTGCCAGTCCAGAGGTATGTTGAAGAGGCGTGTCAACCATGACGCGCTCACAACATCCAGAGCCTTAATGAACTCCTGGCAGATCTCATCCACCCTTGGGGCCTTGCCACCGAGGAGCTTTTAACAACCTCTTTGACCTCAACCCCAGAGATATGAGAGCCCACCTCAGTCTCATAACAAAAAAAAACTTCTTAAAATAAAATATTTATATAAAAGTTAAAATTTAAAATTAAACTGTGACTACTGTTAAACAAACAAAAATTACATCAGTTGGATAAGTTTAAGCAGCTTAATTCTTATAATATGTATAGATATAACTGGATAATCACATCAATCAATTATTTTGGGATTTAAGTGTTAAGATCCAGCATGAACAAGCTGTCAGACCATTTCTTTCCATGTATATTTTCCTGATTGCACTTGTTTCCTGACCTCTTGATGCCTGTCCTTGACCAACTGTGAACATCCTTTAACTTTAAGTTTGTCAGGATTGTGTTTTTTGTTTGGAATTATCTCTACACCTAACATTTGTGAAGCACTTTTTGTTATCTCCCTTTGCCCCCTAATAAACTAGACCCTCAACGTTGTGTCTGCACCTGTGTTGTAAAAAATAAAAGAAAGCTTATTAACTTGCTATTTCTTGACCAGCCTTTGTAAAATAATTATTTATATAATTTTAAATGTATATATTGCAACATTGTGTTTTTAACCAGCTTCTCTACTTCAATACCACCGACACATGTTTTTGGGTGATCTTTGTTTAAGCCCCTCGCACGTTGGTCACGTTATCGGTGGCTTTAAAAACGTCCTTGGCGGCGAGTAAACGGAAATACTTTCAACTTTCACCCCGAGCCAAAGAACCATGACCTCAATTCTGTGGAAATGCCGGCAAAGTGATGTTGACTCTCTTCTGACTTTTTTTTTTACCGTTTTTTCTGGGTCAACACTCGCTGGTCACGTTTTTAGGTGTTTTTTATGTAGAAGTACTGAAAAGGTGGTGCCGTGTCAAAAAAGACGGGTAAACACAGATTCTAAACAGTCGGAATATGTAATTCATAATACTTATTTTGTCAATACATCTGTATATCTCATCTCATCTCATCTCATTAGCTGCACCGCTTATCCTCAGTAGGGTCGAGGGGCATCTGTATATCATTTTGGCTAATATACAGAGAAGTATTTATTCATTGATCCAGTTATTTTAGTGCTTATAATCTGTGTCATTGTGGAGCTATTTTGCGTCACGTACCGAATCCTGTTTCAAGAACTGGTCACATATTACATCCATTATCTGCAGCACTTATCCTTAGTAAGGTGGCGGGGGTTCAGCCCATCCCAACCATCTTCGGGCAGTGGGCAGGGGACACCCTGAACTGGTTGCCAGCCAGTCGCAGGGCACGCAGAGCCGGACAACCCACTTGCTCATTCACACCTAGGGACAATTTGGACCGGCCAATTAACCTAACAGGGAGAACAAGCAAACTCCACACGGGAAGGCTGCAGTAGCTGGACTTGAACCCTGAAGGTCCGCACCATGGGGCTGCGTGCTAACCACCCACTTATTTCATCCCAACGTTCAAAAAAAAAAAAACAGTTTAAATCAGTTTGGTATTATATTTGTTTTCTTTGAAGTAAATTTGGCCTGCTTTTGCCAAAATCAAAATTAATGGCTGCTGATGGTGCATGAATATTGCCAGCTTCTTTTATTTGATTTTCATGTTATAGAGAGTTTTATTAAAATGAATCTTTTTTTATCCGTTTCACATTTCAGATTACTGACAGGGGCGGCAGTAGCTCAGGAGGTAGAGCGATCCTTTTAGGATTAAGGGATCCCAGTTCGAATCCCGGCTTGTCCGTGTTACATGCCGAAGTGTCCTTGGGTAAGACACTGAACCCCCAATACCCCCAATAAGCAGGTTAGCGCCTTACATGGCTGCACAGATTACGGCCGCTATTGGGAAATGTGAAGCACAATGTAAAGCGCTTTGGGAAGTCATTGACTTGAAAAGGGCTATATAAATGCAGATCATTTCATTTCATTTCATTTCAAATACTGGTTCATTTATCTTCTTGGATTATATATATTTTATTTTTTTTGGCAGGTTCAAATACTAAACTTGATTGTTCGACAAATAATGCAATACATCAATGATTATTATTACTGCAACTGATATTATTATTATTCTGATTATCATAGTCATTATTATAGTAGGTGTTGTTCTTCACAATCACATTATTTCATTAAAAGAAACAAAAAACATTCAAAATGTTTCAATGAAAACATGGGGAAAAGATAATTGTGGTAAAAACAAGAATGAAATATCTATCTATGAAAATATGGGAGGAAAAATATAACTGCAAAATCCAGGCAGGGTGCAAACTCAAATATATGCTGTGGTCACCACTAGATGGCAGACATGTTTTGTTTTTTCTTTTACTACACGAAGTCAACCTTTTTTGTTTTCATGGTAGTTTATTTAAAGGTTTAATGATCATGTTGCCTAAATTGACAGTACAAAGTGTTCTTGTTATTTGTGGCAACCATTGCTAAGGAGGTAATATAGGTTATTCACTTTGATCAACAAGTTTGCTGTTATCTGAGATATTACAATACTTTAACATGTTTTTTATACTATTTTTTTTTTCTGAAAAAAATAACAAAAAGCATTGGCTCAAGAGGTGAAGGGCTCATCTTGGGATCAAGGTCGCAGGTTCTATTCCTGGATCCTCTGTGTTATATGTTGAAGTGCCCTTGAGCAAGACACTAATGCCCCCGATAGCAGGTAGTTGCCTTGCATGGCTGACGCTGCTATCGGTGTGTGAGTGGGTGTGTGAATGGGTGTGTGAATGGGTAAGTGTAAATTATATCGTAAAACGCTTTGGGAGATCTTTATTGACTTTGAAAAGCGCTAAATAAATGCAGACCATTTACATTACATGTATGTTGTTTAATTCATTTATTAAGTCAAGTCAAGTCATATTTATTTGTATAGTCCTTAATCACAAAGAGTCTCAAAGGGCTGCACAGACTATAGCAAACCACAGACAATTATTACACCATCCCCTGCTCTAAACCTACCTGAGGGCAAGGAAAAATTCAAAAAACTTGAGGAAAATGAAGAAACCTTGAGAAGGGACCTCACATGAGGTAATCCCCCGCCAGGATGACCAGGCTGCAATGGTTGTTGCATTAACAAACAGTAAAATATAAAAGAATTAAAGTATAATGTAAAATAAGAAATAAAAAGAAAAGGATGATTTAATTATGTATTATGAATTACTTATTTTTGGGGAACATAATGCAAACACTCAAAATACAGGAAACATAAATTAAAATGTTTAAAAATCGACAAAAAGAAGATAAAATACGAAACAATTTTAACCTTTTTTATACTCAATAAATTCAAAGTCATCAGCAAAGCCCAGCACAACAATGACTTCCACCCTCTTTGTTCCTCTGGAATGGATGGAACGACGGCATCCTCTTTTGGACAGTTGCCAAACGCACCAATTTACCATGCACAATAATGAAATGTATGACATGAAGTTTTGAATGTCATTAAAACATCCAAGGCAATGTATTGAAAGAATAATGTTCTCACCGTACGTAATCATGTCTATTGGAGGGGCATTTTCAAGTACAGAACATTGGCTTTCCAACAAGTTTAGCAACTTCAAACACCGTCATCTAATCCTGGTGGTCTCAGATATGTAAGACCATGCCCATAGAGGCATGATCTGGTAGAGCGTCACTGGTCCACAAAATAATTTTTGGCTGAGCCTTGCTGTTTTTCTCCTACCTGGCTGACTCGTTGACTTGTTAAAAAACTATTTTGACAAATCAAAAGAGAAAAATAGTGTCTCGAAAGAAACTGGATCTCTGTTGGTGGGTAGCTGGTTCCCACTTCGAAGGGACGGTTCACAGAGCCGTTTCATTCGCGAAGGACACGAGTAGATTGCTGTACCACTAATTAGACTTTTCTTTTAGCGCATAAGTAGATACTGTCTTTGTAATCGCTATCCAACCATATGGTTGGCACTATTTTGTGTGGTGACCTAATCCCAAAAGATGTGACTCAACAACATTGGAGAAAATTACAGCGTTGGCGTTCTGCAGCCAGAGTAACGCACCACTTTTGACCGTCAGTAGCAATAATGGCGTTGTAAGAAAAAGTAATTCATTAGATCAACCCGTTACTGAAAATATAACGGCGTAAGTCCCGACACTGACGGTAACTAATTACTGTTTTTCACTAACACGCCCAACAATGGTAGTTTATGAGTTGCAAGTAGTGCTGCGGTGCTTCAATAGTAACGCTAAAATGGCATACTCACCGATGATTCCAAAGATGCCCAGAATATTGGGAGCAAAAATGACGAGCAAGTTGATGAAACTGAGCAGTATCAGGGCGATGGCGATGTGACGCAGCCAGCTGAACGCTTTGGTAGGGAACAACATCTGCTGGATGGCTCTACGCACCTGTGTACACATACATACACATACACGGGGGCAACAAAATCTAGATGACCTTCCTGGGTAGTATCCAAGTGCGAGAAGTGTAAACTTACCGGGAAAAGCACGATGGGGACGGTGAGTGTGACTGCGGTGAGGACGGCAACACGCACGCACAAAATTAACGTGTCGTAGGGATCAATACGGCTGTAAGTGTGAAGCAATTCTGGCTCCACGTTACCTGCAAGTGTCAAATTCAGAGCAGCAGTCAATATTTTTAATAGATGAATACAATCAGCATATCGCAATGGCATGCTTCTGTTCATGAACTGTATCGCTTGTTTAAGGAAAAATGTCTATTCTTTTCCACAGTGCCAAACATTGAATTAAAAATAACTGAGCACCTGCTGACCGTGGTCCTATGTACAATTAGACGTAAGTCGAGCAAGTCGTAAGTAGGATGTTACCTGTATTCAAAACCAAGCCGGGAAGATCAGGTCCAGGGCCGTTGCTAGCCATTTGGGTGCCATAAGCACAAATGCTTTATGGCCAGTGCGCCATATGAGCCGATAAAAAATAATTTGAACCTAGGAGAGTGCGCCCTTTAGAACTGCGCCAAATGGGTGTGGAAATACAGTACAATAGCTTTAACTACCGGCGAGCGACGCATGAGCTTCATCTTGTTTCTTTTTGTTTTTTCTTTTCTCCGCTCCGAACACTTGTTGCCGTTCCAAGGCCATGTTCGCACAGGCGTTTACCAATTGTGAATGAGGCATAATCAAACATACCACTGGTAGGGGAGGGGGGCACCATGAGATTGGAGATAGCCCGGGGCACAAAGCAGATTCACCCCATTTCTAAAGAAATTTTGTTTATGCTGTTTTTGTATTGTTTAGCCATATTAGCACATATTATTAACACTTTTAACACTTTAGACTTTTTTTTCAAGGACCATAATTTCGTTTGGTGCCCTCCTGGGCCCTTGATGCCCTACGCAGTGCGCGTTATGTGCGTTTGCGGGGCTACGGCGCTGATCAGATCCATTGTTTTGATCACAAAATCCATTAACCTGAATTAGCTAAAAAGATCACATTCGTTTTATTTTAAGTTTAAACTTTAGTCAAAATAAGGTGAGAGGACATCAATGGGGTTTGAACTTGGAAGGAGGACCGGGATGAGAGCTCTCAGATAAGAAAATTCCATCTCTTCCTTAATCTCAAGTCAAGTCACATTTATTTGTAAAGCCCTTTCTTGTATAACCCTATTCCCGTTCCAAAACAAATGACGGAAAAAACAAAAAGTTCATGTAATAATAGTACCTTTAATGGTCAATAAGCTGAATTTTGAATGAAGTTTAGAAACACTTCGCTTCAGCCACTTCTGGCATTTTAACAGAATTAACATGCACAGACATGTAAATGATCTGCACTTTTCAGGTCAATGAAGACCTCGCAAAGTGCTTTCCAATGTGCCTCACATTTACCTGTTCATCCACACACTCAAACACCGATAGCGGTGTCAACCTGCTTATCCGGGGCATTAGGGATTCATTGTCTTGGGGACATTTTCGACATATAACATGGAGGAGCTGGGAATCGAACATGCGACCTCTCGATCCCAAGACGAGCGCTTTACCTCCTGAGCTACTGTATTTTTATTAAAACAATAGTTTGTTGCTGACACAATTTTCTGCCATTTTGCTGCTATAGATACTCAAAAACTTGCAGAAATAACAGGAAAAATTATCATTTTTGGCCACTTCTTCTACATTAGTTATTATAGCTTCTAATTATTCTCCTTAGTGCTTTTTAGCACTCATTTTTGGTTGCCCTAGACAATACAGTGGTCAAATAATACAATTTACTTTCATTTCAGCAATTACAATTGAGAAGGGTTTTTGTGACAATGTGTATATCAAAACATGAAACGAATATTTCAGTTTAGAATAATCTGAATTGAAAATAATATTGAGGAAAAAAAAATATATATATATATATATATATATATATATATATATATATATATATATATATATATATTTTGGTTGAAACGAAATTGCAATGAAATGAAAAAGTTCAAATAGTGAGATATATGTATTTCGAAACAACTCACATTATGGACTTTTAACAGAAAAACCTCACCCACTCAACCCAAACAATCAACACATCACTATAGGTGGAAAATCTAAATCTTCCGTAGTAGTTGGTATCCGAAAACTCCAGATGAATTACACAAAAAGGCACAACTCAAAATTATTCAAGTTCACAAAAGAAAATTTGTTTCGGTTAGCTTACACAGTGCTGTTTAAAATAGGTACATAGCCAGTAGGTACAGTCGATTCTCAGAAAACAAACAAGACCTAGCATTCATAAAAGGCAAATAGTTTAAAGGGGTGTCGCAGTGTGGCAACCAATCTCTGAGTTCATCAATTTTGGGGAAGAAAAGAAACAAAAACAGGTGTGAATCCGGTGTGAAACAGGTGGCGCCTATTTAAGGATGATGAAGCCAGCATAGGTTTAACATGCATTTGAGGAAAATGGGTCGTTCGAGACACTGCTACGAGAAAACGGAGTTATTTGATTAAAAAGTCTATCAGAGAGGGAAGAACCTATAATGAGGTGCAAAACATTGTTTGCTGTTCAACTAAAATTATCTCCAAAGCCTTGAAATAGGTAGAAATAACAGAGACACGTAGAACAAAACCGAAGACCACTATTAAAATGGAGCAAAGAATAACCAGAATGGCAAAGGATCAGCCAATGATCAGCTCCGGACGATCAAACACAGACTGGAGTTACATGTAAGTGCTGAAACAGTTAAAAGACGTCTGTGTGCAGCATTTTTTTATTTTTAAGAATCCCACACAAAGTGCCTCTTTTAAAAGAAAGGCATGCGCAGAAGAGGTTACAATTCGCCAAAGAACATATCAACTCGCCTAAAGAAAAATGGGGGAACATTTCGTGTACTGATGATAGTAAAAGTGTCCTTTTTGGGTCCAGGGGCCACAGACCATGTGTGAGAAGACCACCAAACTCTAATTTTAAAAACTTAGTACACATTGAAGACAGTGAAGCATGGTGGCGCAAGTATCATGGTCCGGGCATGTTTCCCCTACCCTGGTGTTGGGTCCATTTATCGCATACCAGTGATCATGGATCAGTTTGTTTATATCAAGATACTTGAAGAAGTTATGTTGACTTATGCTGAAGAGGACATGACCTTGAAATGGGTGTTTCAACAAGACAATGACCACAAACACGCCAGTAGACGAGCAAAGTCTTGGTTCCAAACCAATAAAATTAATGTTATGGAGCGGCCAGCCGAATCGCCAGACCTCAATCCAATCGAGAACTTGAGAATGTAAATGAATTGTGGAATGATGTTAATTATGGAGCGAAATAACAACCAAAAGGTGCCACCAGTTGGTTGACTCTAAGCCACACAGACATGAAGCAGTTGTAAAAATTGTCATGCAACTAAATATTATCCATCTATCCATCTACCTTGGTCACATCCCTCAAGAGGAGTGACCGACAGCAAGACACACACATACAATAACAAAGAAAATAAAAGGGAAATAAATAGTAAAAAAAACACACACAATTTTTTTGGACCATGGCCAACCCAATTGCCCAAACATCCAAACAAGTTAGGCACCTCGGCACCCAAATAGTCATGCTTTCGTCCCTCCAGATGAAATGGGACACCAGAAAGCGGCCAACTAAATACTAAGATTTCTAAATCCTACTTTTTTATGTGAAATACACAATAATTTTGAGTTTGTGCAGTCAACAGCTGACACTTCTATTTTTTTAACACACTTCTTTGAACTATTTGCCCAATTGCATGCAATGAATGATTGGTCTTGTTTGTTTTCTAAGGATTTACTGCACCTACGGGTAACTTGTTTAGCATTTCACAATAAAAAAATCTACTAAAACCTGAGATATTCTGGTAAGTCACATTGTACTGGTATTATTTTGAACAGCACTGTAAATACTGAAAAATGTTTTGAAGAAAATTAAAGAAGTACTGATTGCACATTAGCTGTAATACGAACCTGCGTTTGTAAGAATGAATGGGAGAATTGGGAATGTTTTTTTTATTACTGTATGATAGCCATCTACTATTAAGGAGTGTAATTGACCCTCGGATTTTTTTTTCTTTTTTTAGCATTATTTTGCCAAGGCAAAGCCCTGCGTCCCACTAAAAACGGGTTCGTGACCCAAAAAACACCAATTGAGAAACACTGGTCGACAGTACCTTCACTGTATAGAAATCAAATACAAGCACTCACCATAAAATGTCAAGTAGCCAAAGAGAGCTGCCAGAAAGTACATGGTGTACATGACAAAGATGGAGATGTTGGACACCTTTTGCATCTTCTTTTTATTGGGGCTATATTTTGGAAAGGAAACGCACGCCTAATACATTTTGAAGTCAAATATGAACAAAAGTTTCAGAGATAAACAACTCACTTGCGAAGCTCAGTGTAAATGGGGAGGACCTCGGGGTGGCAAACGAAGGCAAAAGCCAAGATGGGGATGGTGTAAGCAGTCTGCGGAGAAATGATCAAATTAATTGAGAAGTCTATATCGGGAATCTATGGCATAGATGGCCCTTCTCATGAGTGCATTTGGCATGGATACAAATTTTAAATCACGCAAATTTTCTGTATGTGCATACGTACATATGCATACATAGGGAACATATAGGGTACATTTTTAACTACAGTTTACAGTCAAGGTGTCACACCAACAGACCCTGTTTTGGATGTAAATCACTAAATAATCATTTGTATCGAATATCATCAAATAATCCATGTCCCGTTTTAAAACACTTGGTTATAAAAAAAAACACGGAAAAAAACTGTAAACACCCAGAGCAATTTGATTGGATGAGTGGTAGGGATGGGCGAAGCTATGAACACAACGTACTCCCTTTTCCTACTCACTCAGCGCTGTCTGCGCCATAGGTAATTAAGTCGGTATCTGAGATTTGTGACATTTTTACAGAAGAACTTTGCTCGCACCTTGAAACCATTATTTATGAAAAAAATGACAGTCAAAATGAGCTTTAACATTCTTAAAAAACTGCAAGGGGGAAACAAATTTTAAGTGGTTTATCTGTATGGGACACGCATTATTATTATTTCATGGATGTTATCAAATCATCAAACATCACACACTGAAATAAAATGCGCTGAATAATAAGCTTCTCTTTGGAGAGTGGGTTACGGATTTTTGTTGAATTTTGTCTTAAAATATATGGTATGGCTCTCTCCACCCCCCAACAACATCAAAATATCTTGCTTTTATGGCTCTTTGAGTCAAAATGGTTACTAACCCTTGGTCTATATTGTCATTGATAACAACTCTGGACACTGTAAGCAATGAGATTAGACATGGCACTCTGGGATAAACACGTACTAAAGGCTTAAAATAGAAAGATAATATAAAAAATATAGCTGGGTAAATTGACAAAAAAATTTGCAACTGACGGACCGTGCGCGTGGTTCAAATTGGTGTTGTAACGAACAGATTCCCTATTCCCTAATTGGTCTGCTCCCGTCCTCCCAAAAGCATCCAAGTGAACCGTGAATAGCTAAAAAAAACAAATCTCCCTGATAATAAAAAACACGTTCAAATAATAATTAAATGTAAAAAAATACAGTTACAAGATTTTAATAAGATTGTATTAATGAAATAAAATGTGAGTTTATTATGAGCACTTACAATGGAGGGAGTTACGAATGAGTGTGTGTGGTGCGGAGGAAGGGAGGGGCCGTATTCAAGGAGGAGCCATGAAGATTGCTTACCTGACCACTTATGTTTTCCCCGAATTTTCTGTTCTCGTCCGTCCCATTTAAGCTTTAATCCGCATCGTCTTGGTCGCAAGTAACAAACGACAACACCGTCGTAGATTGCTAATATCGTCGTGCTATTCTACATAGACTGTCTTGCTGTGAGTAAACGGGTGCCGTGTTGTGTTTGTAAGGTTTATTGGCGCTTAATAAGGAAAATTTGCAATAATTGATAAGGGGAGCGAAAGGTGGAGGTTGACAGGTATGAGATGAAGAAACTGTGTATGATACGTAAGCAATTACTGTACACTTAAAATTAAAGTCACTGTATCTTCAAGAGGACGTACACACAGAAAACATTTTTATAGCATCTTTTTCTTTTTTGCCTGTAGTAGTTTTCATGTGCAATTGGATGAGCTGATGGCAGTAAGCAGTCCTGTTCGGTGAGCGGTCTCTATTGGTAGCCTCTGGGACTGCTCGTGAGCAGGAATTCTTGTGTTTAAAGGTGCTCATATAAAGAGGTACCACTATAGTATCAAAAGCGTGGATGGGGACTTACCTGTGAGTTCATAGTGACCATGCGCGGCGTGCAAAGGGCTTCGTCCTCTTCGTGAGTCGAGAGGTGATGGCCGCCATGGCTTGAAACGTTCATGCTCGTGGTATGGTTGAGTGAGTTATACTCTACGAACGGGCACGAAATTTGGAACTTCTTATAGATGACCTATCGAGGGTATGGAATGGAAAGCTGTGAGGTTCAAAGAACATTTTTTGCAGTTTAACGGTTGGTGGGGAAAAATAATGATTTTGGTGGGCAAATACAGACGCTCCCTTACTTACGACCATTCGACTTATGAAAAACGGTACATACGAACATGTTTAAAAGGATGGCGAAAAATATCCGGACATTGCTGTAAATTAGATTTTGTATTTTGTGCACCTTTTTCCGAGTACAGGACATTACTGTCGTGCTTCTTTCTGCCGCTATCGCCGTATGAGGTCACCGAGAATCCACCCGGAAGAAAACAAATCTGCTTCCTCTTCCTAGTTTGTGTGTAAACATTCTATACTGTATCTCCAGCGTGCTGAGAACTTTTGCAGTTGAAAAAAGGTCGGAACGCTTTTTTTTTCAGCCACTCTCTACCACGGAGGAGGACCTCTTGAAGCTCATCTTCCAAAAGTAAGTTAAACTTAACTTTATTTATTTTTATACAGCATATTATTTTTGAAATCTTTATTTTTTAGTACAAAACAATACCGGTTACTTATATAAGCCTTTAACATACTTATATACACCTTAAACATACAAAATATAGCACTGAAGCAACTTACGAACAAATTCAACTTACGAACAATCGTCTCAATCGTAAGTCGGGCAGCGTCTGTAGTGTATATTTTCAAGTTATCTCTTAACATTGGTGATTGCTCAATATTAGTGGGGACAAGTTTCCCCTACATCCATGCCAAACCTACGCCCTTGATTCAAATCCATGTTTATTGTAACTGCACATTATACAGTATATGTTTTAGAAAATTTTGCAGGCTTTCAGTAAAGTTTATAATTTTAGGGATAGAATTGCAGGTATATCGCCATTGTCGGAGTGAACAATTACTTTTTGTTTAATACAAATAATTTAGCACAGGGTTGGGCACATATGGCCCGTGAGGCGTTTTGATCCGGCTTGCTCAACGAAAATGCTATGTATGATACTGACATAAATATGTTTTACAGATTTCTTGTCCCAGTGGTTCTAAAATGAAAATCTCTAAAACTGCTTTAAAATAGCCATATACTGAAGAAGTTTGGACCCAAATTATAAAAAAAAAAACATGTACCTAAACAACTATAATTATTTAATTGTCTAGATAATAAAGATCAATATAGCGGTACTTGTAAAATAATTAGAAATTTCACATTTTGAGACCATTTACTGTACTCTACTGTCAAGCAGCGCTCTTATGCAAGACATATGTACAATATGTTTGTATTTGCTACAATTTTCTTTTTCGACTCGATCGTTGCTGGCACTGTTTTCCACTTTTCTTTTCCCTAAACATTAATAACTTTCTTGGGATCCATTATTATGGGCAGACAGAAAGAAATAAAACCAAAAAAATCACATTAAAATGAGATGTGGTCCATCTAAAACTCAATTGGAACGGCACCGATTGACTGAACAAGAACGAGATCGAGTCGGGCATTTTAGCCATCTATTTATTGCTTCTTCTTGGCATTATTCTGCCAAGGCCAAGGACTAACTTTTGGGTCCAGACTCACCCGTTTATAAACACTGCCTGAACCAATTATTAATAAAAAGGTGTTGTTATTGCTTTGGCTCCTTTCTTATCTTCAGCGTCCCTTTGTGTCTATGCGCAAAAACCATCTGTTTCATGAACTCTTGACCAACATTCAAGTAACTGGTCAAGATAATTATTACATTCCATGCAATAAAAAAACACTTCTGAAGTAGACGTAGTTTTTCGATGCCAATGGTCAAATTTAGTGATTAAAAATGGAGGTACTATAGTACTTCATTTATAAATAAATAGATTTATTCTTAAAAGTCAAGTGTGTCAAAACCAATTAGATGAAATTTTACCTTTACAAACATATATACAATGAAAAAGAATTAGCGCGTGTGAATACGAACCACTAAGATTTGATCGGGGTTAAATAATGCAGGGTTTTTTTTTTCACATCATGATGCTGTAATTGTGTATTTTATCCTACTGGCATCCAGTAATAATCATAATACTACAAATGATTTAATGTTTGTTTTTTGTTAAACACAAAGGGGGTAAATAATAACTTTATTCTTTTTTTTAATGTTGGAAAAAGGATGCCAGTTGGTTATTTGGACTATTATACCTCACTGTTGTTTTGACTGTTATACCATGTTTACATCCTTTTAACTATCAGCCAATTATGTTGCTGTTTTTTTATACACCCTTAGTTTAGGCGGATCTGCTTTTGTGACCTGGGCGATTTCATAACAGAAAGGACTCAGGCCTTTCGAAAAGGTTGGAATTTCTTCTCGGAGGTTTGGGTTTTCTCTTCTCATTGCAAGTTCAAAATCCATTGATGTCTTCTCTCCTTGTCTAGGATTAATAAACATATCACTTACATTATTTATTTTGACATATACAAGAAGTTAAAAACATCAATCTTTTTTTTAACCTCCTATGACAAATGTTTAACCCTGTGCAGCCCGCGAGTCAAAACGTTTAACGTGTGCTGGATTTAATTCACATTTTGAAAAGTATTTTACATTTAGTGAATTGATTTAAATCAAGTAGTATCACATTACACCACCGGCACCATAATTTAGACCTGATATCACAGTTGAGCCAAGATTTTTCTTTAAGTTTTCGGATATACTCTTACTACTTACCGCTGTGAGGAAAAAGACCATGCAGCTGAGAGAAAATCCACTGGTATAACCGAGGTACCCTGAATAAAGAGCGAAAGGAGGATATTAATATATAACAGTATTTATAAATATATCCTTCGTTTAAATTAGAATAAAATGAAAATTACATGAAAAACAGCAACACAAAAACTAAAAAATGTAAAAGGATGTGGTCATAGTTGAAATCCTTTCTAATTTGATAGCACAGGACCAAACATGACACAGATAAAAAAAAAATCAATGAACAAATAAAAACACTCTGCACTCAAATAAATTAAATTTTAGCAGTTTTTATATTTGTTTTATGCTGCAGACAATGGCAGTATGAAATGCGTCATGATATGTTCTTCAAATGAGAAGACCGTCTCAAGTGTTATTATTTATCTATTGGTTGATAATTCAGTCCATTTCAGAATCCACGGGTG